>NW_020950098.1:2110894-2219752 GCF_900497805.2 Vombatus ursinus
AAGGAAGGAAGGAAGGAAGGAAGGAAGGAAGGAAGGAAGGAAGGAAGGAAGGAAGAAAGAAAAGAAAGAGGAAGGAAGGAAGGAAGGAAGGAAGGGAGGGAGGAAGGAAGGCTCAGAAAGATCAAATGACTTGTTCAGGGGTCATATAATTATTCACTTTTAGACAGTGTTTACTATATGCTAAGTATATAGATGTGTAGATAGTAGATACATAAATAGATATAAACAGGTAGACATGTTACTATTTCATCAATAAAGGAGGAAATGTATGTATGCATGTATGTATGTATATGTGTGCATATATACCCAGCTGCCACAGAGCTGCCAAGATGATATTCCTAAAACACAGTTCCAACCATATGATTCCCCTGAGCACAAGTTCCAGTGGCTTCCTGTTGCCTCTAGAATAAAATACAAATTCCTCTTTCTTGCATTTTAAGCTCTTCTCAACCTTATTCCAACTTACCTCTACATGTGTATTATACACTGCTCCCCTTCATATACTCTACATTCCAATCATACTAACCAATGTACTATTCTTTGTGTATGTACATATACACATACATGCATATAAATATATATATATATATATACATATTTTTTTCTCCTTTTCATTAGAGTTGCATTTTTTCCCCTCCTTGTGACCCAGATTCTTGCCTACTTCTCCTTTCTATCTTGGTTACCTTTAATATGCCCCTATAGTGTGTTTGCCCAAGGCTCTGATTTAACTGCTCCAGCAGAGACTGACCGCACTGACTCTCCCTCTATGACCGAAACACCACAGATAAGATTCTGAAAGAATCAGAGCAGAGCACAGCAGAGTGCAGATGGCAACAGAAATAGAGAGACTGGAGACAGAAGGCAAAAAGCTGACCTCTGGGCACAAGCAACCCCAGAGCAGAAGGGCAGGGAGAGACTGAAGCAGATGATATGGAGAAAATGAAAAGGAGATAAACCATGAGAATTATGCTGGATACAGCCCAAGTTGCTTATGAGTTTAACCCGTGGTCCAGCCAGGGTTGAGTTTTACATGTAGGCCAAGGAGGCCTGCCACACCCTGAAATCAACCTACTGGCTGATGCTTGGATTTCTACCATTAACGTTTGCAAAAGATCCCCTTTCAAAATGAGGTCTGAAATCTCTCTCTATCCCAGGGCTCCTAGATCTGCCCATTTTCTGAGAGAGCCTCTTACAGAAGTTACATTTTGGGGGGTGTTCTAAATCAAAGGCTTCCAGCAGCTGGGCCTTTTTCTCTTTTCTTTCTATACTTTCTCACTTGGTGATCTCACTAGGTCCAATGGGTTCAATATCATCTAAATGCAAATGACTCCCAGAAATAAATGATTCTCAGCTCTTGTCTCTCTTCTGAGCTTCAGTCACACATTTTCAACCAATAGTGGACACTTCCCATTGAATGTCCCAGGGGCATCTCAAACCTGACTAAAACACAACCTGTATTTGTATCTATATATAAATATAGCTGCACTTAATTTTAGCTTTAGGAGGGAGAAGGAAGAAGGGGGGAAAAAAGAACAAAGTAAAAAGTGCACAGAAGAGAAAAAAGAAAACTTATAAGGAAGCAAAGAAAAGATACTACAATGTGTAGTATTTATTATATAGGCTTTCCTGAAATGGAAATTTATTGCTATATATTTTGAATCTTCTCTTACGTTCTGCTGTGCACATGACATGCTTTTTAAAATTTTCTTATTTTGTATTTAAGTTTCAATATTTAAGTTTATAATATGTTTCTTTTTCTTTTCTCTATTGGATATTTAAGTTTTAATATTTAAGCCTAAAATTAAAAAAAAAAAAACAAAGAAAAAACTTATCTATTCCCCCAAATCATCCCTCTTCCTATCTTCTCTTTTTCTATCAAAGGTATCCTTCCAGGTTTTGAAATCTCACAATCACCATTCTCTCTCTCCCACCACCCCCAGAGTCAATCAATGGTCCAGTCTTGTGGATCCTACATACACACCTGTTTTAGGCACTCGTCATCTTTCTCTTGGATTATTGCAGTTGCTTCTTTATTGATGTTCCTGCGTCACGTTTCTCCCTTCTGCAATCCAGCTGCCAACATGATGTTCCAAAAGCACAGTCCCAATGAGTTGACTCCCCTGACTAAAAAGGTCCAGTGGCTTCCTATTATCTCTAGAATAAAATACAAATTCCTCTTTCTAGCATTTAAAACCCTTCACAACCTCATTCCAACTTGCTTCTCCATGAGTATTATACACTTTTCACCTTCACGTGGGGCAGCTAGGTGACAAAGAGGATAGGCAAGGGTGGGGAATCTGCAGCCTGGAGGCCACATGTGGCCTTCTAGGTCCTTGGGTGCAGCCTTTTGACTGAATTCAAACTTCAGGAAACAAATCCCCTTAATAAAAGGATTTGTTCTGTAAAACTTGGACTCATTCGAAAGGCTGAACCCAAGGACCTAGAGAGCCACACGTGCCTCCAGGCTGCTGGTTCCCCACCCCTGGGATAGAGTGTCAGACTTGAGATCAAATCCAACCTCAGACACTTACAAACTGTGTGACCCTGGGCAAGTCACTTAACCTTGTTGGCCTCAGTTTCCCCATCTATAAAATGATCTATAATCATATGATCTCAAAATATCCTAAAGAACTCCACCAATAAATTGGACCATTATCACAGACTTAGATGTTTGTCTATAATTGCCTAGATGTAACTTGTTGCTGTTGTTTTTTAGTTTTGTTTGACTCTTCGTGACCCAATTTGGGGTTTTCTTGGTAAAGATCCCAGAATGGTTTGCCATTTCTTTCTCTAGCTCATTTTAAGATAAGGAAACTGAGGCAAACTGGGTTAAGTGACTTGCCCAGGGTCACACAGCTAGTAAGTGTCTGAGGTCAGATTTGAACTCAAGTTCGTTCTGACTTTGGGGATTGGCTCTCTATCCACTGGGCTACCTAATTGCCCCTAGACATTTATCCACAAAATTTAAGAATAACATTTTTTAAAAGCCACCATACCAAATACTAATAACTGCCAAGTAATATTCAACCAAAAGAAACTCCAAAATATAGGGTAGAGACCTAACAGAGGAGACTTTTAAAAATCACATGGAATTTAAAAGTACAACTCATCCTTTTTGTCTTGTCTGCTGCTGGGAGTTGTACCAAGGATGCTATCAGTGAGGCTGAAATGGCATCGTGATACTTTAATCTAGCTATAGAAAGTTATCCTATGCATTTGTGCAACAGTCCAGTAAAAAAATGGATATAAAAGAATAATATGGTAGTGATTTGTCCCAGGACTGTTCCTATCCAAACTTCATTGAAAAAGATGGGGGAAAAGAGATAATAGCAAAAATAACAATAATTTTTAAAAAACTGAGATTTTAAGGTTTCTGAATATATATATGTACATATGTATATATCTTTATATGATACATTCTATTATATACTTTCTTTATACAGTATTATATATATACATATATGCATTTTATATACATCTCATATGAGGTGATATATGTACTCAGGAGACAGATAAGATCACCAAGTTGCTTAGGATAAAGAGAAGAGAGCCTAATATGAAGTTTTGGGGCACACCCATTCTAAGAGGATTGGGATAGATTCCTCTTGATCTTTCAGCTCCTAAATGAAGACCTGCTCTCAAAAAGGATAGGTAGCATTGTCTCAAAGATGATGTTCTCAAAGAGGATGGGTAGCTTTGGGAGAGATCAGCTGTATCAAAATTAACTAATGTAATCTGTTATTGTAGGTAGCTAGATGACTCGGTGGATAGAGCCATGGGCCTGGAATCAAAAGGCCTGAGTTTAAATCTAACCTCAGATACTTCCTAGCTGTGTGACCTTGGGCAAGTCACTTACCTCTATTTGCCTTAATCCACTGGAGAAGGAAATGGCAAACTACTCCAATATCTTTGCCAAGAAAGCCCCGTGGACAGTATGGTCCATGGGGTCATGAAGAGTCAGACATAACTGAACAACAGTAACAACCAAACACTGTAGAAAAAGACTATCTATGTACCCGACTGCATATTTCCATAAACGTTCAATGTTTAAATCAAAGAGACATCACTGTGTGATCAAATTTATTTACACTTCTAGCCTGACCTTTTTTTAACATGGAAGAAAATTGCGTTGGAGGGCTGCATGGAAATTTATCATCCCTGCTTAGCAGATATGACATGTTTTGATGATTGCTTCCCAAGATCCTTATAGGCTTTGGCAGAAAAAAATACTACTTTCTTTTGCCCCAGAGGCATATTTCTTGAGCCAATGCAAAGGAGGCAAGTCTGGTGGCCGAGAGGAGGAAGGGAAGGAAGAGTCAACACCTTCTGCCTTTTGGAGGAGTGGAAAATGACAAGTTGATTTCAGATCATAAAAGATGACTTCATCTTCTAACTTTGACCCTGTTATTCAGCTCAAGGCCAAAGCACTGGAAATTTTCCCTATCAGACAAGTGATTCTCTAAAGGTACTTTGAGTGCGAACTCACCCTACCCTGAATACACACCAGATGCCCTCAGGACAAACTCAAAAGTGGCTTTTGTGTGTTATGTATATTTTTTAAAAATCTTTCTTTATTTGCTTCATTTTCATTTCTCTCTGCTCCTATACTCTCTCCATTTCTGTGGGAGTTCATCGAATGAGATAATATTTATAAAGCTTTTAATACAGTGCCTGGCACATAGTAGGTGCTTAATTACCTTCCCCCATTCTATAGAGTACATGATTCCATATTTACATTTTCCCTTCTGGTACTTCAAAGGGGGTGGGGTGGGGGGTGGAAGTATATATACGTGTGTGTGTATACATATGTGTGTATATGTATATGTATGCATGTATGTGTATGTATATATGTGTATATGTGTGTATATATATGTATGTATGTGTGTAGATATATGTGGGCTGGAATAGCACTGAGAGTTGTAATGACCAACTATTAAGTCAGTTGAAATAAATAGTAGCCTAGTTAAATATGGTCATTGCTAACTGACAACCCAGCTGTTTAAACATCAAAGGCAACCTGAGCTACTTGGGGAGGGGGGATACCTAGCTTCATTTCAGTCACAGGGATTTCAGTCACACATCAGTTGCAATTGGCTGAGAAAAATAATAACAGCTTATATTTATGTAGCACTTACTATGTGCCAGGCATTGCACCAAGCACAAATACAATATTATCTCATTTAATCCTCACTCACAACAAGACTGGGAGTAGGTACTATTATTATTCCCATTTTAGAGATAAGGAAACTGAAACAAACAGAGATTAAAGCAATTTGCTCAGGGTCACACAGAGAACTTACTTGAGTTTCAGCTTCCAATTCTCTGTTGTCTCATTAACAATATACTTTACACATTAGATCCTTACACAAAAATCCCATATAAACTGGCAGCAATGTTGTTTTTCTTTTGCAAACACATTACGTCTCACATAAATGACTACTCATTTTGCAAGTTCTTTTCCATGATTTTGCTTAGCTTCACAGACTTTTTCTTAAGCCAAAGTGACCCTTAATTATGTATGGTTCAAAATTCTCATTTTACAGTTAAAGGAATTGACCCAGGGAGTAAAAAGACTTGTCCAAGGTCACACAGTGAGTAGACAAAGTTGGGACTGAAATTCAAATCTCTGGATCCTCATTCCAGAGTTCTTTCTCCTTAACAAGTTGCCTCTTTTCTGTCTAGAGTCAAGGTCTCCTGGCCATACATTCTTTCCATTAAATCAAGGAGCTTTGGGTTTCTCCAAATGCCCCTTTGTCCTAATGGGAAGAGCCTGGAGTAATGGAAGACCCAAGGATTTGGAGTTAAAAGATAACAACAAGCTTGGGTTCTAGGGCTGGCTCTTCCAGTTGTTAACTGTGTGACTTTGAGCAAGATGTGTCCCCTCTCTTGGTCTCAGTTTACTCATCTGTAAAATTGAGCATCTAGACCTGATAATGATAATAATTGCCAGATATGTCATCCCTTATAAAGCCTGTAAAGTGCTTTAAATACATAGCATAATAGGACCACAGAATTAAACTTATAAAGGATTTTTGAGGCCACAGAATGCAACTCTCTCATTTTACCGAAAAACATCATCTCAGTTAATCCATCCAACCACCCTAGGAGCAATGGTCTCTAAAATTCCTTCCAGCTTCTGAGACAGCTAATCAAGTCTTTCCACTATTGTGTCAGAGAAAAAAAATTCAGTTGTTATCATTATTTAACTTTATTTAGTAGTTAACATACATCTGTTGTCTGGCAAACATTCTAAAAAATATGTTTTATGAAAATTATTCTGGCTTTAATCTGCCTCCATAGCATGTACAGTATTTGATTGTGACCCTGGCAACATGAATAATGATTACAGCATGTTACAAATAGTCAAAGGTCACATACATAAGAAATTAAGAATGCAAAAATACCCAATGCTTATGAGGACATTGATTATTTAGGCCGGTATCTCATCCAACCTATACTTCTTTCCATAAAGATTTCTAGCAACATAATTTTGAAAATAACATGGCTAAAAATATTTTCTAAATTCCAATAGAAAGAGAACACTAAATGGCCTATTAAAAAAATAAATTCAGAAGTAGTTTCCTGCAAAAGTACGTCTCTGGTCATTCTCTGAAGTAAGTTTCATCTCCATGTTCATTATGTTAACCAAGGCTTTAGGATAACTGTTTCCAGTGACCATCAGCTTGATTTTTTCTGCCCTGTAAAGAAAGAAAAGGTCAAATTCAAGTATGGATACAACTTGGCATCAAAGGGCTGATCGATTGACCTATAAAGGGGCCTTTTAGATATAGATTCTTCATTGACTCAATTAGTCCATGTTCATAAACCAAAGTCATAAACATTCGGTAATTACTTATTTGAATTTTTAATGTACTAAAGAGGAGAAATCATGGTGTGCCTCTCTATAAGATAGTTATTATGAAGATACTTTTCATCAACTATGCATTTATTTCTATATTGGAGAAACAGATTGGAAAAAAATATTTCCTATGTCTCTATTCATAATAAATGAGCAGGAAAGGACATCAGAAATGTCACTAATTATGGAGTGATGGAGTGGAAAGAGGAAAAACAGTTGTTGGACATGACAAACTTACAGGGTCCCCCAGAGGCCAGCAGTTTCAAAAGGAAGAATCATGCAATATTGTTGGTTTATTAAATTGCTTTAGGATTAAAGGTCAAATTCCTTTCCAATAAAATTTTACTGTAAGCAAAATATTTCTATGCGTCTGCTAATGCTAACTTGCTCAACAACCACAAACATCTATTAAGCTCTGGTTTCCAAGGTACTGTGATAGTGTTAGGGTTTTGTTTTGTTTTTTTAATCCAATCTCTGCCCTCAAGGAGTTTATAATCCACTGGGCATGGTATGGACAGAAATAGGTGAAATAAAAGGTAAGGAAGGATAGGAATAAAGGAGAAATACAAAATGCCCTGGTGGTTTCAGCTCCAGGGAACCAGGAAAGGGTTTCACAGATGAGGGGGGACTGAGCTGGTCTTTGAAGGAAGAAAAGGATTCTGAAAAGTAGAAATAAGGTAGGAATCCATTCCAGGGAAAGGAGGGACCTCTGAGAATTCACAGAGGCAGGCAATGGATGGCATTGGTGCATTTGGGGGAAAATTAGCAGTCCAATTGGGCTACAGCAGAGTGTGTGAGGAGCGCTCACCTAGTAACATAAAATAAGGCTAAAAAGGTAGGAGAAACCAGTTTTCAATAAGATGAAATGACAGGACAATAGAGTAATTTCAACATCATCTTGAAGTTCACTGTAACTAGACTTGACTTGATGTGATTTGTTGTTACTAAGACTTCACAGCATAAATTTATTTTTAAATTTTTCCTTGAAGGGTGACCTTAGTGAAATTGATAATTGTCACACATCACTAAAAGTACCTGCAGTAATCCAAGTCTCTAAGTAATCCAAATTATTCCAGTGCCATGTTGGATTTCCAGTGGTTACCTAGGCACCTCCTTGTTATTTAAATTTTTAACCACTAAGAGGCACAATCACTTACCAGAGCCTATTCCAAAATAGGAACAAGAGTTGTCAATTACATGCTCACCCCAACTGTTGAGCACTCTACCCAACAGTACAGGACTCTTGGAAGTATGTTCTATGTGGCTTTCAGAACTGTTACTGACATCATTTGCATGGTCATGTTTAGTCTCTGTGTCTTTGGACTGACTGACCCCCATTCCATACCTGGAATGCACTCCCTCCCAACTTCTGCATCTCTTTTCCTTCAAAACACAGCTCAATTAAAAAATTCTATCCACCTTCAGAAAGAGATTCCAAGTGGAGATTAAAGCAGACTTTTTTTTTTACTTTATTTTTCTTTTTTAAAAAACATGGCTAATATGGAAATATGTTTAGCATGATTTCACAAGTATAATGGGCATCAAATTGCTCGATTTCTCAATGAGTGGGGGAGGAGGTAGAGGAAGGGAGAGAATTTGGAACTCAAAATTAAAAAGAAAAACAAATTTTAAAAATAAATTACATTTTAAAATTTTCCTAAAAAAAAAAAAAAACTCAAGCACAACATTCTATAGGGAGACTTTACTGATCCCTACACCCCAAATGTTAATACATTCTCAAACTTCCTCGTTTTCCCTCTTTATAATCATTATGTAAATACTTATTTCCCCCATTAAAATATAACCTTCATCTGGATAAAGATAGTTTCATTCTTTGTATTTCTATCTGTGCTCCCTAGTACAGTGACTGGCACATAGTAGGTACTTACTAAATACTTATTTTGATCGTTGGTAGGCAGTATATATTCCAGGTTACTCCATGAAAGAAAAACATGTTCCTATAAACATGTTAGCTATACAGCGTGATAGGTTGGAAAGAGTATAGATTTGGCATCAGAAAACCTGAGTTTGAATTCCAACTCTAGCCCTTACTAGCTACACAGTTATAAGCCATTTGATTTCTCAGACCCATTTGTAAAATGAGGAGATTGGGCCAGATCAGTGGTGTCAAACTCAAATAGAGATGGGGGTCACTAAAGTATACATAAAGATCTCTGGGGACAGACATATTGACTTAGAAAATCATATGTAGCCATTATCTGTTTTATTGTATTTTTATTGATTTTGTTAACTATTTTTCAATTACATTTAAATCTGGTTTGAGTGGTATGTGGGAGTGTTGTGGCCCACAAACCACATGCCTGACACCTCAGGGTGAAATGATTTCCAAGGTCTCTAATATCCTGTGATACTGAGTAGTGAGAAACAAGGATTTGGAGAAAAGAAAGTTATTGAGTCCAGGGATTTAGGGGGATATGCTGTAATAAATTAAAATATATGTATAATATATAATATATAATAAATATATAAATTATAGATAAATATTATTAAACATATAATTTATATTTAAAATTTATGTATGTATGTATATATATATGTGTGTGCGTGTGTATATGTATATGTACATATATACATATTTTTATATAGCTTCCATTTAGGGATAGAAACTGTACCCATGATTTCAGTTGCATAGGGAACTGCCAGATAAGGAGTTTCCCTCTACTACAGCAGGTCAGCCCTTTCTCTGCAAGCTATTTAGTCTTGAAGAGTTGACTTGCCCAGGGCCACACAACCACCATGTGTCAGAGGCAGGACATGATTCTGCATCTTCCCAGCTCAGGGACCAACTCTCTGTACACTTCCCCATGGCTACCTCAAGATCTTCCATTTATATAATGTTAGATGATTCACAAATTCACCTTCACCTAACCACCCATGAATGAAACTGTGCAGGTAGTATTATTAACATTTTACAAATGAGGAAACTGAGCTCAGAGGTGAAGTAATACATATTTGAGGTCACCTGGCTAAGAAGTAGCCAAGATGGGACTGGAACACAGGACTTTTGCTTCTTTTTGTATCCTCAGTGCTTAGCACAGTGCCTGGCACATAGCAGGAGCTTAATAAATGTTTATTGATTGTTGATTGATCGATTGATTACACTACAGTTGTCAAACACACTGCCAACTGACCCCATGCAACAACAGAACCAAAACAGATTAAAACATAATTGGGCAATATTTAACAAAATCAATAACACTAAATTTTAAAATTTGTTCAATATGCACCCACAGGAATTCTTATGCAGGGATCAGTGGGTCCCATTGACAGCTCTACAGAACACTGTACTTTCTCTTTGATGTCCATCAATTGTCTGTGACTTTTGATTTTTCTCTCTTCTCTTACCTTTTACAACTTGCTCCAGCAAAAGGTGAGAATATATGAACCTCTTCATGTCTAATCCCCTTTCTAGAATTTGCAGCTTCGTTTTCACTCTCCACTACCTTGGAGCTGCTCTCTGGATTCATGAGACTTTTAATGGTCTTTATATTTTGTCGAAAATCATCCAACCAGGCCTTGGATGACCGGACTTTCATTCTAGTCTTCTTGGTGTTCTAAAAAGAAGCAAACAAGGAGAGGCAAATAGATCTTACAACAGAAAACAGTTTTATTTGATGTTTATTTTTAATCAGAAAGAAGAACCGTGACTTACAATTCAGTGTTATTGTTTCAAATGTAATCTGACAAAGTCATCCCCAGAACCAGACTCTCATTACTACCCTTTTGAAACCAATTCAAACAAGCATACCTATGCTTTCTTGGTGGAACCTTGAATTTATTCAGTCACTCTAGAAAACAATTTGGAATTATGAAATAAATTAGCTGTTAACTAGATCTATGATCTTAAAGTAAAAAACAAAAAGTGACATTATAAAAGTCTTCATGTGGATTATAGCAGGGATCTCAGAAATTCAGGGACTTCTCCCTCACAGTTGTCATTTCACCTGTTATAATACAGCCAACTCAACTGGACAGAGAGAGCGTGTGAAGGCAGGCGAAGGTTAACAAGTTTGGTTAGCAAGCCTTTTTTGATCCTGTCAATTCTAACCCTACCCACGTTCTTGGTCATAGTTGCCACTGTCAATTGGCAAGCTGCAAAAACCAAGGCTGAAAAATATCTTTTGTGACAAGCAGCAAGTCTGAACCTGAAAAATGGCCCACATGCTTGCTTCTCTGGAGATTTCTCCCATGCTTTCCTGAGAAAATGTCATGCATATTTCATCAGATGGAAAATAGAAAATCCCATAAATATGGCCCATCACAAGTCTTCTTTTTATGACAATCATTGACCTTTGTATCCAGCTGTTATGAAACTCATATTAGCACCAGCTATTCAGCAAGTCTTCTTTGGTTTTATGTTTTTAAAAATAAATTACCCCTCCTCACATCTCTGTCTGAAGGAAATTAGTTGTCATTCAAAGCCCCCACTGCTTGATAGACAAGGTCTAGAAATAGACAGGCAGAGGTCACCTTAAACATGGTCAGTCTTATTGAAAAGCAATGTACACATGAGATTTTGATCAATTGAATAATTTTCCTGTTGTGACACCTGAAAATCTCAGGTGATAATAAAAGCCATCTCCCTTTGTTTTTCTATCCCTCACATCCACCCCTCCCTCAACAGGGTAGCATTTCTCTCCTTGATTTTGAAAGGTCCCCAGGATGGCTGGTGGTCAGTTGGGCACAGAACTTCAATTATGGGAATTGTCTTAACTCCAGGTAAGATGAGGCAGCAGGTAGAAGTGGGAAAGGTACCTACACACACACACACACACACACACACACACACCCCAACAAACCAGCTCATTCTAAGAATCAGCTCAAGACTTACCACCTTTAAGAGGCCTTTTCTAATTCCCCTAGATGTTAGTGCCCCTCCTCATGACTGTAGGTTGATTTTGTATATATCTTTCATTTCTTTAACTATAAACATGTATACCCCCAGTGAAATATAAGCACCTTGAGGGCAGGGAATGACTTGCTTTTGTAGCCTTGCTTTATAATACACAGTCATCCCAGAATTCTCCAGAGCAATCTTAGATAACTTCACATAGCCCTCCCATAAGTCCCTGTTCCAAAACATCCATTACTGGTGAATTCTGGGAGAAAGACTCCAAAAGGATAAAGAACAGGAGACAGAATCTGGAGTGTGTCCCCCATCTTGGAAACATATGAAGAGAGGTTGGTACAGAGTTTGTTCTTTCAGTCAGAAGGATTATGGGGAACATCTGATTGCCTCTTGTGAAAGGCAATGTGCTTGGTGTGGTGGCTGAAGATGATATGCAGTGGGATGCGGAATTAATCTGGTTCAGTGAAGAACCTCTCCCTCCCCACTCCCTAAACCAGAAAGGAAACCATTTCAACCGTCTCCTACCCACTCCCCAGGTGTCTTAACGTAAGAGCTGTTACTGTTTCCTCCTTCCCCCTTCTCCTTCAACCCTCTTTCTTGCTGTCCTATATCATGACTAGAGAAAAGTTTAGTATGCTAATCTCCATTTATGTATATTGATATAAAAATGGGGAGCAAAGGCAAATATGAGTAAATTAATACTCATCCAGCACCTACTGGGGAAGAGGGAGTTGGGGAGATGTGAAAAGCAGGAAGAGATTAGAAATCCTAAAAGAATCACAGAATTGAGCCCCCCCCAATACAAGTCATAAATTATTTGAGAGAAATAGAAGCCCAATTTCTGAATGTCTTAGTGGTATCTAGGTAGCACCACTCTGCCCATATTTTCCCTGGACTATTGCTGTTAGCAGACCACAAGCTCAGGACAAAAAGGGAAGAGGGAAAAGGTTTATCTTGGTATATTCCTGGGTTTATCTCTATCCCCTTTACCCTATACATGGTTACACATGGTAATCCCTTATTATACATGGAGTACCAGGCTTCACTCATCATGCGTATATAACATGTTATATGTGGGGAGCTTCTCCCCAAAATTAGTATTTAAATATTATTAATAATATTATTAAAATATTATCATCTCTATTTTATAGATTAGAAACCTGAGGCTCATGGAGAGTCAATGGCTTGTGCCCTGTCCCATTGCCTGTTAGCATCTGAGGGAATGTCTCTCATGACTTCAAGGCCAGGAAGGAATATTGGAAGAGGAATCACAGAGACACACCTCTTTCTTATAGACTCATTATTTACTTGTGGAGAGACTTTGTTGGCTGGTAATACGACAGAGTGGTTGTTTCTGGCAGCCCTCAGTGACCCGAAAACTTCATGAAAAGGAATAATGTGCTGAATATAGAGTAACTAAGACTGAATCTACAATGTAAGAATACCGAATACACCACACAACGTTTAAAAAAAAAAAAAACAACCGATAGAATAATTTCAGAGAAATCCCCAGCGCTCCAACTCAGTGGCCCTACCCCTACCCACCACAAGCCTCTCGAATGCTCAGATACACTGAGCACAAGCAATATCACAGGCTGATAATTCAGTCCTACCAGCTACATCTTACTGGAAGATTTTTAATTGGTTGAATCTAAATCCATTCAAGAAGTGTGAGCAACATTGTTGTTCTTCCTTCTTGGCCTCCCCAGCTGACAACTGGGCTCAGGGAAGGGATGGGGAAGAATATGTCTTCCCGGCCCTGCATCCCCAAGAGATCTGAGCAGTCCCAGAGTGAGGGGAAGGGTACGAGGAGGTGGAGGCTGCCCAACAGCCCATCCCCAGAGGATTATGCTTCCTTAGAAGGGGGAGAGAAACAACCATATTGTAACAATAATCAACTGGGGATGACTTAGCTCTCAGCAATACAATGATTTAAGACAGTTCCAAAGGACTCATGATGAAAAATGCTATCCACCTCCAAAGAAAGAACTGATGAACTCTGAGAACAGAATGAAACATGTGTGGGGTTTTTTTCCACTTTATTTTTCTTGCTTCTTCTTCTTTTTTTTTTTTTGCAACATGGCAATTGTGGAAACACGTTTTTCATGACTTTGTATGTATAATGGGTATCATATTTCTTGCCTACTCAATGGGTGGGGGAGGGAGTGGAGGGAAGGAGAGAATTTAGAACTAAAAATAATTTTTTTTAAAGGAAGGGGAAGAGATCAAAGGCTGAAAGACCAAACGTTCAAGAGAAAATGCCTAAATTAAAAGTTACTTTCTAAATAGTTCAGCATAAAGGCTCATAAGAACAAAAGAATGAATGAGCAAAACACAGAGAGAGTCCAAAGTACTGTGAAGAAAAATGAACCAAATTATCTGATTAAAAAAAAAAAAGAATCCTGCAGAATCCCCAGACATCATGGAACAATAACAAGGAACTCTACGATGGTTTAAAAGAGAAATAAAGCCTTAAAAAAAAATAGGAATGGATTTTAGTCAGAAATAACTCTTGATATAGAATTTACAAAATTCAAATAGTAAAATAAGAAAGATGAAATATACAGCAGATAATCTCTGAAGAAATAGAGGCTCTGAGAGAGAAAATAATTAATTTGGAACCAAACTAAAGTAGAAGAAACTTTGGAAGAGCAGCTTAAAAAAAATTTAGAACACATCAAATCTATACAAACAAATGTGACTAGTCTTGAAGACAGGATACAAAGAGATAACTTAAGGGTCATAGGTGTCCCAGAAGAATAAGACATTAAAAAACCAAATATACTTTACTGTAGAAAATAATAAACCCTCCCAAAAAAATCATCCAAACTATTGAACATATACAATAAAGCATTGATTGTGAGAATCCATAGATCCTTGCAAAGGAAAAAAAAAATTTGCTGGGGAAAAAAAAAATTTGCTTCAAATTCCAAGGGATACATGGTTAATATTTACAATTTTAATGTTAAACAAAAAAATTTGTGAATAGCCAAGCGTGAAATTAAAAATTGATTTTTAATTCTATTTGTTAAGGCTTAATCAAAAGCCAGCATGGATTTAACATTCTTCTTCCCTGTGTGAGTCTAAATCCCTTAACCCCTGCAAGTGTACTCAGGTAACCTCAGGTTACTTGGGTCACAATTCTATTCTTGTGATTTGTGCTTCCACACTTATAACTTCATCCACTTCCCAGATTCTGGAGGAAACTTGCCTAAAGGCCAATCTCATCAATCTAGACTGTTACAGCAACTCCCATTGCCTGCAGACAAATCCTGTTGATGAGATTTGGGGGTGCTGGGACCCTGAAAATGCCAAGGCAGAGGAGCCTGGAATGAATTCACACACTCAAGCCTTCTCTTAGTCAAGTGGCAAAAAGTTTATTGTAACACTTTAGCAAAAGCAGGCAAGGGTCCTTATGGAACCTGCGAGAGACTGAGGATGGTGCTGGGGTTTATATGGAAAATGGGCATGGGAAAGGAATGCCAGGGATACTAATGAGGTAATCTTAGGGTCCAGGTGGCTTTGGGAGCTTTGGATGCGAAAGTGTAGGGAGTATACCAGTTGTCAGAGGCATGGACCTTGGGGATCTAGAGGGAGGAAGAGTCCTTGGGCCAGCCACACACAAAAATCCTTGGGCCAGGCACCCCTCTGTCTGTTCTGATAAGAGAATGTGCTCTGCCACAAAAGAAAATTTTTTCATAGGACAGGGGCCTACTGAGAAATTGGGACACTTGCAGCGACATGACCTTATGAATGAAGCCTGAGCACCGCATCACTGTCACCTGAGAATTGATCTCATCTCCCAATGTTGTAACGGGGAGGAGCTGAGATACCATTTATCCCACCTCCTTATTGAACCATCTAACCAATAAAAGACATCCCTACATTGCTTGAGATTTTGCTGTCATCTTATTAGTCACTATAAAAGATTCTATCATCCCTAACTCAGTGTTTTGGCTGCTGAGGAACCACTGACCCCCTTTTATTGGCAAACGATTACCTTGTTAATAAAGAGAACATGCTCGAAATTTTATTGCCTCAGTTTACTAATTTCATCATGACAGTTGGTGACCATGAAGGGACTCAGGTGAGGTCCTGTCTCTGTCCCTGGGACAATCCTGTCCCTATCCCTGGGACAACTCCCTCACTGACTTCCCAGAGCACTCTGGCAGATTTTTACCAATACAGATCTTTGCAGAGAGTTGCCCCGTGAATGGACTCCCCCTTGGGTCTCACCCAACTTCTTCCAAACCAAGGTAGTAGACTCTATCTCTATAGATAGAGCTAGTGTGTCTGTAGGCTCTCTTATGAGAGCTGGTGGAAATAGAGCTCAAAAGAGTAGAAATGTACTATCAAATTGCTTCTATTAAATTATTATTATTATATTATTAAATGAATAAAATAAATGCACCATCAAATTACTTCTCTCAATCAAACTTGCAAATTTTTCTGGGTCACTTCATTTTAAGGAGAAGTGCTCACTTTCTCTGCTAGTAAGGCTTAGCTTTCATTTTTAGTGAGAGTTAAGGAAGAAACTTGTCAGGAGGTGCTTCTGTGTCTCTGTCTATATCTTTTTGTATTTCTGTGTTAGGCTAGAGGAAACTAATTTTTCCTGTGGACTAGAAAAGTAAGTATAGGCCTAGGCATAGAACGTAATCAGCTTTAAACACAAACTAGCCATGAGTTGGTTGTGTTTGTGCATGTTGTGTCTTTGTGGTACCTCAAAACTGTAGAGTTTTAGGAGAAGAAAAGACTATATATAGACTGCTTTTATTATTTTAGGGATGGAGGTTTTTCACTCTAGTTTTTAAAATGTCAAACCACTGGCAAAAAAAAATAGTCAGCTTCAGCAAGATTTCAAAGACAGTTTACAATTTGAACTTTCTTCTTGACTATAAAAAGAAAGAAGTTTGTTTAAATCAAGGAGCAATTTGAGGGTGAGTGAAACTTAATCCTTACTTTTAAGTAGCTAAAATGAAAAATTAATTTTAAATATTGGAAATTATAAATCCATCTTTAATCGGGTTCTGATTATAACCACTTGTGCTATCCATCTCAGAATTTGGAGTATTTTTCAATTTCCAGAAGAATCTTCTCACTTTTTGTTTGTTTGTTTGTTTTTAAAATAAATTTTGCAAAGACACTAAGCATTATGTAGGTCTTAATTCAAATGACCTATGTGGTGCTCAAATGATTAATTTAGCTTTTTTCAAGCAGTCTCAACTGTCAACCAGTCTCAACTCAAAATTAGAAAGCATTTTTTAAAGAATTGCCCAAGATGGCATGAGAAGGGAATTGATGAGTTGAAAGATACACTTCAGTGTGTCTATGAGGGAAGAGATAAGGAAAAAGAAAAATCTAAGCCTGGTGCTCAGGTTAGATGTTTCTACCACCTGAAGAAGGTCGTGCCACTAAGAATTGTAAAAAGAAGAGGTGGGTATATTTGTTGAACAGGTATTGCACAAAGAAGGATTTGAGGAATAAAGATAGTCCTTAAGAAAATACTAACCCTGGGGAATATTAGATATAGATTATTGCTGTTGAGCTTAATTTTCATTTTGTTACCCAGTATATGACATCAGGGCAATATGTTTGGGAACTGCAAAAGTAAGTTTTTTTCTTTAAAGTATAATTTGATCTAGATTTCTTTATATTGGCCTTGAATGCAATCAATTTTGAATGTCAAAAATTCATATTTATATGTGTATGTCGTTATTGTAAAATCATTGTATAAGAAATGTTAAGAGTTGAAAAATGTAACTCTTGTGATTTGGAAATTGTAGAATATCATATACATATACATATATATTTAAAAACCTATCAAATATTTAACTAGATATTTAAAAGAAAATAGAGGAATATTGAATCTACAGAGAAAACTCTATCTAGATTCTGAAAAGTGAAAAATGGATCAGCTTTTCACCACTCTGTCCCTGGAGAGTGACAAGTTTGTTGTTTTAAAGAGGAAAGAGAAAAAAGGGAATTTGAGTCTGTTTCTATCCATTAGTAAAAAGATGGATTGAAACTGCAAACAGCTCTTGAGGATCAATGGATGTTCAGGAATAGTTGGCAGTTTAGATTTATCTGACTCTCAAGAATTACCTCCACAAAAAGAGAAAGATTTGTGACCGACTTAAAAGTAAGTAAACTTCAATTTGTGAGAATGTTTTGTGAACTTTATTGTTTAAGGAAACCGAAAACAAAGACCAAAAGACACAGACATTTAAAATGGAGAATGGATATATAGGAAGGCAAAGTGTTTTAAAATCATATATTTTTAAAAGTAATAAAGACAACTGAAAGGAACAACAGGTTACATCAAGTGCTTTACTTGAGCAATAGAACCTTTTCTGGTTGTCAGTAAATTGGCTGCTTAACATACCATTGAAACCACAATGAGTATGTTTAGAATTTATTTGAATAAATTATATTACTTATATTTGGAAGGTGCTGAATATGTTAGGACAAAAGGGGTTGTTAGTCTGTTTTAAAAGTTAGTATGCACTATTAGCCTTTCCAACATTGTTTGCAGCAATAGCACTTTACACACCTACCGTTGATCTTCTAATTATCCTTAAACCCATAAGGGCCAATCTTATGTCACAATTTTATTAATCAACTGATTTAACAAGAATAAAATTGTGTAACTCAGATCTGAAGCACAATATTGCTTTATTAACTATGAGTCAGTTGACACTGAATGTTATTGATCAAGAGATTACTTTTAACAATAATTAATTGATAAGTACTAAAATTGCAAAGGAAAAGTTCAGTAATATTAGTTATACTGATAATCTAGGATATGATTGGGAAACTAGATAGAAGGGAATTGAGAAAACTTTTCCTGTTGGCACTTTCAGACAGACATCACTCCGTCCTTAAAAAAAAAAAAACTTTTCCAAGGTTAATACAGTAGTTATCCCTTCCACATTGCAGGGGTTAAAGGCGTGATGTCCCCATGATCTGGAAAATCTGTGTAAAAATTTTTGGCCCTCTCTTCATACCAGAGAAGTATGAATTATTAGGGCATTAAAAGATAAAATGTGTTGATATTATATAATACTATACATAAAATTTATTCATTTCTGAGTTTCTAAACTTTTTCTATATCATCTGCTGGCCTTCATGTGTCATCTGCAGCTTCTGCAAAACTCCAAAATTCCCATTTAATTTCTTATGCCAACCTGCGACATAATGCAATAGGGGAAGTTGCAATCTGGAAGAAATAACTGTATTACAAAAAATAGTAAATGTCTCTGGGGCACTTGAGGCCACCCTCTTAAAGAATATAGCAAAGATATATTAAGAAAACAAAGTAATAGATT
The DNA here is from genome assembly GCF_900497805.2 of Vombatus ursinus. Lineage (NCBI taxonomy): Eukaryota > Metazoa > Chordata > Mammalia > Diprotodontia > Vombatidae > Vombatus > Vombatus ursinus. Next base: position 2,129,949 of record NW_020950098.1, read on the forward strand.
TAGCTCTTTGATTTAAATAAGAATAAAGAAAAGGTTGCCACTAGGAATCTTTGAAAATAAGTTAAACTGATAACAATAGGGTTTAAAAGTGCTGGTATCTAATGGCCCTGAGTAAATTGAGATTCTGAGTGGCATTATTTATGATTATAAAACTAGAGATGATTTAACTTGATTAAGGTTTATCTTAAAACTAATTTAAGGTGAGATGTGTTCCCTTATTAGGGTAATTGTGATAGATTCAGCTTAATAGAAACTGCAATTGCTATTTGGAATCAAGAAATTTGTTGGTTGTCTGACCTTAGGCATATTATTTTGCCTTTGTTTATCTCAGTTTATCAATCTGTAAAGCAGATAAAAATAGCACCTAGCCTCCCCAGGCTGTTGGGAGAATCAAATAATATAATGATTGTGAAGTGTTTAAAATAATGCCTCACATTGGTTAGAAATCAATTTTCTTTTAATCTGTATTCTCTAGGGTTATAGATTCAATTGTTAAAAACATGATGTAAAAATGTTTGAACATTATTTATTTAGAAATATGATATATAATGGTAATAATTTGTGGTAAATTTGATATAGGAAAGATCTCTTAAGATGTCCTTATCTGTGAAATGAGAAGTCCTTAAGATCTTACGGGCTATCACGAGTGAAATTCAGTAAAGGTAGACTGAGGCACCTATTCTCTGAGCAAGATAACAGTTTATTAGGGTGCAAACCTGACAATAAAGTAAGTCTAATGACTGGTTCAGTTAGCCAAAAGACCCTAAGCAGAAGTATAGCTCCCTCCTATAGCTTATAGGGAACACAGAACAAAGATAGGGAACAAGTAAATTATAACTGGTTACAGTGTTGGCAGCATTATGGGGATGATGTCAACATCACTGGTTACAAAGTTGGGGTGTGGGGGACAATATGATTGGGTAGAAATTGGGAATGAGAGGCTACCAACAACTTCCTCCTTCCCTCCTGTGACTAGGAAATGGTCATTGTAAACCAGACCTCCTTGAAGGACAGTTTGATGGTATAAAGATACTAGACCAGACTCCCTAGTGTCTACCTGCATTCCCCAAGAATAACAGATTTCCTTGGGGCAAGGACAAAACAGTGGTTAGAAGGAGAACTGGATTTCTAAACTTAACTCATTACAGGCCACCTTAATTTCTGAACTAAGTTCAGAGACAAAGAACCATGACTTAAGTAGCTATAGGACAAAATCATCTAACTATAAATAGGATCGATTTTTTAAAAAATACAGAATAAAGTTAATCTTCTCACAGCCCCGCTAATGGTTTAAAGTGATTAAGTTTGAGAAATAGTGCTTGAGTCTTGCAAAACACTAGCAACTGGGCAAAAGGTCAATACTTCAAGATTTTGAGATCTACCCCCACACCCAGGTTAGAGTGTGGTAATTAAATTTTAGTTAGAAATAATAACAATATATTTTTAAAGTTACCCACACCCATAGAAATTACAAAGAGAAGAGATTCAATTCATATCTCTGCCCATTATACCACACTTCTGTAAGAATCATGAAACTTTAACTTTTTAGTATACTAGATAACTGCTCTAAGATTTAAAAACTACAGGGTAAGCCTTGCCAATTTGTGGAAGAAGCAGCTATTTAGAACATTTGACATTTAAACCTACTAATCAAATTAGTAAAAATGTGAAAAATTCTGATGAAGAAATATATAGAAAGTAGTTTACAGCCTTCCTGCTTCTAGCTCATTTCTAAAATGTAACCTTTATTAGAATTTTGTATATAAGAAACTTCACAGTGTGATTTAAATTGATGTGCTAATATGAGATAAATAATAATAGACAGTTACCAATCATATCCTAGTCCTAAAATGTTACATAGGTTTTCTGAGAAGCTAGTGGATAACCCATAAGTTTGCTTAGTGACTTAAAAATGATTTGTGACTAGAAAACAAACGTGACCATCTTAGCCCTGTCTTGTGATTATTGAAATCTTGCTATTTAAGGTTAAATCTCATGGAACTTTAATTCAAATATTGTTTTAAATTTTGATTTCAGGTATTATTGTCTATATTGCCATGAAGCCAACAGTTCACCTTTGCAAAGGAAATGTCAATGCTGCCCAAAGGGAGTATATTCTGAGGTCTATGCCACAGGTCTGTGCCTGGGACAGTTGAAGGGATGACCTTGCAAAGGCAAAGGTAGGATCCTCTTGACTTAGCTTCCCATTGTGATATTTCCTCTCTGGACATGAAATTTTCCTACCTAGTTATTTCTGAGTTTGGCCTTGCTACTTTGTGAATACTGTGAAACTTTGCTATATGATTGGCTCTCAAATGTGACTCTTGCCTAGATTCAAACAGACCTCAGGGAGTATTTCCCTTCTGCTATACTATGTCCCTCCTTTTTCCTTTCATAGAAAATTTCTATGTCAGAGCAGGTGAACACTAATTACATCTGAATTACTGTGGGCACATATTAAAAACACTAAGATGCCAGTAGGTAATAGCAATTCCATATCCTAACTAATTAAATAAAAGAGTTTTTTGAGCTTGTCACCCTCTTAAGAATTGTGTATTCATATATGAGAATAGGTTTTTTTTTTACATAGCTCATTCTTTCAAGCTGATATAGTGATAATATCCTCCTAAGAGGGGGACTTAGATTTAGATAAAGATGTAATGTAAAATGTTTCAAAATTTAATGGAGTGGAAGATTTATTTTTAAAGCTTAATTTAAAGAGTTTCAGAGCTTCTGTGATATTTTAATATCTACGCCTTCTGTGATATTTTAAAATGTTTAGTTTTTGATTTCTCAACAGCATAACTATTTGCTAACATATCACAGCACAGTTATAAGTAGTAAAACATAAAAGGAAAACCTTTTATGTACCCTAGCTTAGATGTTTACTTTGATAAATATTAGTCTTTATCCAGAAAAGCTCATCTCACAAGTCAGTTCTTCATGGGAAGATCTTCTAGGGGAAGCCCTACTCTTCAGAGCTGCTCTGAGAACAGGCCTATTCACAAATGCCCAAGAGGAGATATTTTCAGAAACCAGACAACTGCATGAGACATCTGAGTCCTAAGATATGATACACTGATGAAGTGGACATTGGGAATGACAGTGAATGTTCAGCCTTCCTTCTCATTCCTTTCTCATGCACTGCTATCTCTGTAAGGCCTATTTACCAAAAGGGATGTCCCTCAATGGAGTTTTTCAATACATTGGTCACAGGTGGTCTCAGGACCAAGGGGTGGATTGCTATAAGATTAAACCTGATGGTTTGGGGGGCATCCTCTCTCAGATTAGTCCCATTAAAGTAGAATACCTGGGATAAAATTTCTTTAGTTCTTATTCCCACATATTGGGATCATGGCATTAGGAAAAACAGAGATACTAGCCCAAACTACACTAGTCCATCAAGGGGCCAGTGCCACGTCATAAGGCTCTCCTAGCCCTTTGCCTCTTAATTTCCTTTTGGCTTTGATAAATTTCCTAAGAAACTCATGGTGTTTATGATGATTGAAATTTTCTTATTCACAGCATTTTTGCTTCTGTAATCATTACTTCAGCTTTACTAAATATTGCGGTGTGATAGACATACATGATTTTTATTATATTTTGATTTGTAACTTTAATCAGGCTAAGTGATTCATGGGATTAAAAGGGGGAATTGTGAAATGGAAAACTGATTTTTAATTCTATTTGCTAAGACTTAATCAAGTCAGCATAGATTTAATATTCTTTCTCCCTGCGTGAATCTAAATCCCTTACTCCTGCAAGTGTACTCAGGTAACCTTAGATCACTTAGGTTGCAATTCTATGATTCCATTCTTGTGACTTGTACCTCCACCTTTATAACTTCACCCACTGCCCACATTCTGGAGAAAATTATCTAAAATTCAACTCCCATTGCCTATGACCTGACAACTGATTTCATCTCCCAATGATGTAACAGGAAGGAGCTAAGATGACACTTGTCCCACCTCCTTATTGAAAAAACTAGTCAATCAGAAGACACACCCATACTGCTTAAGATTTTGCTCTGTCATTTGTTAATCACTATAAAAGATCCTATCATCCCTAACTCAAGGTCTTTCGCTTCTGAAGACTCATTGACCCTTTTTTATTGGCAAATCCCAGCCTTGCCAATAAAGGAAACATGCTCAGAATGTTATTGCCTCAGTTTACCTTAATTTTTATCATGACACAGAAGAAAGACCTTCAAATATGAAGGAAAGGGACACTTCCAAGTAAGATGATAATGGGAAAGGTCCTAGAAGAACCCTCCTAGCTCTCTGACCAACACCTCAGTAATGATCTAAAACAGTACCAAATAAAACAAGAAGGTCAAGAAGACCAAGGAGGGATACCAGTAAGCTCCTCCATCCAGCCCAGGTCTCCAAAAGAAAATTGCCAGAATCCTGAGGACTCCCAAAAAGAGAATGGGTCAGGGGACACAGAAACCAGCATGAGCTCTGATAAATGGAGCCTGGAGGCAGTGGAATCTCTGCCCCTGACTGTCAGAACCATGGTGACCAGCTATTGATAAGCCACTGCACCAGGATATAGGGCTGGATAGAGTGTGCATACCTCAGGGCACTCTAGGCCAATTCTCCTGAGAGAACCACAGTAGAAGATAGGTCCAGAACCATGAAGGGCATGGGGGGGGAGTTGGAAGAGGGAGTATGCAAGGTAACTCTGACTTGGGATTTTGCAAGAAGACCAAAAATGGGGCCAAGATTAACACACGCAATGAGCCACTAGAAGATGGAGGCAGAAGCTAGGTATTGCAGTAGGGGGGAGGGCCTAGATATAACCTCATCTAGAACTATAGGTGAAGCAGCATCTAGACTATAGAGGGGCCTAGACCCAATAGGATCCAGAAAAACCTAACATTTTAATAGATGTCATCATACTAAATATTCACAATCTCCAAGCTACATGGAATAAAAATCTTTCAAAACATAGACACCAAGCAAAGGAGATCAAAATCTTGTAGAAAGAGGATGAAGTGTCATAGGTATCTGGCCTGCTGCTTGAGTTATACTAAGGATGCTTTCAAGTAAGCCTACAAAGGATGACCTTATAACCTAATCCTTCTTTGAAATTCCAAAAAAGCATTCATTTTACCCATCAGTGCAATAACCCATAGAACACTAAATAGAAAAGAATGATAGCAAGATAATAATTTATCCCAAAACCATTTCTATCTGAACCCCACCAAATTCTGAGGCTACCAATTTTTAATTTTGTTTTAATTTGATTTTGTCAAAGAAATATTTGGTGTAGTAACATGTAATTTTTCTATTTTGTAAATTAAGAATTTTGTAAATTGGATCTTCTTGTATCAAGACCCACTTGATTTCTATATCACTCTAGCCAATAGCCTTAATGGTATTTAGATATAAAAGTCTTTATGTGATTTAAGTACTAAATATACTCCCTTGTGGTATCATGATACATGTGGTATAAGTCATTATTTGAGAGAGGTTTGTGCAAAAGGGTAGTTCCTCTGACTCTACAGTTACCAGCTCATTCTTTATAGGTATTGTCACTGAAAGTCGGGGTTGAAGTTTGGGCAAAATGTGTTCTTTCATTTTGTTATCCATCTCCTCTTGGTTTTTTGAAGCTGAAACAAGGGTGTGCCTTTTTTCATTAATATCATTCTGTGAAAATCTGCAAGGAAAAACAAATTGTGACTTCTAACCACCAAATTATAATCTAGAACAGGTTTATAGGAAAACACACACACACACACACACACATATACATACACACAATTAACTGTTATTTTACCTGACTGAGGAATGAATCATTCTAATTAATTGGATGAATATAGAATGGGTTCATTCAAGAATACTGTCCCCCCAAAATAATCATTTCTCATTGGTTTGTTTTGCCCCAACTCAGAATTCCCTCTAGTTCAAATATAGCTCATGGTCATTTCCCCATAGATAAAAGTGAAAGATTCCCCAATCCCTATACAAGCACTCAAGGTAACAGTGCATACTGAGTACAGGACAGCCTTTATTCCACCCCACAGAAAATGCAGAAAACACAAAGGACTCACAAGAGTTCATAAACAAGGCAGAAAATACACAAAGCATACTTATATAATTATCCTCCCTCTCCTGTGAGTCCTACTTTCACCAAGTATTATGTTGTTTTCCAGACTTGCAGTGGCACACTGTGGATTGAACTTCCCCTGAAAGGAAAATGTTCTTGGGGCTGCAGGATAAGCAATCACTCGACACTGCAATGTGTCTCATTTTCCCCACAAGTACCCATATGACATCCAGTCTTATGGTACTACTCTGAGGGTTTACAATCTTCCCAGAATGGAAACAAATGAATTTGAGGTTTTTAATATAGAAAATCTACTTCCCATCAAAAATGCAATATCCCAACAACTCTATTACTCTATAAGGAACGAGTCCAGGTCTTTTTTTCTCCTAAGTCATGGCTCTAGTTGCTCATGCTGTTGTTCTAATTCTGGGGACCACTTGAATAATCTTCTTTTTCCCAGTAGGATATTTCCCAGGAACTTTGCTTTTTTCCCATTAGAGGACTGAATTTTTAGATCTTTTCTTTCCAAAACTTTGTTTTCACCTAGTAACTCCCTTTCTTTCTTTAGACAATGGGTTTAAGTGACTAGGTTGTATCCTAAACCTCTCAAACTTGAGGTTGCTAGAAAGGCAACCCAAAAGTGGCATTGCCTAGGAATTACCCTTCTCTCTCTCTCTAGAAGGCTGGATTCCGGAACTCTATGAGTTGGGGTTGCTAACAAGACAACCCCAAGGCTGGCACTACTTTGCCATATGATCTGCCTTTCCAAAGTTGCCATCTCTTGGGCTGAGATTACTGCCTCTCCAAGGCTAGAAGAGTAAAGCAAAACCTGGGATCCAAGAACTCACCTCTCATGCTAAATAGGAAAGGATACATGTAGCTCTCATATGTTTCTGCCCAAATGCAGCTATTGGCAGTTTCTGACCCTCAGGCCAAGGTCCACTCTTCTTAACTCTATTACTATTTCAGGATTTTTTTTTAAGGGGCAGTCAGAAATACAGAAAAGTCCTTAGAGTGATGAATATGGTGTTTTATTGACCTTACACAAGGGGAAGCTCCTACCTCAACAGCAAAATCAATCAAATCATCACACGAAGGAAGCACATCAGAGAAGACTAAGGTTTGTATCAACTGATACAGAGTGAAGTGAACAGAATCAGAAAAATTTACAAAGTAGCAACAATATTATAAAGGTGAATAACTTTGAAAGATTTGCAAACTCCAATCAAGGCAATGACTAAACATGATTCCAGAGAGATTGAATGGAGATTCAGTGTTTTAAATTCTCTCCATGATCTCAGTGGACATGCCTCACTCCCTCCTTAGAGAATCAAAGTCCCAAAGACTCACTGACAATGGAGCTAGCCAAGATTGGAGAATTCCCCCAACCAACCCCTTAACCTAATATTTTGATTAACAGAGGATTGTCCATATACCTTCCACTAAGGTTCATCTCTGATGTCTCATCAGAAGGTGACTCTGGATTTTTTAAAGTTATATCAGCATGGGGCAGATAGGTGGCACAGTGGATAGAGCACCAGCCTTGGATTCAGAAGGACCTGAGTTCAAATCCAGCCTCAGACACTTAACACTTACCAGCTGTGTGACCCTGGGTAAGTCACTTAAACCCATTGCCTAGCCAAACAAATAAATAAATAATAATAAAGTTATGTCAGCAGAGTACAACTTCAATAGGTCATACTAGAACTGGAGAGGTTTTTGGAGTATGAACCTGGAAACTGATTTTTGAGTCTGTTTTCCAAGAGTCTGCCTTGATAAGTGTGGACATTCTCACTGAAATCTTAGCCAGTAAGCAATGGAATTTTTTCAGACACAAAAAAAATGTCATGAAAATTGTCTAATAAGGTTAAGGTCGTAATTGTGTCCATGGAAGGATCATCCACACTGATTAAATCATCAGTTTTTTGAAGTGGCTTTTGAAATATAGAAATTTGTCATAGATGCTTGACTGGATCTTGCCCAGTGAGAGTTTGCTGATCTTCTACATTAGCAAAATGAAGGAGGAAGAGGAGGAGAAAGAAGGAGGGAAGAAAGGAAAAAGGAAGAAAGAGAAAAAGAGAGGAAGAGAAGGAAGAAAGGAAGACAGGAAAAAGAAAGAAAGAGAAAAAGAGAGGAAGAGAAGGAAGGAAAAGAAAGGAAAGGAAAGGAAAAGAAAATATAGTGATTTCAAAATTCAGGTCAGGTGAAACCTTCTACATGAGACCTATACTGTAGCCCTCTTTCCGTCCTTAAATTTATTTTACTTTGCATTTATTCACCTGTGCATATGTAATGTCTAATCCCTCACCCCAACTGACCTCCAAAATATATGCTCCCTGAGGCAATAACTGTTTTGTTTTTGTTCTTTGAATATTTATTGTCTTCTATATAATAACCACTTAATGAGTTTTTTTAATTGAATTGAATTTCTATATTAGAGGAATATTTGCTAAAATACACAGGGTTACTTTTTTTTTTTCCAAAGACAATGTTTGTTTAATACCACATCTATAAAGCACAACATGTACCTTTCATCTGGTGATTCTAAAAATCACCAGTCATGCCTCAGGTCATCATCATGAGCAACAATTTTCATTTGAGTGATTACTTCTAGCTTAAAGAAAGCTGCCTTTTGCCTCATGATGGAAAATGCTATCCATATCCAAAGACAGAACTATGGAATTTGAATGCAGATCGAAGCATACTCTTTGCTATTTTTTTTTCTCTTCTGTTGAGTTTTGTTTCCTCTTTCTGGTGGTTCCTCCTATTGGTTCTAATTTTTACTTACAACATCACTGATGTGAAAATATGTTTAATAGGAATGTATATGTATAGCCTATATCAGATTGTGCACTGTCTTGGGGAGGGTGGTGGGGAAGAAGGGAGAGAAAAATTTTAAACTCAAAAGCATATGGAAGTGATCGTTGATAAATCAAAATAAATTAATAAAAAAAAGAAAGCTGCCTTTTAAAATAGATCCTTTCAATTACACACAATTAAAAAGGTTTTGCACCCACACAATTAATTCAAGTAGGATAAGATGAGAAGACAAGAGGAGTGGGGGGTAGAATCATATATTGGTAATAAGATGGTCCTCCAAATCATGCCATCACCCAGGCAGAAATTCCCAGCATCTGCCTACTCAGTCACACCAAAGGAATGGTATGAGGCAGCCAATAGAACTCACAGACCAGCCCTCTCAGCCTAAGAGGGGTTGGGGAGGAATAGTGGGATTGCAGCTGGAACCATGGAGAAGAATGGAAACACACACCTGGGGCAGAACCAAATGTGAAAGTATAGCCAGTGGGCTAGAGGAGGAGGGAAATATGTTGAAATTCCAACCCCAGGTGCAAAGGAATTGACCTGGAGGAGGATAGAGAATGGAGGAAAGTGGAGCCAGGATAGCTTTCCAGCAGTCTTTATGCTGAACTCCTGTGTAGCTATGGGTTGACCAGCTCCCCTCTCCCCAATGGCAATGGAACTGGAGCAGGAGCCTGGAAACTGGGAACAAACATTCTGAGCCTGCCAGCGCTCATTGGAAGTGCAGCAATGAGGTTTGTTTGGTTTGGAGGTTTGGAGATTTGAAAATCCTCTTCTTGTGCTCTCTTGGAACCTGGGATCCCCTTCCCTTTCATCCACCTCAGTTACTAACTTGCTTTTCCTATCCTTAATGAAGAGGAGGAGAAGTGAAGTCAATTACTCTCTTTCTTCTACCCCTTGCCTTCTACAGAAGGCAAGGCCACATTTGGAACAGATATCCCAGTCAAGATATTATTTTAGGTTTCTTTCTCAGTGTGTATGTGACAATTTATTAAAAGACAGATTAGCTATTTGAATCTGTGCCAAGTTCACTTACATGAATCTAAGCAGAGAGACTGGGCAAAGAGGCTGAATCAATGTGGTCAAGAAGTAGATTTAAATCACTGAGATTTTATAAACCCAATTTGGCTTCTTGCCAGTGAAAACTGGCTCGAGGGTTCAAACCACATATTTAACTGAAATTTTAGAGAGCTTGATGGAGAAAGAGAATACTGCTTGGGGGCCAGATCCCTGCTGAGATGCAAACCAAACAGATAAGACCCAATCTGTAAGTGTGTAAAATACAGGAAATGTTTGCTTTCCTTTTCCCACCCCTGGTTGCCAGACTTTCTAAAAATTTATTTTATTTTAGCAAGCTGGGGTTTTAAAAGAAAGCCATGGCCCTACAAAGAGAGGAGGAATTAGTTGCTGGGAAAAAGAAAGTCATGTCCCCAGTGGAGAGGTGAACTGAAAGAAAGACATGGCTCCATGAAGGGAAGAGGGAGGGAATTCCTCCCCAGCAAACTGAAGACTCAACCTGCCTTGCTCTCCAGGGCCAAATTGATTACAATGCTTAAATATGTGCCTAATTGCTCAGTCTTAATAGTTTTTTACTTAAGGAATATTCACATTCAATTGTTGTTGTTTAATCTTTTTTTTTTTTCCAGTCACATCTGACTATTACTGACCTCATTTGGGGTTTTCTTAGAAAAGATACTGGAGTGGTTTGCCATTACTTTTCCAGCTCATTTTGCAGATAAGGAAACTGAGGCAAACATGTTTAAATGATTTACCCCGGGTCACACAGCTATTAAGTGTCTGAGGCTGGATTTGAACTCAGCTCACATTCTATAGGATCATTGATTTAGAGATGAAAGAGAATTTAGAAAGCCTCCAATCTTACCCCCTCATTTTAGAGGGAGTCAAATAGTGAGTAGCATAGTTAAGATTTGAACCCAGGTCTTCTGTCTGCAAAGATGGTGTTCTCTCCATTACACTCCACAGCTGTCTTCTCACAATCTGATATATTTAGAAGAAACATTTGTGTAGAGATCTGAATCAAACCCCACACAATGGGACTTATGTTCATGTAATCTTGATTTTGTTTCATCTTCTATGTATAGTTTACAATGTGTTTTTAAAATGCCTGTTTCTGTAATGGCAGCCTCATTTTATTTCAAACCCCATGCCTTACATGGTAACCTTACCAAAACTACCTTCCATGCATTTTCTGACCTTTATCCTCATCTCTCACCTGGTTGCCCTACTTTGGGATTTCTTTAACTAACTTCTCCACCATGTCCCAGGAAGCTTACTATTGGCACAGCTTTACCTTCTTTTAAGATCTCTCATCAGCCTTGGTAACCCACTTCATCACTACTCTTTGCTTCTCTGATTGGAGGGTGGGGCCATGAATACTAAACCTACATTTACAACTCAGACATCTCCATATCTCTCACCTCCCATCAAGCATCTTCTCCTCCTCCTTCCCCCAACCCTTCCCTTCAGTTTTTTGTTTTGTCTTCCCCCATTATTAGATTGTAAGCTCCATGAGAGCAGGGATTGTCTTCCTTCCTTACTTCCTTTCTTCCTTCCCTTTTTCTTTCTTTCTTTCTTCTTTCCTTCCTTTCTTTTTTGTATTCATATTCCTAGCACTTAACACAGTACCAGGAGCATTTTTTTGTTCAGTCATTTTTCAGTTGTGTCTGATTCTTTGCAACCCCCATTTGGGGTTTTCTTAGCAAAGATCAATATTGGAGTGATTTGCCATTTCCTGCTCCAGCTCATTTTACATATGAGAAAACTGAGGCAAACAGAGTTAAGCAACTTGTCCTGGGTCACACAGCTAGTAAGTGTCTGAGGCCAGATTTGAACTCAGACAGTGTTCCTGACACCAGGCCCAGCACTCTACCTACTGTATCACCTAGCTGCCCTACCAGGAACATAGTAGGTGCTTAATAAATATTTTTTGACTATTGATGATAATATGAGTCAACAGTGTGTGACATAGCAGCCGAAAAAAAAATATTGTGACTTTGTGCTACATGAAAAGAGGCAGTGTACCTGAGAGAGATGTGATAATCTTACTGTACTCTGCCCTGGTCAGACCAAATATGGAATAGTGTGTTTATTTCTCTGCACCACCTTTTAGAAAGGACATAAATAAGCAAAAGCATGTCCAGAAGAGGATAAAGAGGACAGTGTAATATCATGAAACAAGAGGACAAAAGAACTTGAGGAATATTTTTCCTGGAAAAGAGAAGGCTTAGGGAAACATAATCATTTTCTTCAAGTATTTGAAGGACTCCAATGGTATGGAAAAAGGTTTAGATTTGTTCTGCTTGGCCCCTAAAGAAAGAAATAGGAGCAAAAGTCAAGGGGAGGCAGATTCTAACTTAATATAAGAGAAAACTTCCTAACAGAGTTGTCCAAAAATGGAGCAGGCTTTCTTGAGATATAGTTAGCTCCTTCTGACTAAAGGTCTTCTAGGAGAGGCTGGAACACCATTTCCCAGTGATGTAATAGGGATCCTCTTGATGAGAAAAACAGGGGCCCTTCTACCCTAGGTAAACGGACTGGTCAATGAGATAATGAGATTCAAATAGGCTGGTCAATGAAATACTGAAACTACCAGGGCCAATGGAATGAACAATGGAATAATGATGTGCCTAGATATGCACAAAACTCTGAGCTACTGCACTACCGCCCCTAGCCTAGTGTCCTTGGTTACTTCACTTTTCTGTCCCTGATTACCTCATCTCCTTGGCCACAGCAGGTTTTCCTCTGTAAGAATCCCTAGCTTCTCCCAGTTAGCTGGCCATCTCTCTTAAGGAGCTGCCTCCCTTAAGGGGCTGCAACCTCTCTGAAGGAGGTAGCTTCGTGTGTTACCCAGAATAAATGCCTTTACTTGATTTGGAGATGGCCTGAGCAAATTCTTTTGAGACAATACCACAATACACACACACCTCGCACCTTATCAATTTGGTGACCTTTCACCTCGTCACTCAGTCAAATGAAGGGTAGACCAATCACTGAGGACCCTTCTAACCCAAAGCACTCTCCTTTTCACTTGGGTGAAGGAAGGCAACAAGGATCATTATGCAACAAAATCCTATACTTGACCTAGGGAAAAATGAGATTTTTAACTTAAGGTGGGTAGACATTAAACTTTTGCCATCTGCTACACACCAAGACTGCAGCAAAAGAGCCCTGTTCCAGCTGATTGAGGCAGGGCTTTATTGAGAAAAATGAAATCTTTATGATCCCATGTTAGGTCCTCAAACTCAAAGCTAGCTCAGTATCTTTGCAGTAGGCCCCCGAGACACCATAAGTGATGCCTACTTGAAGTGGAAAAACTCAGATGAATTGCCAAAATTGTAGGAAAAGAAATTATGCTACTCCTTGTAAAAACTCAAATTAATACTGAAGTAAATTAACTTGACAATTTCCTCTTTTGTTGTTTGTTTTGTTAAACTCCCCCAGAAATCTTGCTGAGTTCCTGACAGCCATGTTTTAAAAAGGGTGAAGATAAGTAGATTTAAGAGTTTCTTTCTATTAAAGTTCCAAAGTACAATAGGTAGGTATCTCCCCAACAGCAGCATAATTTAGCCTCAAGCTTAGTGAGCAGGATTTTATTGACTGTAGCATGACCGACACTGACCATCCTTTTTAAAGCAGGAATGACCCAGCTGCAAGTGACAGGTCTTACCTCAGTGCTGAAGGGAAATCCTTAGGAAAACAAATAGGTAAGCTATGGATCTGGACCATTCTCATGTTCTGAGCCCCATTCCTCTTTGTAACATAATCAATAATGGGAGACAAGGCGACCTTGCTTGGATCCGGCTTCCCTGTGTTTATCATGGAAGTGTTGATGAAAGGCAGCGGAGAGCCTGAGATTGGCATGGTTCCCAACGCAGATATCGTGGTCCTCTGGGCACCAAATAGCCTGAACTGTAAATTAAACAAGACTCAGTCTGACTTCATGTAGAGTTTTTAATAACTATTTAAGTTACTAATGATGGCTCAAATCACATTTTTCTGACCAGTGGACTATTTTTTCTTTCCCTTGGCGACCACATTAGCTCCAAAGGGTTTAATCATCATCTCTATGCAGATGACACCCTGATCTTTAGACCCAGCCCCAGTCTCTCTCACAAGCTCTGCATCTCCAGTTGCATGTTGGACGTTTCAAACTCGTTGCCCATCAACATCTCAGATTGAATATGAACAAAAGACAACTCATTATCTTTCCCACAAATCTACCCCTCTTTCAAACTTCCCCATTGCTATCACAGGCAACATCATCCTTGTAGTCATTCAGGTTCACAACGTCAGGGCCAACTCTGGCTCCTCACACTTCTTCATCCTACATTTCCCATTTCATTGTCACTACCTTCAGAATATTTCTCCCATCCATTTCCTTCTGTCTATTCACACGGCCACCATCTTGGTCCAGACCTTCATCATATCTTGACTGTGTCATTACAATAGCAGATGTAAGCAAAGGAAAGGCATCAGAAAAATTCAAGGGATTTGGAGGAAATGGTAAAAAATCCCAGATGGAAAAATGCTATCCATCTCCAGAGAAAGAACTGATGAAGTCTGAATACAGATTGAAGCATACTTTTTTTAAACTTTATTTTTCTTTTTGTGGTTTTTTTTTTTGGTCTGCATTTTCTTTCACAATATGACTAATATGGAAATATGTTTTGCATTACTGCACATGTATAAACTATATCAAATTGCTTGCCTTCTCAAGGGAGGAAAGTAGAGAATTTGAAACTCCAAATTTTAAAAAATGAATGTTAAAAATTGTTTTTACATGCAATTGGGGAAAAATAAAATATTAAATAAATATATTTTTAAAAATAAAAAAAAATTTAAATGGCCAAAAAAAGGAGTCCCATATGGCTAGAACACAAGATATATGGAGGCAAGAAAGCAATGGGAGATAAAAGGGAGGAAAGTTCAGATTATAGAACACCTTGAATGTCAGACTAAGGAATTTGGAATCACTGTATATGCTGCCTACCAGTTAAGAGATTTGGGACTGGTTAAGAAATCATCTAGTCCAACTTCTTCACATTACAGATTAAAAACTGAGGTCCAGCTAAGTTAACTGAACTTGTCTGAAGTCACACAGGTAAGAAGAAGCAGAACCAGGATTCAAACCCAGTAGGAAACTGCTTTTGGTACAGTGGAGTCATGTGATCAGAACTACACATTAGGAACATTAATCGGGCAACAGAGTATAATGGACCAAAGACATCACAAACTGGTGGCAAAGAAATTATTGCTAGTTAAGACAGATAAGTGGCAACTACAAGAGTTCAAATGAAAGTTTATTAAGGACAAAGACAATGGAATGGCTCTGGATTCTGGGGATCTAGGTTCAAAAAAAAGTTTACATCGGTGAACTTACGTAAATTGTTAAGCTAACGTGGGTCTCAGTTTCCTCATGCCAGACTTGTACTAAGGAAGATCTGAGTTGACATCCACTGACAGATACATATAAACTGTGTGACCCTGGGCAAATCACTTAACCTCTGTCTGCCTCAGTTTCCTCATCTGCAAAATGGGGATAACAATAGCAACTACACCCCAGGTTTGTAAGGTTTGCAAACCTTAAAGCATTATAGAAATATATAAATACAATATATACATATAGATATATATTAAATAAATATCATTATTATTGTTGTTATCATTATTAGTACCATTATTAAAATGAGAGGGTTGGATTAAATGGCCTCTGGGATTCCTTCCATCTTTAAATCCATGATTTTATGATACTAGGATTTGGTTTGGAGGCAAAGGGTAAATGAGGGATTCACCATTGATCTCACTTCCAGAGATGGGATCAGCAGGCATAATAGGCATTGACAGGTAATACCTGTAACAGACTTCTTGGTAGATGCTAACATCCAAATCTTAAATGTGCATCACCAATTTAACAGCAAAAATTCAATTATCCAAAAAATTTTGTTGCTCTGAGAAATGTTTCCAAATGACGAGCTATTCCACTATCCCTGTTCTGTATTCCTGATATACCATACCTGCCTCTCATCACATGAGTTCAACTGACAGCTCTTTGTAGGAATAAAAAAAAAGAACTTGTTGGAAGAGAATAAGTGAGAAACACAGAGGGTAAGTAAACAGCTTTGGTCTTTCCCAATGCTATCATCCTCCATTTCCAAAGATGGTGAGAATCAATCATTATATGTTGGGTTCATTGATTGGGTTTTTATCACATGGTTCAGTCCTGTCTCAGAACTAGAGCTGTGGACAGTTATCTGATGTAGCAGGTCACATGCAAGATTTTTTTAGTTTCCTTGTCTGCCCTTAGAGGCAAAGCCCACCTCCTGCAGCTCCCCAAAAGAAACACAGCACGGAAGGAAGCACTTGGTACCAGCAGGGAAATAAGGAATCATGGCATGGCCTCCGCTTGGTCAGGTCTAAATATGGCTCCTGACCATTCAACAAACTCCAGGGGCTCTTTAGTGCCTCTAGGAGGAATTTAAATTCCTTTGTCAGGCATTTAAGGTCCTTTCACAAGGAATTTCTGAAGACACCAAGAAGAACAGTGTTGTTACAGTCATGTTAAAGGTACAATATACTTTTAAAGACTGCTAAATTCACAGTTATGTATGCAGTCCTCTTTTTCTATATTTCTTTGAAAACAGAAATGCTCATGTTTGCTGATGACTGCCAAGTTCACAATAAAAAATTATTTTTAAAAAGTCTTTCATAATATGATTAATGTGGAAATACGTTTTATATGATTGCACATACATAACCTATATCAAATTGCTTACTGTTTTAGAAAGAGGGGAGGGGAAGGGAGGTATGGAAAAAAATTTGGAACTCAAAATTCTTAAAAAATGAATGTTTAAAATTGGCTTTATATGTAATTGGGAAAAAATAAAATACTATTACAAATAATAAAGTCCTTTACAATATGATCCCAATCTACGTCTTTTCTAGCCTAGTTATACATTAGCCTCTTTCCACACTCTACAATCCAGCCAAACTCTTATTTTTTGCTGTTCTTCATACATGAAACTCCAGGTCCCATCTCCATGCCCTGGAATGCAATCCCTCCTCACCTTCATCTCTGAGAATACCTTGTCTTAGCTCAAGCACCACCCCTTTACATGAAGCCTTTTCTGATCTGCTCTCTGAACTCCCTTCCCAACACCCCTCTCCTAGTGCTCTCTCCACCAAAATCACCTCTTATTCATTATTCATTTATCTAACAATAAAAAAACCAACGGTGGTCCCAAGAGACTAGGGCGCTACACCCACTCTCTCTCCCTAAAGGGACTCTTTGCCCTAGCACACCCCCCCCCCACACACACACACAGAGTAACAGACTTGGTTCATACATGGGGGACCCGAGTCCAATAAGGCTCAGGAACTTAGTTCAGTTAAAGGGACAAGATGCATGTTAATGAAAGGAGGGATGATAATAATTGTTGCTCTTAATGGAATAAGACATTTTTCCTTTGTAAAAATAAAGGCATGGGGCAACTAGGTAGTGCAGTAGACAGAGCATTGGCTCTGGAATCAGGAAGACCTGAGTTCAAATCTGGCCTCAGACATTTGACATTTACTAACTGTGTGACCCTGGGCAAGTCACTTAACCCCAATTGCTTTACAAAAAAAAAAATAGGCATAATAGTCATTCCTCTAAGGCCAGCTCTCTATCCATCATTTCATGCTACCTGACATAATAAATACCTGTTTGTTGTCTGACCTCACTCAGAAAACAAAGATTTTTGGTTTGAGGCAGTAAAGGAGCTTGAAAAACCAGAATTTTTTTTCTTTCTTTCTTTCAACTAGTCATGTCATCCTCTATGAACCTCCCCAACAGGACGTAAGATTTTTGAGCATAAGGACTTTTCATTTTTGTCTTTGTATTCCCAGAACCTACTATAGGCTGCTAGGAGGCACTGTGGATAGAGTACTGGGCGTAGAATGAGGAAGACCTGAATTCAAAACCAGCCTTAGACACTTACTAGTTGTGTGACCCTGGGCAAGTCACTTAATCTTTGTTTGCCTCAGTTTCCTCAATTGTAAAATAGGGCTCATAACAGCACCTACCTTGCAGGGTTGTTGTGAAGGTCAGTTGAGATAAGTGGTTGGAGCATAGACTTGTATTACTGTGATGTTGAATGGTTTGCCTTGGATTCAGATAGATATCATTTGGTTGTTTTCGAAGTTATACCCCAGTACTGCTTTTCTCACCCTTTTACTGACTCCCAGGGCTACCCCATTTCTTCTAAGGGATTCTTTCCCACAGTAGTATATGCAGTGATCACCCAATTAAATTCACCCATTGTCATCCATTTAAGTTTACTGGCATCCAAGATGTTAATATTTAATCTTTCCATCTCCTATATGATCACATCCAGCTTACTTTGGTTCGTAGTACTTTGCCTATAGTAGGTGCTTAATAAATATTTATTGAATTGAATTAAAATGGGAATATTGTAAGACTGTTTTGTCATTTGGCATGTGTATGGACGTCATTTGTCATCACACTTGAATGAGAACAAGATGACCTGTTCTATTTGTACATTACTTTTATCTAGCACTGCTGGGGATACAGTGGACAGAGTACTGGGCCTGTAGTTTGGAAGACCTGAGTTCAAATCCAGCCTCAGGTACATACTAGCAAGTCACTTAACTTAATCTACCTCAGTTTCTTCAGCCATAAAATGGGGGTGGTAATGATAGCATTTACCTCTCAGAGTTGTCGTAAGGATGAAATGAGATAATATTTGTAATGTGCTTAGCATCATGCCTGACTCATAGGAGGGATTTAATAAATGCTGTTTCCTTATGTCTTTCCTAAAGCCTAATACACCCAAACTTTTGATTATTCAGGTCTAATTGTCCCCATTTGTATAGGAATTGCATAGATCCTTTGCTTCTCCTTCCTTGTCATTTGGGCTGTTTTCCTGATTCATCAACCTAATGATATATAAATGAGGGGATTTGCGGTTGTCTATTTGTAATCCTTTACCACATAGGCTGTGCTAACTTTTCCTAAGACCCTACCCCACATAAATTAGGCCAGTGTTTTTCTTAAAAGCTATTAAAATTGTCCTCAAGTAATTTGGACCAGAGGACTGCTCAGATAGAGACATAGCTTCCTGATGGACTCAGGATTCAGGACTCTTCCACCACAGGAAGAGGTAAATGTTCCTTCTTTGACATTAGAATGCCACAAAAGCTAATACTGAGGCAGAGAAGCTTGCCCAACAGAACCAACACTGTCTCCTGACTAATCATCCTTTTCATGCTCTAGCTAAGTAAACTTCCTTTTGTTAACAGTAAAGTGGTCTACAAGCGTCTCATCTTCTTCCAGTCTGAACTTGAATCACCAGTCTGAAGTGAGTCAGGTCTGGCTTATAACAGAAAAAAGAGCCCAGACTAACCTTTTTTTGCCCCAAGGATTTTCTGAAGGTAATCACTGCTATTGGCTAAAATTAGGTTTCCAAATTGAATTTTTCTGTGGATTCTTTGAACCCAATTACAAAACATAGCCAAGAAATGTTCATATTAGCAGAAGAGAAATAAAGGTCCATTACTTCTTCATGGCCTCCTTGGTTTATATCAACAGAGAAAGAAATATATCATTGATGAGATAGCATCAAGTTAACCTATACCATTTGAAAATAGTCATTCGTGTTAAGAAATAGCTTTAAAAGGCTGGCTTCCCCTCTTTCCCTATCCTTTAAAAAATGACTATATAGAAACCTGAAATTGCCCTTTTACTGAGGAGGTTTGATGGTTAAATAAATGATATTTCAGCCCAGAGAAGAAAATTAAATAGCTTCTGTCTGAGTGAGATATCATTCTAGTTAATTATTAGCATTAAAATTCCAATTTGATGTTCAACACATTCTAGACAGATGCTGCTACCTTTACAGGTCAATGCTTTTCAAAGACAATCTCATATTAGTCAGGTATGAGATGTTGTCATGAGGTTGAATGAGCTAATTGCACCGTGTGACACATTGGTATCCTTACTGAACTTTCAGTAGACACAGAATGTAGAAATTGCTCAGGATAAATCTAGAACTTTAAATTGTCTTCCCTTCAGCACATGGTTCTAAAGTCACACTCCAAAAAAACAAAAATCACTTTAGGAAATAGAGGGTGGGGGGGAAACACAATTACAAAACAGCTCATGTGAAAAAGACCCGAGGGTTCTAACAGTCATCTGGCAACCAAGAGAGCTAATGTGTCCTGAGGCTGCATAAATAGAGAATAGAGTCCAGAACAAGAGAGCTAATGGCCCCGTTGTACTGGGACCTAAAGGAATAGAATCTGAAAGTCCTGGGGTGAGAGTGAGGGGCAGGGAGGGAAGGAGCATTGAAAGGCAAAATAGTTCAACATAAGGAGAAACTTTCTACTAATTAAAGGTGGAATGGGCTGCCTCTGAGGGAGCTGTGGAAGTACAGCTGGGGAGAGAGAAATGATTTCCCTAAAATTACATGAACTGATGCTGAATGAAGTGAGCAGAACCAGGAGAACATTGTACACAGCAACAGCAACACTGTGACATGATCAACTATGATTGACTTAGCTCTTCTCAACAATACAATGATCCAAGACAATTCCAAAGGACTCATGATGAAAAATGCTATCCACATCCAGAGAAAGAACTGTGGAGCCTGAATGCAGATCGAAGCAAGCTATTTTCACTTTGTTTTGGTTTCTGTTTTTTCTTTCTCTTGGTTTCTCTTGGTTTTTCCCTTTTGTTCTGATTCTTCTTTCACAACATGACTAATGTGGAAATGTGTTTAACATGATTGTGCATGTATAACCTATATCAGATTGCTTAAAACAACTGAACATACATAAGTGTACATAAGCAGAGGAGAGGGAAGAAAGGGAGGGAGAAAAATTTGAAACTCAAAATTTTATAAAAATTAATATTGAAAACTATCTTTACATGTAATTAGGTGAAAAAATAAAATACTATTAAGGAAAAAAAAGAAGTGATTTCCTTGTCACTGAGTTCCTGGTACCCAGGCACCGATTCATAAGTGTTTGTAAAATAAAAAGAACACCTGCATTCTCTCTCTTCTTGGCCCCACTTCCAGCTCAGCAATCCCTGCCCTCCAGGAGCTTACAACCTAATAGGGAAAAACAATACACACACAAAAGGAAGGTGAAAAGGGGGAAGGGGAGGGCACCAAGGAATTTGGTGTTCTGTGGAACTGGAACCAAATGGAGTTGCTGCTGGAAAATGGAGTTACCTGGAAAGGTCTGAGCATTCTGAGTCCTCTATAAAGGCAAGCTTGGGAGGAATTTAATGCTCCATCCTCCAGCCCTCCAATCAGAAGGGAAGGGAAACTGAAGGGTTTGAGATGGTATTGAGTATCAAAAACTGAGTCAATCAGCATAGGGATGAGATTTCAGGTGATCAGTGTATTCCAGAGGAGGCATGATGTTCCCTGAAATGGAAACCAAGCATTGACACTAACAGGAAATGAATACGACCCCACTGCCATGTTTATAACAACCCTGTTATTACAGGTATGACTAGCCTCATATTACAAAAAGGGAAACTGAGACTCAGAGAGGTTGAGTAACTTACTTGTGGTCACATGGTTAATAAGTTTCAGAGAGAGGACTCACACTCAGGTTTTCTGGATGCTACAACCAGCACTTCATTCTCTATGCCATGCTGACTCAAGTTTTTCTGGGAAAAGGTGAGTTTTGACCAAATTTCAGAGGAATCTCTAAGATCATCGATTCAGAATTGAAATGAATCTTAGAAATCATGTAATCCACTCTCAACTTACATAGGAGGAAACTGAGACCCAGAGAAGGGAAATGATTTTGCCCAAGGGTCACACAGTAGCAGAGTCAAGGTTTAAACAACATGTACACACATAGGGCAGCTAGGTAGCACCATAGTGCAAAGAGAGCCAGGCCTGGAGTCAGGAAAACTCATCTTCCTGAGTTCAAATCCAGCCTCAGTCACTAGCTGTGGGACCCTGGGCAAGTCGCTTAACTCTATTTGCTTCAATTTCTTCATCTGTAAAATGAGAAGAAAATGGCAAACTACTCTAGTATCTCTGCCAAGAAAACCTCAAATGGGGTCACAAAAAGTCAGACATGAAACTTAAAACAATTGAACATAAAATATATATAAGGTAGGTGCAAATAAAATAGATTTAGAGCAGAAAGTAGTAACCTTGAAAGTCATAGAATCATATGAAGATCATATATTTCAAGCTGGAAGGGACCTTAGTGTTCTTCCAATCCATCCCCCTTGTTTTACAGATGAGGAAACTGAGACCTAGAGAGGTAAAGTGATTTGCCCAAACTTACAGAGACAGTAAACAAGACAGCTGGGATTTGAACCTTGGTTCTCTGACTCTAAACCCAGCTCTGTGCCCAGAACTCCACCCCATCCATGATCCAAGCCCAACTATTGCTACAATGTCTTCTGGGGTTTTTTTTGGTCCAAGTCTATGATTCCATTGGCCTCAATAACTCCGAATGAGGACAATTCTTCTGCCAACGTGGGTGAGCATCTGCTCTGCCATGTAAAGCCTTAGAGGCTTGCCCATTATCACACAAGCAATCTGTGGCCAAGGACTTCAACTCTGACTTGAGGCCAGCTCTCTGAACAACCCCACATTGTCTCTGAATGGTATGCTGTTGGCGCTTAATAATTTTTTTAAAATTCAATTAAATTTCATCAAAAGACTTTCTTCTTAAAGGAAGGGCTTTAGTGAAATATGTACCTTACAGTTTATATTGGTTCTGAATCACAGTCTGATTCCCTCTGAGGTCAGGTACAATTTAAAATGAATCAAATCAACAGCAAACACTATGACTGCAATTAAAATGTTTTTACTTGAGATCTTCCTTTTCTGTGTCTGTCAGATTTTGATCCTGAGAACGATTACCAGGCATCTTCACACTAAAGTTTGTGAAGTACAATAACCCCATGAAAGCAAACATTTGGAACCAATAGAATTCCTTTTAATTGATTCAATAATTTCATTGGGAGTTCCGAGTTGAAAAGAGTAGCTATTATTCCCCTCCAAAGCCATCTTGTAACCACTGACCCAGTCAGGGCTGATACCTTGATTGATATACACATCACCCAAGGGCATGTTTGGAAGCCAATGGTCAATGAAAGTCTAATACAGGAGGGACACAGACCAGCACAGTCTGCTCTTTTCCCATCATCTGCACTCTTTGGATTCCACTCCACCATCCCTTGCCCACAGAGAGAAATGATTATTTTTATTCATCACACCACCACCTCATTCCCTTCATCACCAGAAAACTCATCATCCCAGAGAGCATTTCAGCTTTGGGACTCACACCTCATCAGTACCCTTTGATTGGAGGGCTACAGGGCAGAGCAAAAATTTTTCCCAAAGCCAACATATAAAAAGGGCTCAGAAACCCAGTAAACTCATTTCCTTTCAGCTGCACCCTTTGAATTCCACTCTACCATCATTGTTTTACACACACAACACACACATACACACACATACATGCTTATGTGCCTTCTTCTCACCCTTCCCCCTTTTTTGCTTCCTTAGGTGTGTTCTATTTCCCCATTAGATTGTAAGCTCCTTGAGGGTAGGGACTGGCTTTCTTTTTCTTATTTGAGGAGGAGGAGAAGGTGGGGGGGGGAGGAGAAGGAGGAAGGGGAGGAGGAGAAGGAGGAGAAGGAGAAGAAGAAGAATGAAGAAGAGGAGGAAAAGAAAGGGGTGGGGAGGAGGAGAGGGAGAGGGAAGGGAGGAGGGGGAGGGGAGAAGGAAGAGAAGAAAGAGTTATTATTTCATTTGATTCTCACAACAATTCTGGGAGGTAGGTGCTATTATTATCCCAATTTTACAGATTAGGAAACTGAGGCAAACGGCAGTTAAATGATTTGCCAGGGTCACACAAATAGTGAGTGCCTGAGGCTGGATTTGAACTTAAGTCTCCCTGATTCCAAGCCCAGCATTCTAACCACTGAGCCATAATGTCTGGTACATGGTATGGCAGGTGCTTAATAAAGGTGATTGTAATGCATTAATATATTGCAATCTGTGCCTTCCTTCTGTGATGAAAGCCAGAACTAGGAATATATTGAGAATAATGTAGTAGAAATAGCAGTTTATTTAGGGGAAGGACCTGAACTTCTTTGGCAACCTAGTGAAGCCAATAGTACCTTATCAGATAAAAATGTTTTTAAATGCATTAAATAAAATACAGAGGGTTGCAAAGGAACACAAATATACTGAAATATGGTTATCAACATAATTTTTACAAAGTACATAGACTCTAGGTTAAGAACCTCTGATTTAGAGTCAGACACCTGGGGTTCAAATCCTGTTTCTTCTACTTACTCCCCAAGTGACAAGATTTAAATTACATGTCACTTTCCTTTCCTGGGCTTCAGTTTCCCCATCTGTAAAATAAGGGTGTTGGACTAGATGGAGCTAGCACATTACAATGGAAAGAATGCTGGAATGAGAGGACCTGCATTCTATTTCTTACTCTGCCCATTGCTATCTGTGCAGCCTTGGGCAGGTCATTTACCATCTCTAGGACTCAGCTCCTTACCTATCAAGTGAATGGGTCGTATCAGATAGATGTCCTCTACAATCCCTTTTGGCTCTAAATCTATGAGCCTACGATGATTCTGACCTCCAAGGTCTGCTCCATTTCTAAAGCTATCATTCTTAGCTATCATCCTTTCAGATATATGATGAAGCCATACGCTCTACCCACTCCATACTTCAGAGCAGGTATAGATATCTTCTGACTACATCCTGTCAGTCAAGATGACCCTTACTTGGCTGCTGAAGTAGAATTCAGTGGACAGCCTAAAGGGAAATCCCTATCCTTCAAGCCTCTTCTTGCTGGTCTTTAGGCATAAGAATGGATCTCTTTGCTCTGGACAGTCAATGGGAAATATCCT
Source organism: Vombatus ursinus (assembly GCF_900497805.2). NCBI lineage: Eukaryota > Metazoa > Chordata > Mammalia > Diprotodontia > Vombatidae > Vombatus > Vombatus ursinus. The sequence goes on from NW_020950098.1 coordinate 2,154,754, forward strand.
TCCCCACACACCATGAACTCATGGTCTTCTGGGCAAGCCTGTGTTTGGGACAGGGCCACCTCCTATTTGTGTTTCATTTAGTGTAAGACCCTGTGAGATCTCTCACTGAACATATTAGCTATTGGAGCAGACGCTGGCCTCTTGGCTGTTCCTCATACAAGACGTGCCACCTTCTTTTTATTTAGTCTTCTTGAGTTATGTCCATTTGGGGTTTTCTAGGCAAAAATACTGTAGTGGTTTACTGTTGACGCTCTGGCCGTCCCCACGCTTGGGATGCTCTCAGACATCATCTCTGCCTCCTGGTTTTTTTGCCTTCTTTCAAGTCTCAGTTAAAATCTCACCTTCTGCAAGAAGCCTTTCCCAGTCTATTTTAATATTAATGTCTTCACCTCAGCGATGACCTCCAATTTACCCTGCACATACCTCATTTGTTCACCTTTATTGGCATGTTGTGTCCCCCATTAGACTGGGAGCTTATACTTCATGCTGCTGCCTTCAGAGGGTCAAAACATCCTAGCAGTGACATCCCTGATCCCTAGGGGATGTCTTCAAGATGAATGTCCAGATGTTGACATGGCAAATCATTTTTCTAATTTTAATTTATGGAATAAAACAAGCATTTCCATAACACAGTATAATAAAAAAAAAGTTGGTTACGCATGAAACTGCAAATCCATTATGTACAATTTGCTATTTCCTTTAAATGTACAACAAAGTTATCGTGTAAATTTCTTTTTTTCTTCTCTCCCCTCCCCTCAACCCATCTACCCCACCACCTCCACTTTAGAGATGGCTTCCATTAGACACAAACAAGTGAATACACACACACATACACATATACATACATAATATACATATATAATACACATGCATACATACACATATAATACACACATATATACATATACATACATATGTGTAAGTGTGTATTTGTATGTGTATGTATGCGTGTATATATGTATGTGTGTTTACATGTATATATAGGTATATGTATATGTATTAGTGTGTATGTATATATATATGTGTGTGTATGTGTATGTATAAATATATATCTGTATATGTATATATGTAGTGAACAACCTTGTTCAGTAGAAATAGTCCTAACCTTATCAAGGCACAGTCTAATCTCCTAGTCTGTTGAAGGAGAAGAAAATGGAGTCAGAGTGTCAGTCTTTATTACACATAGGATAAAATGGGCATTCCAGGAGTTTCAGCACCTATTAGTCAAATAAATAAGCAGTCAAGTCTCAAGTGAGATTTCTCAGTTGATCTCTGAGGATTACTGGCCTCCATGATCATTTGTAGACATTTCAGCTCCCCAGCCCTGTCATACCCACATTTCTTCAAGGAGAGGAAAAAATCCTGAGCCATAGGAAAATTCAATTTAATTTAATTAAAAAGGCTGATTAAGCTCCTACTGTATGCAGAGCACGTAGGGATGAGAGTACAGGCAGAGACAGCGAGAAGGAGAACGTTGCACCCGGAGCATGGGTGGTCTACAGAACACCCCTTTCCAGGAGTCCAGAGCAAATCTCAAGTCCTACATTCAAGTCCCTACAGTAAGTAAGCTCTCTGAAGGTGGGGACTATTTCATTCTTGCCTTTGTTTGTCCGATACCTGGCACGCAGTAGGCCCTTCTAATAAATACTTATTGAACTGAACTGAATCCAAATCCTGTTTCTGTTACACGAACAGAGGCAATTGAATTAGATTATGTCCAAGGTGCTTTCATCTCCAAACACTCATAATAATAGCCAAAATCTGTTGTTGTTGTTGTTGGACCACACTAATGATTTTATTGATTTGGAGAATCTGTAGTGAGGAAGCTCCCTCTATTGCAGATTGGCCCCTAATCTGTGATTTATAGTCATAGATAGTTGCCTGGAAAGGTTAAGTGAATTGCCCAGGGCCACCCAGCCGATAGTAGTACTTGAACCCAGGACTTACTGATTCCAAGGCCAGTTCTCTAAGTTGTACTGCCTTTGCAACTAAAATAAATATATAAAATAATAAAAGCCTACCCTAACCCAAGCACTTTTCAAAATTGTATTATTACCTAGGGAATATCTGCTATGTTCCTAAATAGAAAGAAAAACTTTCTTTAAACAGGTAAGAGTAAATTGCAATGAATAGTAATTGGTCATTTCCTAGCAACCCTGACTTTAAGCCACAGAGATATAATACGAATAACTCATCTTGTCAAAACTACTCACCATAAAACAGGAAGATATTAAATTCGTTGTGCTACACTATTGAGCTCAGTCTTAGCAAGTTTGCTATTCTAGAAACTTTTACTTCTCTTTCTACATAATTATTCTTATATATAATAATGTTTATTTATTTGAAATATATTTATATATAATTTATACATGAAATTAGATAATTTAATAATTATATAATTTGACTGGATTTTGTTTATACTCTCTTTATTTGTGACCCCTCGATGTTGACCAAAACAACTTCACTCCTGCTTAAAACTTGGTTTGTCCCTCCCATAATGCAATCTTATCATTCTATAATTCCTGTGCCATTAAGTAGACTGATTCCATTCATGGGTTTCTAGTTTGGAGCAGCAACTAGAGGAGGAAAACGTGTAGCTGAGTGCTACCCTGTCACATTGCTCCACCAGCCTACTCCAAAAGACTAGCCATCATTTCTGAGCCTAAGCAGGTTAGCCATTAGAATCACCAGAACACTAAAACACCATCATTCCATTTGGAATTTTGGGGATGATCTGTTTTGCAAATTCTTCTACCCTAAGAAACTCTTCATCCCACTTTGCTCTCTTTTCATTCCAATGCCATCCTCCATGGTTATTTCACTTATACACAATCACCCTTAGATCACAGGTGAACCAAGCTCTCTGTATGCCTATGCCCCAGATGCATACCTCTCTTTGATATCCTTTCCTGTACTCTCATCCCTACCCAACTCAACCCTAACCTGCCCCAAGTTCACTGTACCCCTCTCTATGGCCTCTTTTATTATGTTTTTTTGTAACCACTGGAAGGAAAACCCACTAAATCCTTTTCCTTTTCTGCCATGGATTCATTCAGCATTAAAGTTTCTTCCATCTTACCTGAAACCTGGATTTCCAGTGATGTCTCTACCTTTTGCAATTCTCTTCAATGGATACTACTCCTACTCCTCCCCAATACATGAGACAAAATGGAGTTGTTGGCACATTCCCCTTTGTTTCCAGACCAGAGTCCAAAATCTTTCTCCAAAATCTTTCCTCTTTTGAAGTTATGCCATCTGCTTAAACCACACACTCTCTATCCTTTTTTACAATTGCTAACAACCTTACAAACACTCTCTTACTTTCCAGTGACTTCAGCATTGGCTCATAGACTTCCTCTCCACTCAGTCTCCTGCCATCTTCCTTGGTGACCTCAACACTCACATTGATGGACCTCTCAGAACCTTTGCGGTTCCCTGATGCCCACAACTCTAATGACCTACAGTTCTACTCTACCTTTGTCACTCACAAGCACGGACATATACTGAACCTCATCATCACTGAGAATGTCACCTCCAAGGATGTTCTATAGGTTTCTTCATTAAAGGCAGCTAGATGGTACAACAGATAGAGTGCTAGAGCTGGAGTCAGGAAGACCTGAGGTCAAATCTGGGCTCAAACATGTAGGCAAGTCACTTAACCTCAGTTTGCCTCAATTTCCTCATCTGTAAAATGAGGATGATAATAATAGCACCTATCTCCTGAAGTCTTTTTGCAGAAATATTCTGCAAACCTTAAAAGCATTTTATCAATTCTACTTATTATTATCATTATTATTATTATTATACTCTACTTTTGCCACTCCCAAGCTCATCATCATTCAGAACTTCTCCACCTCTAAGGATCTACTGTAGTTTCCTTCATGGAGGCATTGTCTTCTTTCTCAATTTCTATAGATAGCATCCCTCACTTCTTTTCTGAGCCATGAGATGACGGCATACAACTGTATCATTTATTATTCAACATGGCAGGGAAAGCATCTGTAGTTGCAGAGTATGCAGGTTTCATACCATGGTTGTTGAGTTGGCCCCTGTTCTCTTCTCTTTCCTCCATCAGGTTGGCCAAGACCCTAACCCAGATACCCATGATTCCCATCCCTGAATGACTCTAATAGACCATTACTATTGCAGGATCACACTTCAAGGACTATTATACAGAACCCAGATCTGCAACATTGGGTACATGTGGCAGAGGGTGGCATGCCAGGCCAGGATATCTGAACCATCATTCCACAAAATCATCAGGGATGGGAAGGATAGAGATCACCTATTCCAATTCACTCATTTTCCAGGTAGAAAATTTGAAACCTAAGGTGGTGAAATGACTTTCCCGAGGGAATACAGCCAAGAAATAGCAGAGCAAGGTCTAAACACAGGTCTGTTGACCCCTAGTCCAGTGTTCTTTCCACCTCTTCATGGACCCTACAGGGTCCAGGCCTCAATCAAGAGCTCAGCACAGAGGACCACTTAGCCTCATCCCATAGCTCCAGAAACATAAAATAAGCTCATCTGATTGTACCCATTCCAGAAATATCTGTTCACTCTAGCTTCTGCCAACCCCACTCCTTGGGAATCAGAAGAAAGTAGAAAGGTTTCTCCTTAGCATTCCTGGCAAATGGTTGATTCATTCCAGCATCTCTGCCCCTTTCCTGGTCTTCCCATTTCTAAGGCTTGGCAGCAGAACATTTGCAGAAATCATAAAGGCTTATACTAGTGGCAAATTATAACCTGGATTAGTGACTGTTAAATCAATAATGAGCTCTGACTATGCGGATATGCTATGACTACAATAGCATACCCTCGTATAAAAGACTGCAAGTAAAGACAAATGCTTCTATTACATAGGATACACAGGCACCCACAAATATATAATGATACTTTTGTTTTGTTATTCTATTCCATACATCATTTCTGAGGCGCCTGTTTTTGTTAAAGGAATTATTTAATTCTTTATACTTGTACCACCAACTCCTAACATAGTGCCTGACACACAATAGGAGCTGAATAAATACTTCTTGATTGAAATATACACACACACCCTACAGCTATGTGAATGTATAACATAACATTACCTATAAACCTGGTAAGTACCACCACCACCCCACTGTATAGGTGTCTGGTACATACAATAATATTGCAAGGCCACTTATAAGCCACGTCAGACTTTTCTCCTCCTCCTCCCTTTTTTTAAAAAACAGCCAATTTAGATGTGACAGCACTTTCCTTTTCCCCAGTTACAATGCCCAAGCAGAAATTGAGAAGCAGGAATTCAGAGATCTAAAGTATAAAGGTACCAAGACTCTATTATTATGCATGCTGCTCTTTCCATGGTTAGTCATATATTGTATTGATGTGGTTGGCATAGGCCCGAGGGGTATTCCCCTGGGGAAACTGGAAACAATAACAAATTGGGGAACTGCAAGAATCTATGTCTTACCACAATGAAAGACTGATTAATTGTGCAGCAAGCATCTTTGATGTGGGGCAGCTAGGTGGCACAGAGCACTATGCACATAGTGCACAGAGCACTATGCCTGGAATCAGGAAGACTCATCTTCCTGAGTTCAAATCTGGCCTCACACTCTGGGCAAGTTACTTAACTCTGCTTGCCTCAGTTTCCTCATCTGTAAAATGGGCAAAAAAAATTTTTTTTAAGTATTCTTGATATGTCATTGAATCAAAGTAAACTATATCCATGCTGAGGGAGAGCATGGTGTTCTATTAAGGTACAGACTTTAGAGGTGGAAAAATTTGATCACCCCACTCACCTTGGCAGAAATTGATAATAGCAATTGTTTGCTATAACACAAACGGATCTTTTTTCAGAGGTGTGCTAGTAAATGTTTAACAACTGGGGATATGGGGGGCAGTATTGGGAAGGAGACATACCCAGGACACATACTTAAGTAAAACACATTATTTACATTTTCTCCATCACTTTCTCAATTTTAGACAATTAGTAAAACAATAAACCAAGCCCAGATTGGTAGCATTTGCCAATTTTCAAAGTATTTATACACTCACACCGAACATTGACCAATCTGCTCTGCCCAGCCATTTCGAGCTGGCTCCAGCACACCCTGACCTTGTTGACCCTCAAGGGCACTGGATTACCATATAACTTACCCACTTTCTTTAAATATACTTCTTTTCCCTCCCATTCAAGCTAGTTTCAAAGAGGAAAACGCAATCAATACTACTGCTATTATTCACAAAATTAATTCACTGGTCTTTGTCTTGCCAAGAACCATCTACATTTGGTGCCTCAAAATGGAGTTTAATCCTTCTCAAGACAACAAAAACAACAAATGGGAAACATGAAAGAGAAGATGAATGTAAGAGGGCTAAAGAAGATATGAGCAGTATGCCCCTCTATTATTTCTTCATGTAGACTAGAACCAGAGAAAATAAATATGACTTTATAAAAGGAAGAGACTTATAGCTTGGTTTGCCTGAGAGAAACTACAGAACTAGAAAGGTCAACGTTGAAAAATATGGTAGGAATAGAAAGTGACAGAGAAGGCATATCATACTATACCTACGCCTCAAGGGCAGGCCTAACATTGCATAGTGTTACAGCGCTGCCTTAATCTGATTTTCTAGCTATTTCATGTGCACAGTGCATTAAGAGAGGTGATAACTCCAGTGTCCTTTGCCCTGGTCAAACCATATCTGGTCCATGACCCACAAAGTGGCTGGCAAGAAGATGGCAGGGAAGTACAGTACACACGAGCAAGTTTATTTACAGTTTTGGGGACACAAAGAGAACTCTTTTTGGACACCATAGGAAATAATCCCTACCAGCAAACAGAGAAGCAATGTGACATAAAGAAACTGACCTGGGAGCCAGGAAAACCTGAATTCAAAGGTTTGCAAAGCACTTTACATGGGTTATTTGATATAATTTGATATAACAATTTGATATTTGATATAATAATTCTATGTGGGTAGGTGTTATTATTATCCCCATTTTACAGACCATCCCTCCTAGGGAGTTGTAATATTCAGATTATTGGGGGATACTTCCCAAAACAGCTAAGGCAGGAGTTCTTAATGAGAGGACTATGGATAGAATTTAGGGGGTCCATGAATTTGGATGGGGAAAAATTACATCTTTAGTTTCACCAAATTCTAACAAAAACTGAGCATTTCCTTCAATTATTTAAAAATATTCTTCTGAAAAGGGCTCCATAGGCTTACCAGATTGCCAACGAGCCCAATGACACGAAAGAAAATGAAGAACCCCTGATCAATCTGGGGTGAAAAAGAGGGAGAGACTGCACACTTTGGGAGCTCACTGTACCCTCCCCACAACAATAAAGTGAAATCATTGCCAAGGAGATTGCCAGGGAAAGTGTTATGAGATATCTGAGGAGGGAGAAATCACATTCACCTGGGTGGGAAAGGGAAGAGAGGAATGAGACTTCATGTAAATAAATCCACGGAACACCGGAAAATTAAAAATAACTGTTTTTTTGTCCATGATATGAAATTATTCATGAAACTTATACACAAGAAATTGTATACCAAGACTGGTCACATGACAAGAGCAAGCGATGCCAGGTGAAGAGCCAGAGTGCTCCATTAGTGCCAAACATCAGAGCTCCCTCACTTGCATGCCATGGCATCATCTCCCTGATTTCATGATCCATTCAAGAACAAAGGACAAACAATAACAACAATATTAAGAGAAAGCAAAGAAGGCCTCGTGGCTTCCTTGAGGCAAATCTTTAGGAGGACCTGGAGAAGAGACTCACAGGACGGGCAAGGATGGATAGGTCTTAATCTGTACCACTGGAGAAAACTCCCCAATCTATGAGACCACAGACCCATTTTACTGCCTGAAATTTTATGATTAAGAACAAGAAGAGAAATAAGACAAAAGGAATCATCGTCATTGGCTTTGGCTACCACTTTTAGGAAGAAGATTAAGGCGGAGCTCTATAAACAGATACAGCTAACTTTCCCACGCGTTGGTAATACCTAGAGAGGTTGTATATTATCAATTCACCCAATCCCTCACTTTCGCCACTTCACAGGACTGTGTGGTCTTAAACCTATCATAACTCAAGTCAACAAGCATTTATAAAGCTCTTACTATGTTCCAGGCACTGTGCTAAGTTCTGGGAATACAAATACATTCAGAAACAAAGACTGTCTCTGTCCTTTGGGAGCTTCCATTCAAATGAAAGTAGAACAACCCATATAAATAGGGAGCTTTAAAAGCAATTGGGTGTGGGGGAGGGGAAAATGAAGAGCGACTGGCTAGACCCTTCCTTAACACGGCAGTTTGAAAAAAAGGGGTGGGGGGGGCAGATAGATGTCTCGGGGGATAGAGCTCCAGCCTTGGAGTCAGGAGGACCTGAGTTCAAATTCGGCCTCAGGCACTTGACACTAGTTGTGTGACCCTGGCCAAGTCACTTAACCCGGATTGCCTCATCAAAAAGCAAAAAAAGAAAAAAAATGCCAGTTTGGGAATAAGGCTCCGCCTTAATCTTCTTCCTAAAAGTGGTAGCCAAAGCCAATGACGATGATTCCTTTTGTCTTATTTCTCTTCTTGTTCTTAATCATAAAATTTCAGGCAGTAAAATGGGTCTGTGGTCTCATAGATTGGGGAGTTTTCTCCAGTGGTACAGATTAAGACCTATCCATCCTTGCCCGTCCTGTGAGTCTCTTCTCCAGGTCCTCCTAAAGATTTGCCTCAAGGAAGCCACGAGGCCTTCTTTGCTTTCTCTTAATATTGTTGTTATTGTTTGTCCTTTGTTCTTGAATGGATCATGAAATCAGGGAGATGATGCCATGGCATGCAAGTGAGGGAGCTCTGATGTTTGGCACTAATGGAGCACTCTGGCTCTTCACCTGGCATCGCTTGCTCTTGTCATGTGACCAGTCTTGGTATACAATTTCTTGTGTATAAGTTTCATGAATAATTTCATATCATGGACAAAAAAACAGTTATTTTTAACTCATGAGAGAAGGGGATCACAAAAGTAAAAGGTAGTTTTTTGTTGTTGTTCAGTCAGTTGAATCATTTCTGACTCTTTATGGCCCCTTTTGGGGTTTTCTTGGCAAAGATGCTGGAGTGGTTTGCCATTTCCTTCTCGAGCTCATTTTATAGATGGGGAAACTGAGGCAAGTAGGGTGAAGTGACTTGCCCAGGGTCACACAGCTAGTTAAGTGTCTGAGGTCAAATTTTAGCTCAAGAATATGAGTCTTTATGCCTCCAGCCTTGACACTCTATCCACTGAGCCACCTAAGGTTAACTTGCTGGCAAAGTCATGAGAATGAAGGACGGATGGCCTGGGCCTTTTCTCAAAATGAAGGTTGTAGCTCTTTATTTTAAAACATTAAGCAGCAACTGGAGATGACTTCCTAATCATACTCCTAGAATCAAAGGCAATCTGGAAGTTGGGTTACAAATTTTGCTTGTGAAACTCTGGAAAAGTCTTTCTTGCAGCAAACAAAAGCACATTCTGTTTAAAACAATATCCTTGCCTCTAAGTCTCAGAGGCAGGATTTTCCACTGCTATTTGGCAATCTCCTCAGAACCCCAAGGAAGATACCCAAGATGAACTCACTCCATCAAACAAAGAGAAAAAAAAAACATATTTGAAGAAAATTAGATTCTGCACAAATCCCTCAAATGTGCTCCCAGAGGATTTTGTAGTATTGGCAATTGGTTTTAAATCTACAAGACCGTGACAAGGACTTGAAATGCTTTCTTTTCACAGAGATTTTGGTTCTAATAATATTTCTTGTCAAAGACTTTGCATGTCTGTCACACGAAGTGCCCAGCTGAAATAGTTGGTAGGAAATAGTTGGTGTAGCCAATGAGTTCCCCACCCTCCCACCTACCCATCCAAGACCCACACAGATATGCATAGGGACAAGACCTGGGATTTAATAGAGAAAAGAAATCCCCCAATGCGCAAATTCCCTCTAATAACTGAAATTGCTCCCTTTTCTTTAACTTATACTCTTAGAGCAGGAGTTCTTAACTTTTTTTTGTCACAGGACTTCTTTGGCAGTCTGATGAAACTTATTCACCCATTCTCAGAATGATGTTTTAAAATAATTGAAGGCCATGCTAAATTTCACTTAGAGATAAGTGAAAATAAAGATGTCCTTTTTTTCCCATCCATATTCACTCCCCTTCCTCCTCCTCCCTTCCCTCAAGCTATCCACAAACTCACTAGGTTAAAAACTTATGTCTTAGAACATTGCCTCAAAGTTAAGTAATAATAATAATAATAATGTAAGTTCAGTAATAATAATAACAATTATAATGATAATACTAATAAACATAATAACATTTATATAGTGCTTTAAGGTTTGCAAAGCACTTTACATATGTGAGGATCATTTAATCCTGAGATAGATGATATTATTCATTTTACAGATAAGGAAACTGAGGCATAGAGAGGTTAAGTGACTTGCCTAGAGTTAACAACTAGTGTCTGAGGTTGGATTTGAACTCAGGTCTTCCTTACTCTTATCTATTGGCTCTGCCACCTAGCTACTTCAAAGTGACCTTCTCAGTGACCTCCCACACAGCCAATATGTGTCGGAAGCAGGACTGAGACTCTGCCCTTCCTGGTTCTGAGCCCAGTTCAATACCCTCTTCACCGCAATGCCTCTCTCAGACCCAGATTCCAATCATGGGAACTTTTCGAGAATCATTTATCCCCTCTTAGTCTGAAAACCATGAACTTCTAAACTTTGCACAGGCCTAAATTTTCAGCTATTATTCATGATTTCAATAGACCCACTTAAAGAATAGCACCTGAACAGTAAATATTCAGACTGATTTTTTTTTTTTTACAAAGTTAAAGTGATTAGATTTTATTTGGGGTAGAGTGTATTTACTGTCCCCAGACCTATCTCAATCATCTTTTCACTCTTGGCCCTTTCTTCAACTACTTGGTTCACAATTGCAGAAAAAATTACCACTTGAAAGCTCAGCATCCTGATATAAGACAAAAATGAAAATTAAATTGATGAAAATAGTACCAGCTCCATTGCTTAATGAGTCCAGAGTCTTTCCTCTTTTTTTCTATAGCTCAGAATAGATAGCAGCTCAATTTCCTCCAGATTCATGATGCCAGTGGTGAAAATGTGTACCTGCAGGGTACTCTTGTATCCTGGTGCTGAAGAGTTCAGGGAAGGGCAGAATCTGGATCTACGAATGTTCATATCCCCTGTTCTTTTCCACACACCTAGTGTACAACTCATTTCTCTCTATAGCTCCCTGTAGGGCCACCTCCATGCAGGGCACCTTTCTTCCCCCACCTCCATCCCCCATTTGGCTAGTTCCAGATACATCCCAGATGTTGATGTCAATTTCTTGACTTATCTACCATGAGTCCAGAAGAAAAGTCCATTATTACCCCGTAACAAAGAGGAATTCGTATTTCCAGCTCATGAGAGAAGGACAAGAGGAGCTTTGATCATGCGTGATAGGAACACTCATCCTGGCTCGTTCACCAAAAGAAACGACAAGGACATGTGGCCCACCTAACGCTCTGACCTACCTATGGGCAATTATACTTTCTGAACTATCATTCTTCTGGGTAAAAGGCAGGGGAAAAGAAGGAGGGAGCTGTATCATGGTCCAAATCCCTAATCTGAGGAATTTTCTAGCTGCATCTGAATAGAGGTAACATGGTACAGTGGCAAAAAAAGCTGGCTTTGGTGTGAATAGATCTGGGTTCAAATCTCATCTGACATTTGCTACTTGTGCAACTTTAGACTAGTCATTTAAACTCTCTGGGCCTCAGTTTCCTCATCTGTAAAATGAGAAGGGCTGGACTCTCAGGTTAGCCTAAATTCTTCTAGCTGTAGCTCTCTAATCCTGAAATATGCTTCTCAGGTTGTTCCTCTGCAGTTTGTCTTTATTCAAGATTTATTTTGATGATCATTCTTTAGCAAGACTGGCCTCACCTATATAACAACACCCCTGGGCTCACTCTATCAATTTGCACCAGCAGGTTGATTCCCCAGAGAGGCAAGGGATATTTCAGAATCTAGAGGTACTCTTATGAGTTATTACTCCTAACAACATAGTTCACAAGCCCTCAAGTATGTGCTTCCCATTAAAAATCAGCTAGTAGATTTAATTAGCTCTTGGAAAAGACATTTATTCAAATGCCACAGGAAGGATGGTAGTTACAAAGGATTCATCACCGAAACCTGTGGTGCACTCTCCCACAAATACAGAATGCATGGGGAATAGTGAAAGTGGGCATAAACTGAAGGCCCTCAATGTCCTTTCTCTCTCCTGTGTCCTCTACTGCTGATCTTCAGGGCAAAGTATCAATGATCAGTGATGGATGTGTTGCCATGTTTCTAGTCTGGGCTGGCTTTCCATAAGAGTACAGGGTTACTGGTAGATAGATAACTCATCTGCATATGCTCCTCAATAGGCAAGGAATCTCTACTGGACAAATCAATCTGCTGTGCTCCTCAGGCTTGTTCATTGATGGAGAGCTATTCTCTACACTACCTCCAGTCTCAGGCTCAGGTATCCTTTCAGCTAGGGGTCAGGGGGTGCTGTTTTCTTTCAGAAAAAGCAGAGACCCTTTGCCTGGGATTGGTTGGGACCTCAGCTCTAAAATTACAAGAGAAGGGATGAGAGAGATAGAGCTTTTTATATTCAACTACACCTTCTAGTTCAGAGCTGGTTTCCCTTGATGAGAGACCTCTCTCTAACATATGGCAATCAGCTAGTATTTTTCCCAGTTTCCTACTGGTCTATGCAAATGAGTAACATGCAAAAAAGGTCTATGCAAAGAATTAGATAAGTAGTCTATTTACTGAGGGTAAGTTCATTGTCTCCTCCTAGCCTTTTCGTATATAATTGAGCTACTCTAGCATGAGATTCTCAATAAAGTGTGGAAAATTTCAGTTACACCTGAAAGGGCTTTACCCTTACACTTCACTGTCTCTGTCTCCACCCCTTATGACCTTCAACTTTGTTGAGTACATAAGAAGTATACTCTATGAGTTTACATGGGTTTTTAGAAAAAGGAGGCTCTCTCTGTCCATAGTTGTACCACGCTACCTGAAATTTTCCTCAAATTATCCTATCAGTTCTAAAGATTTCACTCATAGAAATCCATTTCTTTGGGCTTAATACACTTGTCTTTCAAGGTATAAATAACCCCTAGGGAAATGTTAGCATATTAAATATCATCAGCCACACATACTTCATTGGGAATTAATTTGGACAGAATTTTTTTTTTCTTTTCCCTAACAACTGGCCAGAATAACCATACTGAGGAAATTGTTTTGATGGAGTAGAAGGCAGAAGAAGAGAAAAGAATTATTTGGGTGTCTACGCCATTGCCCAGGAAAGACAGGTCTGGGTAGCGTGTCGTGGTGGGGGCTTGATAGCCAGAGAACAGAATGAAAATGTACTCATTTATTGGAGAGAAAGAGCACCAAATGGTCGAGAAGATGAGAGAAAGGCAAAATAGGAGGGCTTAAGAGGGCACATTTTGTTCAAAGCCAGCCCAGATTATTCCATTTTTCTTTCCAAGGAAGTTCTAAATGTGAATATGATTAAGTCACAATGAGATGAACGTTACAGAATTTCCTCAGGACAAACCAAGAGGCCAAAGCTATCTCTAGATTTTTAGCACCTACTACAGTTTAATTTGCTATAAATGGCTAAGACAAAGACCACTGGGACATCATCACAAATTCTCTACGGCCCAGCCACACTAGTTTACTTGCAGTTTGTCACACCCAATGTCTGTCTCCTAACTCAGTGCCTTTGCACTGACTGCCCCCAATGCCTGGAATGTCTCCCCTATCTGCAATGCCTTGAAGTCCCTGGTCTCAGGCAGTCATTCAATAAGCATTTATTAAGTGTCTACTATGTGCCAGGCACTGTGCTAAGTGCTGAGGTTATGAAGATACAAACAAAAAGAAAGTCCCTGCCCTCAAGAAGCTTACATTTTAATGCTGGAAGACGACACATAAAAGGGAACTGAAAAGGGATGTGTGGGGTTGGGCAAGGTGAAAGGTACCACCAGAAGGGCAAGGTCAAAGAATAGCCCAGACAGCTCGGGAACTGATCTGGTTAGAGGTAGATAAAGCAGAGGAAGAAGGAATGTAGACAAATCATTAACTGGTTAATCAACTGCTAAATGATTGAGTTGATTTTTTTCTTCTTAAACAGAATCTTTGGCCTCAGCTTTCTTCATCTGAGGTCAAAACCTCAACACTACCTAACTAGGAGAATGGCTAAAATCATTGGAAATTTATTGTAACATATTGGTTTTCCCTCTATATTCTTCATGGCTCAGCAGCTGAAAATTATAAACAAAGGAATAATATTAAAAAAAACTGTCATAGGATGTCCAGTGACCAACACCTTCAGAAAGAAATTGCTAATTATAGCTGAAGATGAAGATGTATGGGAAGACTTGAACCCTATTTTACAGTCTGATGATTCTTAACTTATAGCTTCCTATAAATAAATATTAACTTCTTTTGAGAAGGCTCTAAATTGAAAATGGAGGGAGAGGGAGAAAACTATTTATTTAGAACCAACATGGAATGGGCCAATAATTCATGAGAGACAAGATTCAGGAAAAGGATAAGTAATAATGCTCTTTGCCTCAGATGTCTATACGCAAATGCATATTCTGAGTAATGACTAAAATGAACTTGAGATCTTAACATAAGGAGGTATCAATGAGATTTGGCTCCATGAGACTCATGACTGGGACGGTGATGGAAGAGTGTAGCTCTTGTCAAAGGAACATATTTGACAAAAGGGGTGATAGGATAACATTGTATCTCTCTTAGAAGAAAATTCATGAAGTGAAGGGGAAAGCAGTTTGGAGACTATTTAGGTGAAAATCAATGGAAGGAGAAAAAGAAATTATATTATTGTGGGGAGCATACCATAGACCATATCAGGTGAAAGGAGGAAATGGATAATACCTTCTTGAAAGAGACCACAAAGCTAGAATGAAAGTATGATATGACAGTCATGGGGTAATTCAATTCTCTGGTCATCAATTAGAATTCTTTCTCTGTTCAAAAGCATCACAGCTGATAAATTATTAACCTCTTATACAAAAGAACTTCAACCTGTGTCCATGAACTTACTTTTTAAAACATTTTGATAACCACACTTCAATATAATTGATTTCCTTTGTAATCCTATGTATTTCATTTTATATATTTTACAAACGTTATTCTAAGAGGAGGTCCAAAGGTTTTCCCAGCCTTCTAAAGGGATCCATAAGACACACAAAAAGGCTAAGAATACCTATCTTATAGGAAATACTTAAGTACTCTTAAGCTAGTTGCACCAGAAAAGCAAGAAAAATTCTTTGATCCTTCTCTCTTCTGTGGTGACATCTTTCATTGTTCAGAAGATAAAAGAAGCAATGTAGAGAATTCATGATTCTGACCAATAAGGAAGAACTAGTTTTCAAAGTAGAAATGATGGGATCCTTGGGAGGAAGTGACCATGTCATCACTGAAATCATGAGGGATAAGAAAGGGAATATGCCAGACATGATCTGACTTGGACTCTAGATTTGGGAGAAAGCAGTAACTTTTGAAGAGTCCAAAGAAAAAAACAGCTTAGATGAAATCGTTTAAGATTCCATAGAATTCAGCTCAAGAGGACCAAGGGGTTCTCACAAATGGGATTCTGAAGACACAAATACAAGTGATTCTAATAAGAAAGAGCAAGACAAAACCATCTAAAGAAATAAATGTAGGTATGCAAGAAGCTCGCTGACTCAGATTTTTAAAAAGTCATGAAAGGGGCAAGAACAGGTGACTGAGGATAAGTAAGAAAAACTAGCACAGCCCCATAAAAATTATGTCAGGAATGCAAAAACCCAGGACCAGTTGAAACTTACTGAGTGACGTAGAAAACAGAAGCTATGCTGAGGGCAACAGGATGAGTAGGGAATAGATAGAACTGCTGCTTGGGAGCTTGAAACAATAATGATATGATGGAGAAAAGGCAGGACTAAGGGGCAGCTATGTGGCACAGTGGAAGTGGATAGAGTGCTGGGCCTAGAGTCAGGAAGACCTGAGTTCAAATCTGACCTCAGACCCTTATTTGCTGTATGACCCTAGGCAAGTCACTTAACCTTGTTTGCCTCAGTTTCCTCATCTGTAAAATGAACTGGAGAAGAAAATGGCAAACCACTTCAGTATCTTTGCAAGAAAATCCCAAACGGGGTCATGAAGGATCAGACACAACTGAACAACAACTAAGCTCTCATTTTACTGGATATTCTGTGTAACCTAACCCCGATCATACATTTAGAACTGGAAGGAACCTTAGAGCAATCAAATCCAACCTCTCCATTTTACAGATAAGGAAACTTAGTCAAGGAAAGATTAAGTCACTTGCCCAGGATCATACAGCTAATAAATGTTTGAGGTGAGATTTAAATAAACCTAGTTCCTCCCAGGAGAGCTAGATGGTGCAGTGGATAGAGCACCAGCCTTGGAGCAAGGAAGACCTGAGTTCAAATCCAGCCTCACACACATGCTAGCTGTGTAACCCTGGGCAAGTCACTTAACTTCTGTTTGACTCAGTTTCCACATTTATAAAATGCAGATAATAAGAGCACCTCTCTCCCAGGGTTGTTGTGAGGATCAAATGAGATGATTGTAAAGCACTTAGCACAATGCCTGACACATAATAAGCACTATATAAATGTTAGCTATCAGTATTACTTAATTGCTGTTTGCCTCAGTTTCCACATCTGCAAAATGGGGATAATAATAGCACCTACCTTGCAGGGTTGTTGTGAGGATCAATTGTAAAACACTTAGTACAGTGCCTGGTACCTAGTAGGTGCTATATAAATATTAGCTTATTATTATTGTTGTTGTTATTATTCCTGACCCGAAGTCCACCACTCTCTCCAATCTTCCACACTTCCTCTGTAGTAAACACTTAATATTTGATGAATGATCTAAAATTGACATGAAAGGGAAATTCCATTATTCACTATTTACATTAAGACCCACAGATGTTCTGTCTTCAAAAGGATCCACTCCTCATTTTTACTAGCAAAAACCCAAACCACAGAAACGAATTGTTTCAAAGAACCCTTCTTTCAGACAGCCTCAAGAAACGGGGGGCATTAAGATTTAATAGCCGGGGTTAGCTAGATGGTGCAGTGGATAGAGCTCTGGCCATGGAGTCAGGAGAACCTGAATTCAAATCCGGACTCAGACACATAACACTTACTAGCTGTGTGACCCTGGGCAAGTCACTTAACCTGATTACCTAGCCCCCCCCCCCAAAAAAAAAGATTTAATAGCCCTCATTAAGGTTTTTTCTGCATTTTTTTCTCATTAGGAAAAAAAAACATAACTTAGTTAACTAAGTCTATTCTCTATCATAAAGAGCTACTTTCCAATCAGGAAGGCTAGAGCAAAAATGGTGAAAGCAGGTCACAGCCCAGAAACGAACTCCACGAGGACAGGTGGCTACTTGCTCTCTCCTTATCTTCTCAGTGAGTGAAGGTCACCCAGTCTGGATGAGTAATGGCAGGGCACTAAGAGAACTGATGGCTATAATTAATGAGCCACGGTCCCTGACCTTTGAAAAACCACAGGAAACATGAAAGATGCCACAGGACTGAAGAGAGGGAAACGGATTCCTGATTTTTCAAAAAGGGGGAAAAAGTGAATTCTCCAAGTTATAGAGCAATGAACTTGACTGAAATTCTTAGCCAAGTTTCAGAATGTTTATTAAACGGATAGTTTGTGAACACTTAAAAAGAGACACATTCATTTCCTTGAGCCAACTGGGGTTCTATTCATAAAAAGACGTATACCATAGGAAATGATGAAAAGTGTTCCTACTATTCAAACAGTCTTACTCAGTGTTTTCCATACAGGATGCTGCATCTCATCTCTGCTTCGCACCAATTGTCTCCCATGCTTGGAATGTTCTCCTTTCTCATGTCTTGAAGTTCATGGTCTTTGTCAATACTCAACTCAAGGGCTACCATCTGCAGGAGGCCTTTCCTGGTCCCCCCTTTTTGTATCTATTTTGTATACATTCATATGTATGCCTGTTGTCTCCCCCATTACTGGAGGCTGGGAATGTTTTACTCTTATCTTTGTACCCCCACCACCTGGCGCAAAGTAAGTACTTAGTAAATGCTTTGTTGATTGGTTGACTGAGAGCAGATTCATGAGGACGGAAGAAAATGACTAAGAACAAAAGACAAGTTTCCTCTTATTTACTCATCTTCCCTTGTTGGTGTTGCTCAGTCATGTCTGACTCCTTGTGACCCCATTTGGAGTTTTCTTGGCAAAGATACTGGAGTAGTTTGCCATTTCCTTCTCCATCCCATTTTACAGATGAAGAACTGAGGCAGGCAGGGTTAAGTGACTTGCCCAGGATCACATAGCTAGAAAATGTCTGAGGCCATATTTGAACTCAAGGAGATGAGTCTTCCTGGCATTCTATCCACCGTGCCACCTAAATCTTACCTTAAACTGACCCTTTGAGGTCTCTCTGTCCCCTAATGTATTACTGAAAGCTAAAAAGTCCACATATTTCATATAGACATTTGTCACTTGACAGAGATTTGCCAAGATTATCCTTCTCAATGAGTTTGAGGTGGATTTCTTAAAGTTCACAACTGATCAGGACCCACAGCGATGTTCTAGCAAATGTTTAACAACAGGATCTCTGGGTGGGGAAAAAAAAAGTAGCAGGACATACTTTTAAGTTGAATTTGCATTGTTATTGTTTTCTCCAACCTTCTCTTAAGTCTAAACAATCAACAAGGGGATAAATCAAGCCCTGGTTTGTAGTTGTTTGTTGGTTTGTGAAAAATAAATGCTCACACTGAAAATTTGACACCCAAGCTGGTTCGACCCAGCTCCAGTATACCTCTGACAGCGAAGTCTTTTTCTCTCCCATTTTACAAGATATAGACTTAACTCTCCAATCGCACAAATACTTTTTGATGAATAATAATAATAGCTAACATTTATGTAGCACTATACTAAGCTCTTTACAATTATTATCTCATTAGTAGTTTTCTTTTTTTCTCTCCATACATTCCATTAACAAGTACAGAATCCTAGAACATTAGGCATCAGTTCTAACATTCTAAGATTTTAAGAAGGTCCTTATTCTCTCTTCTTATGCTCTCTAAAGCCTTCCTCCTCCTTAGCACTCTTCCCCTTTCTATGTCTTATGCCCAGCCCCCCTATCTGGCTTCCTTGCCTCTCCATTTTCAAGGTTCCCCTTCCCAGTTATGAATTCCAATTTCTCACAAAGCTCTGGCACTCAAAGTTTGCTTAATTATTTTTCCCCAAATCCTCAGAGTGACCAAACAGCAATCCCATTTCAAATAGGATTGCTTCTGGTTTGCAGTTTCAACCTAACAGACAGGCAACATTAACTAGAGAGCTGAAAATGAATCCTACAAATTGAGAAGTAAATAAAAACAATGGGTTGGGGGAGGGGCAGTGATAGGTGGACAGACCTGATGGAGTATTGTGATATCAGGTTAAAGTTTTAATAGATGCTGCAAGTCCTACAAAAGGAAGTTTTGGAGGGGGGTGGAGCCAAGATGGCGGAGGGAAAGCAGTGACTTGCTAGAGCTCTCCCCAAAGCCCTCCAAATACCTACAAAAAATGGCTCTAAACAAATTCTAAAGCAGCAGAACACACAAGAAAACAGAGTAAAACAAATTTCCAGCCCAAGACAACCTGGATGGCTGGTCAGAAAGGTATACTGCACTGGGCTGGGAGAGAAGCGCAATTTGGCTTGAGCGCGCAGGCCCCAGCGACCCTGGAGCAGGCCTCAGAGGACTGAATCACGGGCAACTGGGGCCGTTTCCAGACTTCTCAACCCAGGAATGCCAAAGACAACTTAGAAGGTCAGTGGGAAAAGTCTGTGACTGCGGTGAGAGAAGAAGCTAGGTCTCAGCCACCCCGAGGGAAGCGGCTGCCTTTTGAGCTTCCCGCCCACAGACTGAGGGGGAATCGAGTGGCTGATCAGAGGGGGATTGCAAGGATCTCTTTGCCAGTGCCAAGGCAGGAATCTCTTGCTTTGCCCGTGCTTGGATCTGGTCACAGTTCTGAGGGGCGGTCCTGGGGCAAGGAGGAGTGCTGGTGTGGTGGAGGTTGTTGTGGCGGTGGAGAGGAAACACCTTGCCCCTTACATACCACCTCTGAAGGACTGACACTTTTCAGGTCACTAGAAGTATCTCTGAAAACAGCTGTACAAATCCCCAAAGCTTGGGACAATACATTCTCCACATTGGAAACAGACTCTTACCTTAACAAAGAGTTTAAAGTTCAAGTAATTGGTTGGGATCATGAGCAAGCAGCACAAAAAGAGTCAGACTATATTATCTTACTTTGGTGATAAAGAAGATCAAAATGTACAACCAGAAGAAGGAAACAAAGTCAAAGCTCCTACATCCAAAAGTTCCAAGAAAAATATGAATCAGTCCCAGGCCTTGGAAGAGCTCAAAAGGGATTTTGAGAAGGAAGTAAGAGAAATAGAGGAAAAACTGGGAAGAGAAATGAGAGTGATGCAAGAAAATCACAAAAAGCAAGTTGACAGCTTGCTAAAGGAGACCCAAAAAAATACTGAAGAAAATAACACCTTAAAAAATAGCCTAACCCAAATGGCAAAAGGGGTCCAAAAAGCCAATGAAGAAAGGAATGCCCTAAAGAGCAAAACTGGACAAATGGAAAAGGAAGTCCAAAAGATTACTGAAGAAAATACTTTCTTAAAAATTAGAATAGAACAATTGGAAGCTAGTGACTTTAGGAGAAATCAAGATACTGTAAAACAAATCCAAAAGAATGAAAAATTAGAAAACAATGTGAAATATCTCATTGGAAAAACAACTGACCTGGAAAACAGATCCAAGAGAGAGAATTTAAAAATTATTGGACTATCTGAAAGCCATGATCAAAAAAGAGTCTAGACATCATCTTTCAAGAAATGATCAAGGAAAACTGTCCTGATACTTTAGAACCAGAGGGCAAAATAGAAATTGAAAGAATCCACCAATCACTGCCTAAAAGAGATCCCCAAAGGAAAACTCCTAGGAATATTGTAGCCAAATTCCACAGTTCCCAGGTCAAGGAGAAAATATTACAAGCAGCCAGAAAGAAACAATTCAAGTACTGTGGAAACACAATCAGGATAACACAAGATTTAGCTGCTTCTACATTAAGGGATGCAAGGCATGGAATATAATATTCCGGAGGGCAAAGGACATAGGATTACAAACAAGAATCACCTACCCAGCAAAACTGAGTATAATTCTTCAGGGGAAAAACTGGTCATTCAGTGAAATAGAGGACTTTCAAGCATTCTTGATGAAAAGACCAGAGCTGAATAGAAAATCTGACTTTCCAATACAAGACTCAAGTGGAACATGAAGAGGTGAACAGGAAAAAGAAAATCATAAGAGACTTATTGAGGTTGAACTGTTTACATTTCTGCATAGAAAGATGATATTTGTAACTCATGAGACCTTTGTCAGTATTAGGGTAGTTGGAGGGGAAAAAACTGTATGTACATATATATAGCTATAGATAGATAGAGTGCACAGGGTGAGTTGAAAATGAAGGGGTCATATCTGGAGAATAAAATTAAGGGGTGAGAGAGGATTATACTAGGAGAGGGAGAAAGGGAAAGGTAGAACGGGGTAAATTATCTCGCAAAAAAAAACAAAAAAGAAAAGGCTCTTACAGTGGAGGGGAACCTGGGGAAGGTGAGAGGGAATGAGTGAATCTTATTCTCATAGGATTTGACTTAAGGAGGGTATAACATACACACTCAATTAGATATGGAAATCTGTCTTACCCTACAGGAAAATAGGAGGGGAAGGGGACAAGAGAGTAGGGATATGATAGAGAGGAGGGCAGATTGGGAAAGGGGGTAATCAGAAGCAAATACTTCTCAGGAGGGACAGGGTCAAAAGAAAGAATAGAATAAATGGGGGGGCAGGAGAGGATTAAGGGAAATATAGTTAGTTTTTCACAGCATGTCTACTATGGAAGTGTTTTGCATAATTTCACATGCACAACCTATATTGAGTTGCTTGCCTTTTCAACGAGGGTGGGTAGGGAGAGAGGAAGGGAGAAAATTTGGAACCCAAAGTTTTAAAAACACATGTTTAAAAAAAATGTTTTCACATGCAACTGGGAAATAAGAAATACACGAAATGGGGTACAGAAATCTATCCTGCTCTACAGGAAAATAAAAGGGGAAGGGGGGGAGAGATAGCAGGGAAAGCAGACTAGGGGAAGGGGTATTCAGAATGCATGCCATCTTGGGATGGGGGGAGGGGCGAGATGGGGTGAAAATTTGGAATTCAAAATCTTGTGGAAGTAAATGTTGAAAACTAAAAATAAACTGATTCTGCCATGTAAAAAAAAATTAAAAAAAAAAAAAGAAGAAAAGGGAGGAAAGGGGAGTGGGATGGTTTTGAAGGATGGATTTTAAAGTTGAAGGGAGAGAAATGGGTGGGTGGAAAGGGGAAAAGCTGGAGCTGGTTAAGGTCTTTGTGTTTCTGTGTTTCCAGAGGCTGCATGAAGGACTCTGTGTGTGTGTGTGTGTATGTGTACACACGTGTGTGTGTGTACACGTGTGTGTGTGCATGTTTGGGTAAATTATTTATTTATTTATTTTTAGTTTTCAGCATTCACTTCCATAAGATTTTGAGTTTAAAATTTTCTTCTCCTTCCCCCTCCCCCTCCCCAAGACAGTTTTACTTATGCATTCAAATTAAACATATTTCAGTCATGAAAAGTTAGGCATTAGTCAGGAAAAAGAATTAGAACTAATGGGAAGAACCATGAGAAAGAAGAAACAAAACAAAACAACAAACGAAAAGGAGAGCAAACAGTATGCTTCCATCTGCATTCAGACTCCAAAGTTTTTTCTCTGGATGTGAACAGCATTTTCCATGGTGAATCTTTTGGAGTTGTCTTAGATCCTTGCATTGCTGAGTAAAGCTCAGTCTGTCAAAGTCAGTCATCGCACGGTGTGGCTGTTACTATGTACAGTGTTCTCCTGGTTCTGCTCACTGTACTCAGCATCAGTTCATGGAAGTCTTTCCAGGTTTTCAAACAACACACTGTAGGACTCTCATTCTTAATCTACTCTGCATCCACTTCTGTTTTGTGGGAGAGTTATCTCATTCACATTCACAGTGATGATTACTGTCTGCGTCTTTCTCTCCATTCTATTTCCCTCCCCCCTTTTATGCGTTTCTCTCTCCTTTCTCACTTTCCTGCTTCACTAGAGTTTTGCTTTCGACCACTGCTTCTCTCAGTCTGTCCTCCCTACTATCAGCCCCCTCCCTTTTCTTTCCCTTTTCCCTTCCTGCTTCTTCCCTCCCTTCTGTCCACCCCTCCCTCTTTTCCCTTTCCCTTCCTACTTCCTGTGGCTTAAGTTAGATTTCTATGCCTAACTGATTATGTTATTCTCTTCTTGAGCCAAATCTAATGAGAGTAAGGTTCAAACAATGCTCATCTCCCGACCTTCTTTCCCTCTACTGCAATAGGTTTTTGGGCCCTTTCATGTGATGTAATTCACCCTTCTCTGCCTCCTCCTTTCCTCTTCTCCCAAAACAATCCCTTTTCACCACTTACTTAGATTTTTTATCATCATATCAAAGTCAGCTTATACCTGATGGGGTTGGGATCTGGGCCCCAGAAAGGAAAAACCCTGGACTTTTCCACATGGCCAAATCTCTGGCTGTTCACCTGAAGCTATAATCCCATCAACTGGCCTTTCATTATGGCTACACCCAATCTCCCCTCCATTGTTTTACCTCCCTATGGCCCCTGGCCATTTCCTACACTTAATCCTAGCTAGGCTCCATTGTCCAGGTCCCAGGAGTTTGGTTCACCCCAGTTTACTGGCCACTCCCACCCAGATCTCCTTAGGCCCCTCCTCCCGTCACCCCAAACTACTTGGCCACTCCTAGATCCCTCCCACAGGCTTTCTGTACATAAGGTCCATCTTGTCTCCATTAAGAGGCTCAATAGCCCACAGATGCTCAGATTCCTTTAAGAGTCTGGCTAATATGGCAAATCTTCAATAAACCTTGTTTCTGGCTGAAAAAAAAAAAAAGGAAGTTTTGTAGTATAATCTCCTTAGCATTGAGGTCCTCTCCCCCTTAAGGAAAAAAAAATGCCCAGATTCTATGGTAAAGATTAGTTTATGGTTCCCCCCATTGGTTCTAATTCTTCTTTACAATGTGACTAATGTGAAAATATGTTAATATGAATGTATATGTAGAGCCTATATCAGATTGCATGCCATCTTGGGGTGGGGGAGGCGAGGGAAGGGGAGAAAATTTGGAACTCAAAATCTTATGGAAGTGAATGTTGAAAATTAAAAATAAATAAATTTTTTGACACATAACACTTATTAGTTGTGTGACCCTGGGCAAGTCACTTAACCCCATTGCCTAGCCAATAAATAATTAAATGAATGAATGAATGAATGAATAAATGAATGAATGAATAAATAAATATATTTTTTAAAAATTAGTTTATATGATGGTCTACATATATTAGATTCTTACAGAAACTCAGTAAGGTTGGTGCTATCATATCCCCATTTACAGATGAAAAGAGGTTGGAGGAGGTTAAGTGACTTGCCCAGAGTCACACAGCTAATATGTGTCTGAGACAGGATTTGAGGTAAGGTCTTCCTGTCTCTAAGTGGTGCAAAGGATAGAGTGCCAGGCCTGGAGTCAAGAACACTCATCTTCCTGAGTTCAAATCTGGCCTCAGACACTTACTAGCTATATGACCCTGGGAAAGTCATCTAATCCTATTTATCTCAGTCTCCTCATCTGTAAAATGAACTGGAGAAGGAAATGGCAAACCACTCCACTATCTTTGCCAAGATAACTCAACTGAACAACAACTTCCTGTCTCTAATTCTAATACTTTATCAAACACACGATTTAGTTCCTCTAACCAATCTCAGATATAGGTTATACTCAGGATCAGACATTATCTAACAGAGTTGGCATTACTTGGCATAACAAACAGAATTCTGTATGTGGAGTCAGAAGACTTGAGTTCAAATCCTACCCTTACAAACCTTAAAGAGCTCTAGAAAAGCCAGTAACTATTATTGTCCAATGCTACCGCTACCATATTGTTTTGCAGTCCCATTTTCAACCCTAGGATCAAGAGTTCCTGCCACTCTTGTCTCCCTTTCAGAAGAGCCAGTAAAATTAGTCATTTTTCACTGGAGAAAGTCACATTTAATCTGCATCCCCATTTTAACAGCACAAGTTAAGCAAATGAGGGAGGATTAATGGAAAAGGATGAAAACATCATCTTGACACCTCAAACAGTATCAAATACAGGTCAAGGGCTCTGATCTGCAAGGTCAAAAGATGCTCTGGAGAAGCAACATTTGTGACATGGGTGGCCTGTCATTTATGACGTTCTATCGCCATCTTCTGGAAGGAAAAACCAATAACAAAAAGTTATGTGGACCTGCAGAATTCCAGGTGGAAATGCTGCATTTTCCAGAGGACTGTGGAAGGCTTAAATGCCTAATCCACAATTCTGATTTTATCCGCTTCAGAGGATGTCAAACCTAAGGGCTGATGGGCATTTTTTGGTCCAGATCTGTGATGTTATTTGTGTAAGGGAATCCTGGGGTAAAGAAATTCCCTCTAGCAATGCATATTGGCAACTCTTACACAATTTATAGCCTTAGACCATTTTTTAGGACACTAAGAAGTTAATAATATCCCTCAAGGTTACACACCCAGCATGTGGCAGAGGCCAGACTTGAACCTAACCATTTCTGACTCCGAGGGTGGCTCTCCATCTATTATACCACACAGTATAATATCAGTAAATTTTACATTTTGCCCTGAGGGAAAAAAAATATCTTGAGTTTCCATTTAGGATAGTTCCATCAGGTCACATTGGTCAGAGGCAGCTGGCAAATTTGGAGCAAGAGAACCTGGGCAAGTCACTTAAATACTCTGTGCCTCAGTTTCCTCATCTGTGAAATGAGAGGGTTGGACTCCAAGGACTTTAATATCCCTCCCAGCCCTAATTCTATGATCCTAAGTCAGCATCCTTGAATGAGCATAGAGAGAGATCAATTAAGGGGGGAGGATTTCCATGCTGTTTGCCAAGAATAGAAATCCTTCATATATTTGGATGTAAGATTTCAGTAACGGGCAAGATTTACCTGGAAACAATTCTATAGCAAATAAAGTATGCTCCTAAAAAGTATTGGGATTCTTTTTCCATATTATCTTTTGGATGTCCTATGGTTTTCAGCATACATCAGTCTAAAATTAAATCAAATATACTGATCAATATGACATGGAGGTCAAAAATCTTTAATCGAAAAACTATGATGGGGGTGAGGGGGGCAGCTAGGTGGTGTAGTAGATAGAGTACTGGCCCTGGAGTCAGGAGGACCTGAATTCAAATCTGGCCTCAGGCACTTAACACTTACTAGCTATGTGACCCTGGGCAAGTCACTTAACCCCATTGCCTAGCCAAAAAAAAAAAAAAACTATGATCAACTAGATACGGAAAGGATCTCAGAGATCAGTGGCATGGTGTAAAAAGCACTGAGTTCCCATCTGAATTCACATCTCCCCTTTGTCCTAAGCTGGGTATGTGACCCTAGGCAAACCACTCAAATCTCTCTAGACCTCAGTTTCTCAATCTGTAAAATGAAGGGATTGAGCTTGATAGCCTTCCAGGTCCCTTCCATCTCTAAATCTATGATCCTAGGATTGGCTTAGTCCAATGCTCTCATTTTTACCATTGTCCTGATGTGTATCTTGCCGCTGGACCCAGATGGCTCCAGAGGTGAAAGTGAGGCTGGTGATTTTGCATAGCCCTCCCTCACTTAAATCCAACTCACCTGCATGTCATGGCATTGCCTCCGAGGTCATGGTCCTCTTCGAGAATGGACACAAAACAACATGAAAGGAAATAGGTTCAAAGAGGTAATTTACTCAAAATGATAACAGAAATGAATGGCAGAGCTAAGACTAAATCTCTCTTGACTCCCACTTCAATGTACGTTCTACTGCCCTACACTGGCTCCCCTTGGGCATCATCTACCAAGGTTTCTTACTTTTTTTTTTTTTAGGCAATTGCGGTTAAGTGACTTGCCCAGGGTCACCAGCTAGTAAGTATCAAGTGTTTGGTCAGGACTGGTGCTCTATCCACTGTGCCACCTAGCTGCCCCCATTTGCTGATTTTTGAGGTGCAAATGCTCACCCTGAAAATGTAAGTCAGCTTTCCCTATGAGCTATCTCCAGCACAGCCCAGGGTACCACACACACACACACACACACACACACACACACACACGAATAACCTTTTGTCTACTCAGACTTTACATATAATAATAAATAAGTTCAGTGGAATCCTTGAATCCTTGGAATGTTAAGACTAGAAAATGCCTTTTGTTATTGCCCCGGTTGTGTCTGACCTCATGACCCCATCTGCGGTTTTCTTGGCGAAGATACTGGAGTGGTTTGCCGTTTCCTTCTCCAGCTTATTTTACAGATGAGGAAACTGAGGCAAACAGGGTTAAATGACTTGCCCAGGATCACACAGCTGGTAAGTGTCTGAGGCCAGAATTGAACTCAGTTCTTCCTGACTCCAGGCCCAGCACTCTATCCACTTCACTATCCACCTGCTCCAGAAAGGACCTTCAAGATGATCTAGTCATTTTACAGGCAGAAAAATGAAGCTCAGTACTCCCCTTATTTTCAAACTTATTTTTGTTTAGTTGGTAGTTAATTTTTTTTTTCATACATCCCATCAAAGAGTATTAGATTTGAAAAAAAATATTTTTCCATTCCCTCATTTCTTACAGGTGAGGAGATTAAAGCTCATAGAGAGTAAGTGGTTTGGCCAAGGCTCCCAAAGAATACTCCCGGTTGGTTCATTGAACAACCTAAGGTCAAACATCATCAGCTCTGAACACCACCCATCAGCAGCACCTGGAGTTCTCTCCTACCTTGCCTTGTCTTCTGGGGCTTCTTTTAGAGTTCTGGGTCAGTTCCAAGTTCCTAGCATTTGGGAGCCTTTCAGACTCCACCGAATCAATAATCTCACAGCTTCCCTGTGATCTCTTCTGAATGCCTCTGCCTGCTCAACATGAAACTGAGAATACAGAACACAGAACATAGAATTTTGAGACTGGAACAGACTTCACAGATTATTACCTAGTACAATGCCCTTAGGTTCCAAGTCAAGAAGCATTGATTTATTTGTTTGTTTGTTTATTCATTCATTCATTTATTCATTCATTTACTTTTTTGCTAGTTGAATAGCATTTTGGGGTTTTTTTTTCCAATTACATGGAAAGACAACTTTTAACATTCATTTTTTTAAACAAAATTAGCGCCAAATTTTCTCCCTCCATCTCTCACCTCTCCCCTCCCTAAAATGGTAAGCAATTTGACATAGATTACATGCGTTCAATTATGTAAAACATATTTCCATATTAGTCATGTTCAAGAAGCATTTATGAAGCACCTACTATGTGTCAGACCAAGCACTGAAAATACAAAGAAAGGCAGAAATAGTTTGTGCCCCGTAGGAGTTGACAGTCTAAGAGAGAAGACAGTGTGCAAACAACTATGTACAAATGAGATATATATTCAGGATAAACCGGAGATAATCCCAGAGGGAAGGAAACCAGCATTATGGGGACTGGGAAAGACTTCACTGAGAAGGGGTTCTCACAAGGCAGAGGTGAGAAGAGAGAGCCTTCCAGACACAGGAGACAAGCAAAAAAAGAAGAGATGCATTGTCTTATGCAAAGAAGGAGGAGGCCAGTACCCTAGATCATTGAGTAGATGGAGGGGGGAGGTTCAGAACGGCTTTCCAATGAGGAAACCAAGAATCAAAAAAGTCAAGAGAATCCTACTTTGCTGTTCAAAGTGGATTGCATCCAATACCTTATAAGATGGCGGCTTTGTATATAGAATTTGCTTGAAGACCTCCAAAGAAAGCCTATTTCTTCCCAAAGCAGCCCTCCCTTTCACTTTCATACAGTTCTAATTGTAAAGTTCATTCCTGGCATCAGGCCTAAATCTTCTCCTTTGTTACTTCTACCCATTAATTTCTAGTTTCCCCCCAATTCTTTCAATTCTATAACTTTTGACAAATAAAAGTTTTCTTTTGGCATCCATAGTGATTTCGATCAATATTTTTAAATCCTTATAAAAACTTCCCATTCCTCAGACACTATACACACACACTGTGCACGATGTAACAATATACTTTGATAAACATTTATTAAACGGAATCAAATGGAAACATACTCCTCTGTGTTCTTTTTTTTCCCCAAAAGTTCAATTTCAGGGAGGAGTGGTGGGTTGCAGCATTACCCGAAATCTTCCACCTAGGGAAAGACTCCACCCAGAAAAAATTCTCAGCATCCCAACCTCCCACTGAACCCATTATTGGCTTGAGAAATTCAGTTCCCATAAACACACACAAAATTAGAGGCTTCATTGGCCCTCAACCAAATGACTGGAGTCTTTTAAGTCTCTCCAGCACTTCCTGTTCCTCCTACTCCTTTTAAGCCACCTCTTTCTTTTTTTTCTTTGAAGATTCAGCAGTTTAAAATACTGATTTCTGTTTCATCTTCCAGTTGTTTGTTGGCAATATATTTCTGCTGTTTGCGTTCAATTATGCCCCTAACTACTGTTGAATATACAAAAAGGTTGGGATATTTAAAAAAAAAAACTCTTGCAGCCCCATTTTATTTATTTACTTATTTTTTGTTTTCAACATTTGCTTTTATAAGATTTTGAGTTCTAATTTTCCCCCTTCCTTCCATCTCCCCCTCCCAAAGACAGCATGCAATCTGATACAGGCCATACATGTATGATCACATTAAACATATTTCCACATCAGTCATGTTGTGAAAGAAGAATCATAACAACAGAGAAAAACCATGAAAAAGAAAAACAACAACAACAACAACAAAAGCAAATAGTATGCTTTGATCTGTATTCAGACTCCATAGTTCTTTCTCTGGATGTAGCCAGCATTTTCCGTCATGAGTCTTCTGGAATTGTCTTAAATCATCTTGCAGCCCCATTTTAACCAACCAGAGTAGCACATCAAGGCAAGAAGGATATGTGCTATCGGCCTGATGTATAGCTAGAGGAACAGCACAAAATCCAAGAACTCCCAAAGCTTTGACTTCAAATAATAGCAGTCTACTTACAAGTAATTTTTCCTTTTAAAGTTTTTTTTTTCAATGAACATAAATCTATTTCTTTTCCTCTCACTTCCCTGCCTATTTTTAAAAAGAAAAGAAAAAGGGCAGCTAGGTGGCACAAGGGATAGAGCACTAGCCCTGGAGTCAGGAGGACCTGAGTTCAAATCTGGCCTCAGACATATAACACTTACTAGCCGTGTGACCTTGGGCAAGTCACTTAACCCCATTGTTTAGCCCCCCCCCAAAAAAAAGAAAGAAAAGAAAAATAGAACTCTTGTAAAAAACATGCATAGTCAGAAAAAAACAAACTGCCACATCAGCCACAATCAGCCATAATCGGCCATAATCTAAATCTCATTCTGCATCCTGAGTCCTTTGCCTCTCTGTCGGGTGGTGGGTAGCACTGCTTTATAATTGGGCCTCTGAAATCATGATTAGTTACATTGATCAAAGTTCTTGAGTCCTTCAAAGTCGTTTGTCTTCACAATGTCTTTGTTATTGGATACGGTTGTTTTGGTTCTGTTCACTTCCCTCTGGATCAGTTCAGATAAATCTTTCCAGGTTTCTCTGAAACTCCTTTTTGTGATTTCCCAAATCATTTTTCATTGGCATTGGTTTAATGTAACGAAGCCTGCATTGCTCTCATCCCTATAACGTCCCTCAGTCCTTGTTTAGGGTCATCTTCTGAGGCCCTTCTTCCACAGGCACCAGGTAGATAGTTGTACTAATTCCCCCTTCCCCTCATCAGAAATCAGTGTAGCACTAATCTTTCTGCCAATTTCTGGACCCACATCTCCTCCTGCCTATTGGATTCCTAAAATTGGATATCCCATAGACGTCTTATACTCATGTCCAAAATTGAACTCATTTTCTTTCCCCCCAGTTTTTTCCCCTTTCCAAATTTGCCTAATCCTGTTGAGGGCACCACCACCCTCTCAGTCATTCCGCTCCCAAACTAGGTGTCACCCCCAACTCTTTCCAATCTCATTATCCATATCCATATTTAATCTGTTGCCAATGCCAGCTGATTTTACCTTTGTAACACCTCTCAAATACCCCCTTCTTTCCTTCTGACAATGCCACCACTTCATCACCTCATGGCTGGACTACTGCAATAGCCTTCTGGTTGGATTCTCAAGTCTCTCCATTCTAAGACTTCCTGTGCTGAGTGACCAAAGCAATCTTCCTGAAACACAGGCTGTCCAAGTCACGCCCCTCTACTCTGCACAACTCCAGGGGCACCCTATTACCTCCAGGATCAAATATAAAATCCTGCTTGGCTTCTAAATCCATTTATAACTTGGCTCCTTCCTATATTTCCTCTCTTCTTGGACTTTCCTCCCCTCCATTTATCCTATGATCCAATGACATTGGCCACTTTGCTGTTTCTTACGTAAGACACTCTATCCTCTGATTCTAGGCATTTTCACAGGAAAAATCCCATGCCTGGAATTTTCCTTCCCCATCTCTGCTTCCTTCATTTCTCTGCTAAAAGTCTACCTCCTGCAAGAAAACTTTTTCAGTCCCCCTTAATGCTAGCTCCTTCTCTGAGATTAGCTCAAATTTATCCTGTATGTATCTTGTTTGTACATAGTGGTTTGCATATTGTTCTCCTCCCTCGCAATTAGATTTTAAACAGCTTGAGGGCAGAGACTAGTTTTGTCTTTCTTTATATCCTTAGTGTTTAACACAGGGTCTGGTGTATAATAAGTGCTTAATAAATACTTATTTACCAGTTGACTGACTCCATTGCCACTTGGACCTGCTTCTGAAAGAGCTGGGTAGACTGTTTCATTTTTGTCCTATCACCAAAAAGCCAATCCATGGCTATCCGAGCTTTCCCTGGGAAGTAATTATCCAATGCCCCCGAGTATTATACTGATAGCAATGTGAAGGGGCCAATTAGTTCCAGATTATTTTAAGGAAAAGGTTACACTTAGCATGTCTCTACAAAGACAGTGTCCGCTCTCTTGAGGTCCATGACTCTGACCCCTCTGCTTTCAGAACAGGAGTATCAGTACGTAGGTGGATGGCATCCTCATTCATTCACTATCCCGGGTCATCACAACTACTGAGTGGATAACCAGCAGCCTTCTCTGCAATCTGCTTCCATCTCGGAACGTTCTCTTAGTTATCTACGTTGAGAAGCTGTTTAGAGGCACGCTGCCCATCAGCTTGAGTTCTAAGCCACAAACACCATTTGGCTATCAAAAATTTCCCACCACAGGGTCCCTCCTTTGTATTCATTATCTCTCCACACAATCCTAAATCCTCCCCTAAGTGGGCAGTTGCAGTACCCAGCCTCTGTCTCCCTGAGGTTTCTGGTGAGTTTGATCTTTTCAGTCATGTCCAATTCTTTGTGATCCCATTGGGGATTTTCTTGGCAAAGATACTGGAGTGGTTTGCCATTTTCTTCTCCAAATAATTTTACAGATGAGGAAACTGAGGCAAACAGGGTGAAATGACTTGCCCAAGGTCACATAGCTAGAAACTGTCTGAGGCCAGATTTGAACTCAAAAAGATGAGTCTTTCTGACTCCGGGCCCTACATTCTATCCACTGTGCCACCTAGATGCTCCAAGGCTTCTGGTAGAGGTGTTGCAAGAATACAAATGGATTGAATTCTTCTCTGCCAAAACTTATATGGCCTGGATATCAGTCTGTATTCCTCAGTGGTATACCCAGACTCCTTATCATGTTCATCAGAATCCTGGCTCAGGATACCATCACCCTAAATCTCTTGGGAACCAAAACTTGGCTACAACTTGAGGATTTTATGGGAACAATTCTTTGACCTTATCCATGTGTATCCCTAATGCCCTATAGAGTAGCAGTATCTCAAAGGCTATTGATAGATGATTTTTTTTAAAAGCATACCACCAAAACTTGGAACTAAAACACTAACATTAATTAAACTAAAACATTAACATAAACTAAAACATGAAAATACTAACAAAAGTAATAAAGTGTAAATATATATACTCTATTACTTTTGTTAGTATTTTAATGTTTTTTATATATATATACACACACATGTATATATACTCTATTACTTTTGTTAGTATTTTAATATTTTATACATGTGTGCATATATATATATGTGTGTGCGCATGGTAGGTGTAGTTCATTTGGTAGAGGAAATATGATAGGATGCAAAGAACCCTGAAACTGTCTTCTTTCTTTATATCTCCAGCACCTAGTACAGTACCTGGCACATACTAGGCATTTAATAAATGCTTATTGGATGTAATTATGCTCCCGTTTACTTTGTGCCCCAACCAGGTCCTCATTGAGTAGAAAGTCATAAGGATTCATGATCCTGGGAAAGCGTTCTGGATTGTGATCAGGCAGGAACCTGGCTACTTCCCAGTATTATTTTGTAGACTAGGAGGCCTCCTAGTCCCATTTATCTGATATAGATAGAGTAGTTTTCTGCCTATCGGTTGTCTTGCATTTTTCTCTGGACACCAGGGCTGGAGTGCACGCACGTGGGTGGGCTCAGGCGTGATGATGATGCTTGTTCGTCTCAGGGCCAGTAGTCCTGTGCTCATAACTAGGTGGTAAACACCTTTTCTGGCATTCCCCTCATTGTTGTGGCTTGTGTCTCTAGGTCTCCTGCAATTGAGACTAAGAAGCGGCAAGCCACGGTTGTCACAGGGTACTGAGTGGGGGCATCACTGGTGATATCAACTCTGTTCTATCTCTATGAATGTAAGGATATAATAATATAACAATGGGCTGTAGAGAGCAGTCCTTTCTGTATGCTAGAACCAGTTTCTATCAGCTCCAAGACCTGATTGTTAAATTTTCGGTATGAGCATTTGCATCTCAGATAGCAGCAAATGCTTCAAATCAAGGTGCCACACTGATTTTATTGTTGTTGTTTTTTCAATTGTATAGATTTAAGAAATTGATGGAGAAAATGTTAATAATAAGGTTTAAACAAGTACGTCCTTTTTTTTTTTTCTTTCGGTGAGGCATTTGGGGTATAGTGACTTGCCCAAGGTCACACAGCTAGTAAGTGTCAAGTGTCTGATCTGAGATCAAATTTGAACTCAGGTCCTCCTGACTACAGTGCTCTAACCACTGCACCACCTAGCTGCCCCAATATGTCCTATTTAAAAAAAAATCTTTTTGGAGAGCCAGTTATTAAACAGCACAACCCTACCTGAGTATTTCAGTACCTGGACATTTTAGGGATGACACATGACAAGGTACAAGGTTGCATTTCAGAGTGACATCTCCTCTTGGGAATTTCTGTAATTTCAAAACAGTTCTGCTCTCAGAACATCTCTCCTTATTTCCTGCATCATTGGTGCTTTTCAAGAAGGAAGGACGAACAACCATCATTTCCTGCCAGCTGTACTGCTTTTTAGGGCAACTGGGTGGCACAATGGTTAGGGTACCAAGGCCTGGGGTCAGGAAGACTAATCTTCCCGAGTTCAAATCTGACCTCAGATACTTAATAGCTGTGTGACCCTGGGTAAGTCACTTAACCCTGTTTGCCTCAGTTTCTTCATCTGTAAAATGAGCTGGAGAAGGAAATGGCAAACCACTCTAGTATCTGTCAAAAAGAAAAAAAAAGACCTGAAATGAGGTCATTAAGAGTTGGAGGACACAACTGAAAACAAATGAGCAAGTCCTACTTTTAGATTTCTTGGAGTCTCCCCATCAGGTTTTTCTTCCCCAGGAAACTCATCACCGGGAGATCGCATTATCCTGCAAGAATGAACTTGCCTGGTACTCCTATCTCACCAATATCCTCTGGCCCTATGATTGGAGGGCAGAGCTCCAGGAGCTCTACTTAAGGATGGGTTTAGCAGAATTTTTCTCCCTATTTTCCACCAGCTATGCTGTTTTGGGGCTTCTCTGTAACTCTCCAGTATGGCCCTGCCTCAGAGCCCTTCTTTCCCCCTCCCCTTTTCAGCTTTCTTTTGTGTGTTAGATTGTAAGCTCCTAGAGGGCAGGGACTGCCTTTGTTTTTATTTATATTTGTATCCCCAGAGCTGGGTGTGGCACATAGTAGGTGCTTAACAAATACTTATCAACTGATTGACAAACATCAGTCCATTTGTCAGAGTTTTATCATTACCTCAATGGGGGAAAAGACTCTCAGATTGTGTCACATTTGTCTTTCTTTGTATTCCCAGGGTCTGGCACTTTATAAGTGTTTTTAAAATTCATTTTCATTCATTTAGCTGGATCCTTGAAGATTTCATCACATCTGATTCCAGCTATCTCCAGAGGAATTAGCACAGTCCCCACTGGAGCACCATGTCTGCCTTTGTGCTCAGGATTCCTTCCAAGCAGATATTCATGGGCAAAATTGTCTTTTAAATGGAGATGAAAATAGCTGATCTAGTACTTACCTCATGGGTAAGTTCTTGTTGGATTCAAAGGAAGTAATATATTTGAAAGCACTTGGCAAACTTGAAATTGCTGTACACATTGTCAGGTATTGAGGGTCAGAGTGACATGAAGTGATAAGAGCTAACATTTCTATAGGTCTTTAAGGTTTGCAATATTCCAGCTAGAGTCATAGATTTAGAGCTCAAAGACACCTAAGAAACCATCCGATCTTCTCATTTTACAGATGAAGAACCAAGGCCCAGAGAGGTTAAATATTTTTGCCCAAGGTCACACAGATAATAAGTGACAGAATTAGAATACGAACCCAGGTCCTCTGATTTCCAGTCCAGCATTGTTGACATTTTATTACTCTGCCTCTCAGGATGAGAACACAGGAGGAAGCAACATCATAAACCACACTTTGACCTTCAGAACATACATAGAGAATATAGTCAATGGAGCCAAGGGGGCAGATGGGGGACCCTGTGGCCGAAGTCAGGTTGTGATGCACACTCTGCCCTTGTAAGTAAGCTTAGGGCTCAGGTAGACATTTCAACGTGGCTTTGAAGATGAGGCAATATGACTTGCTGAACACAGAACTGGGTTCAGTTGCTCCTGTGACACATGGCAATATCGGACCCACAGGGCATTATAAGCCTGGGCAAGTTAGTTCTGTAGGCAATTTTTACAAGCCTGTAAGCTCCAGAGAAGGAGCTAATTGTATTAGTAGAGAAGTTTGCTCATTTGGAATTCTCTCTACCAATGTAATCACAGTGCCGGTCCCCTACCACAGAGGGAACAGGCCCAGACAGGCAACTGATAGAGGGAACTAAATGTAATGACATTTTCCTCCTTTCCTGAGAGGCTACATATGTGACCAAGACACACAGGAAAATGGAGCTAGAGCACCACTGCTGTTCTCTCACCTCTTCCACCTACATTAGACTCCCAATCTCCACTGGACACTGCTTTACCTCGGGGCAGCTGGTAGCACAGAAGATGATGGAGTCCTGGGCCTGGAGTTAGGAATACCTAGATTCAAATTAAGCCTCAGAGATCTCTAGGAGGGAGGAACGCATGAATAAAAATGAAATTATGTAAAAAAAGTTATCAATAATTCTTTTTTTTTTTTTTGACTAGGCAATGGGGTTAAGTGACTTGCCCAGGGTCACACAGCTAGTGTTACATGTCTAGGGCCAGATTTGAACTCAGGTCCTCCTAACTCCAGGGCCAGGGCTCTATCCACTGCGCCACCTACCTGCCCCTATCAATAATTTTTAAAACCAATACTGAGTATACAGATTTTTAAAAAGATACTTCCATTCATTTTTTCTCTACCTGTTTTATGATGTAACACTTTCTATTCATGGAGTATCCATTATGGATTTATTGTGATGTATGACACTTTAAAAAATTATTTCCCTTGATATTCTAGACCTTTTTGTTACTTCAAATAAGTCTTCATCATTTTGTCTAGCTCTGTACAGTAATCCCTTGTTTGACTGGTATAGCTCAATCTGTAAATTAAGTGTGGTCATATTGTCATTTTTATTATGTTGGCACAACCCAATCAAAAGCAATGACTATCCCTCTAATATCTTTCCTTACTTCTTGAAAAGACTATTTTGTAATCTTATGCATATAAGTAGGGGCCCCTCTACAATATTCCCCACACCTGGTAGTCCTAAATTGATTCCTGGTTGGGGGTGGGAGGGGGAAGGAGGGTCATAAAGAGGGGCTGATGACTACTCCCAGCTTCAAAGTATTTTGTGGGTCTGCACTCCTTCAACTGCAGCTCACAAGCTTCCACCAATGTGCTTACCTTTAACAGTCAGCCCGGGGACACAATTAGCTCAAAGCAAAGGCATTTACTGGAATGGCATGTATAAATGCGGCAACAAAACATTCCCCCAAAAAAACCTTAGGGCTACTCTCCCATAACTACGCAGTTAGTGGCAAGAGTTGGCATACACAGAGTACATGAGAAGAGACACACAAGGAATGCAGGTAGATTCAGCAAGTCCTATTTCTGGCACTGTAGAACCCCAATGTCCCACCTCTTCTCATGTCTTCATGCTGCTCCTCCTGGGTAAACTGGGCAGACTGCTCTACTAGGCTCTCCAGACCAGCTCAACTCCCAAAGGTCAGGGCTTTCTCCCTCTTGACTCACAAAGCTCCTTTTACGTCATTTCTTGATCCACCGGACCTGGATAGTTTCTCATTGAGGTAGCAGCTCCACTGTAAGACACCATGGCCCTTGTGGATGAAGGGGATGTGGAGCTGGGAGAGAAAGTGAATCAATCATTGACACTATAAGTAAACCAGAAGACAAAAGGAAGCTGTTGACTAAATACTGAGAACTCCCAGATTCTCCTTGTAGAAGCAAATAAAGGAACTGGGGGATGTGGTTTTAACGTGTATCCAAAGGAAACAAGAAACATCATTTCATGGTACATTTGGTCATCTCATACGGCAGTGATAACTGCAGCTTTATATATCAACAATTATTGCAAAGGATTAGAAAACAGAATTCTGTGAAAAAGTTGATTAAGACCTTCCAAATTAGATCAACATATAATTTAACACTTAGAGACTTCAATGAAAAGCTGGCTATAGGGGAGGATGCAAAAAATAAAAAAAAAATTTAAAAAAAAAGGAAAACATGGCATAGGATTAAGAAAAGACAAGATCAAAGGTTTGTAAGCTACACAGAAGTCTTGTACCTACATATCATGAATATTTTCTTTGAGAGTTGGGAGGCACTGGATGTAATGAGAGCCAACTAACACCAAAGAGGAAACTGTATTTTGGAAAATGAAGGCTTACCAATGTGGGTGGTTTCCAAATCAGCTGTCTGTGAGGAGTATGCTATCAACTATTAGAATAAACATAAAAATCAACTCCATATGAGAAAGAAAGAGTATAAGGGGTAAAATAAGGGTTCTTGCCTGGCCTAACAGTTTTCAATGCCCTTCAAATGGGGAAAAGGCATTAACAAAGACCATCACCATTTCCTAAGGAAGTCTAACCTCCGTAAACCAACTGCCATAAAAGCCTAGAAGCAGAAACAGCCTCTTCCAACAAATATAAAGTATATTTATGCCCAAGTATATAGACATGGTAGGCCAAAGTAGCAGCAATTTAGAAAACCAAATCATTTGTAAATGTAAAATCTTATGGAAGATGATGAATGATCATGAGCAGTAATAACTCACAGATGCGAGTAGAGGAGTAAAAAAGCAAATTACAAAGTTTGATGACTGACCTGTATGCAAAGTCATTCTGAATACATGAGAGACAGAGAAACAGATGAAAAGACAAAAAAGATCTTTCAAGATCTCTTTAGGAAGCTATTCTTTTAATCAATGAGAGTGAAGATACCATGTTTGGACACTAACAGAGATAGATACATGATGAGCAGTATAAGGAAGTAGAAATGGCACCAAGGAAAATAAAGATGGGAAGAGCAGTTGAACTAGACCTCCATGCTGGAAAGGATGCAATTTTGAGGGCATTCTGGGATTGATTCTCAAGATAATTCAGAGGAGGATAGCAGAAGCTCGGGGAAAATCCTAGACATTATTTCCACTGAAAAAAGGTGATCAAGAAGATATTACTAACTACTGACCCATAGGCCTACTTTGTAATCTTTACAAACTGTTTAGGAGAATGAGTTACATACACTATCAAGGACATTCCAGTGGGCACACTTTTGCATCAATAATCCTTATCAGGCCACATCTTTACAATCACACAATTTACTTAAAGGTACAGAAGAATACAACATCCAATTGTACTTATTGTTTATGGATTATAAAGCATTTGATTCAGTAGAGCTAAATGTTACTTTAAAGGCTTTGCTCCAACAAGG
Organism: Vombatus ursinus; assembly: GCF_900497805.2. Taxonomy (NCBI): domain Eukaryota; kingdom Metazoa; phylum Chordata; class Mammalia; order Diprotodontia; family Vombatidae; genus Vombatus; species Vombatus ursinus. The sequence goes on from NW_020950098.1 coordinate 2,194,235, forward strand.
TATCTTCCAAACAGATACTAAAATCAAACAAAATTCTTGGAAAGATGTCACAGGAGAGATAACTTTGATTAGCAACCCTCTAATTGTAAATAACAAGTGAGACATAAAATAGGGAAACCTACATTCATTAAAGATGTTACTATAGTCATGGAGTAAAGATGTTACTACAGTCAGCATAGAGCCCGGATAAAAAAAGATTCCTTATAGGTGGTAAGGGTCCTATTTCTGAGTAACATTATATTGATTGCATCAAGACCCAGAACATCACAGAATCTCCCATTTCCTTGTCTGTAAAGAGGAGTATTAGGGTAGATGGCCTCTGAGATCTCTTTCCTGATCTATAATTCTAAGATCCCAAGATTCATGATTCAATAAAATTTAGTTGAAAAATCCAGGAAAAACCAAATGGAGGAAAGACACCTGATGGCATTTAGTTGGATGCATCGCCTATAGAGCCAGTCTTATCAAAACGTGTATCTCGGACAGACACAGCAGGTAGACAATGAAGCAGGTCCAGATTCTCATAGGTGAGAGCAGGCTACATTGCATTTGGGAAATTGTACGGTACCGAGTGATAACCCCAAGCATTTCCCTGAAACAAGGTCCATCTTCTTAACATCAGAGCCTCTCAAGAATTAAAGATGTGTCTCATCCAAACGGCAATGGAGAAATGTATCTAGAGTAGCTGGAGTGTATTAACTATGAATAACTACACCAGAAATGACATTAAAGAGATCAGAGATTATGTCTGGAAAAGGAAGTAACCCGGTCAAATGGCAAAAGTGAGGGATGAGAGATGAAAAATTCATATGCTCCCTGATTACTCATGCAGTATCTAGAAATCTAGATAAAAGCCCCTCAGCCCATTAAGTGGATCCCTGGTGCAGGGTTAACAAGAGGTTAGAGAATGAGGAAGCATGGAAAAGAATAAAACATAAAGTTAAGGAACTATGCATGGGTTGCAATCTTCACAAATGGAGGTTAATACTCACATGGTTTATCTCGTAGAGCCCCTGAAGCATCAAAATGTAGTCACAAACTTCACAATACAGGGTATAAAAAAATACAACTTTATAAACAAATTTTCACTTTACATGATCTACTTATGAATGCGAGGTCAAGCCATAAATTTTAGGGTTAACAACCAGATCTGTACAGAGCAACAGTAGCTTTGAGCATCTAATTTTTATTTTCACAGGGCTTAACCAATAGATTTTATTAAAATAAATTTTATTAAAATAAATAGATTTAATAAATCTATGGATTTTTTTTCACTATTGTCAGCTGCTACGAGGTTTCTGAGTGTGACAAACATTTATTAGGACTGAATGAGGGGTAACTTGCTATTACTTTAAATGTTAAGCATATGTAGATTTCTTAATTTTTCTCATGCACAGGCCATGTGAAACCCTTCCTCTAAAATGTCAAGGGTTCCCAAGTGCCTACACCACAATATACTGGAAAGCACAGGGGGCTGGGGGGTAAGAAATCTTGTTTTCAAATTCCTGCTCTGAATCTTCTCGCTAATGTGAACTTGGGCAAATCACAGTCTCAGATTTCTCATCTATAAAAAGAGGATGCTATTTGAACAGCCAATCTCAAACACTTGTAAAATAGCATTTTACAAAGCTTAAAATGTTACAGATTTGAGTTTACCTAATGCCAAATTAAATATAAACTCCTTAGCCTAGCATTCAGGGCTTACCACAATATGGTAAACTTACAGAATCACAGATCGCAGTATATTTAGGATTGGAAGTCTTTTGAGAATTTTCATTTCTATTTACAAATCTGTAACAGAAGGCAACTGGAATGAAATTACTTGCCCAAAGTCACATTACTAGTAAATAGAAGTAAAATTAAAATTGGGGCCATTGGATTCTAAATCAGTGGTTTAGTGAAGAGCATCATGATATAGTCTAGGAAAAGTACTGTATTTACAAGCCATAGGATCTGGGCTTGGTACATAGAATCTTGACTCTGGTACACATTCTTTATGCGACCTCAGGAAGTCACAACTTCTCAAGGTCTATTTCTTCTTCAAAAAACAGGAACTGGGAGAGGGTTGGTTTGATGATCTCCAATGTCCCTTCTAACTCTTAATCTGTGGTCTGATGAGCTTTCCAGCATTAATTCACAGTACTCTATAGCACACAAACCTCTATATATTAGCCAATCTCACTCTGACCTCTCATTTCTTTGTTTTTTTCCACATTGTTCTTCATGCCTGGTCTTCCCCAACCCCTATCTCTGCTGACCTTCTTCACTTTCAAGGCCCAGCCTCCATTATGAAGCCTCCCCAGTTAGAAATGATTGTCTTAGCACCTAGGACAATACTGAAACTTGGAGAAGAAAGCAATGTCCTAACGAAACATACAAAAAAGAGAGAAGATAGGGCAGAATCTTCACAGTTCAGTTTTCCAACACTAAGATTATCATCTAGCAGATTTTGCAGCATTTCATAATACCACAGACTTTCATTAGATAGTTCTTTTAAAAGACAGTCTAGTCATAGCAGCTGTTTTAACTTACACGTGACCTAATACTTTCAGGCCCAGCCCTAATACAGCAAGAGTTCCAGGTAAAGGGTATGAAAATTAATGGGGAAATTCAAAAAGAGCCCTGCAAACCATCCGAAAGTACAAAAATCAGATCATATCGGTCTATTAAATAATCAACTTTCTTCCTATGGTATGCTACCTCCTACCTTGTTAAAGCAATAATGAGTGGCAAAATCCTATTTGTGAAAACTTTAAAACACCTACAAATGTGTATTAGTTCTTATGCAAAGAACTGACATATTGAGGGGAGTGCTCCCAACATACTCAGTTTATAACATTATTGCTTCTTAAGCACTAAGTAGGCGAATAGTAGGAAAAGTCAACAAGTCTAGTATACTATACTCTAGTAGGAATATTCCCCACCCCAGACTGTAAGTTACACGAGGGATGTAAAAGACTGTTTTAGGTCAGCTTTGTGTTGGACCTTTCCCCTGAACCCCCCAGTTTCTGTTATAATGCTCTACACATAGCAGATAAGCATAACCATGACCTGGAAATGACTGCCAGGGAAGCCATTACTTTGGATTGAGGAGGTCAATATCACAGACAACTTTAACTAAAAGTCTGTGTAAGTCTATAGTAGCTAAGAAACCTGAACTAGAAATGTTAATGCTCCAGGGGTCTTAATAGTTTAAACCTCTTGATTCTGAAGAATCAAATATCCAATACAAAATACATAAGTCTGTATAAAAGTAGTTTTCTCAGGTTGATACATATTTTTCTTAACCATTAACGAGGGAGTTCAAATAGTTATCTTCCGAACTCATAGACATCCCAATGGTTATAAGTTATTTTTTAGTCAATCATTTATTAAGCACCTACTTATGTGCAAGTCACTCTGCCAGGCACTCGGGGATTGCAAGTACCAAGAATGAAACAACTCCTACTAGGCTCACTTTAAAATACTTAGCAAAGAAAGCATTCCGTTTCTTAAAAGCTCAACATAGTGGGCTCACCTAAGTTTCACACTTCCCCACCTAATTTGTCACTTATTACTCTTACAGAAAAAAAGGTTCCCTGAAGAAATAATTTCTATTACTGTCTATCACCAACCTTCATAGGTATATCTGATATGGTTTGGGTGCTTAAAGCTTCTGAACAGCATCAATAGACCCTTGGATCAAAATTAGAAAAAAAAAAGTTGATTCTTTTTCTATTATTGATAGACCGTAAGACATGTAAGCAAAAAGATTAATAGATAAGCATTTTCAGATCCCCCTACCACAGGAAATTCCCTCCAAAATACTTTTAACAAATTTGTAATAGCCCTAAAGGAAAAGATGTTAAAATTCAAATTCATGTGGTTTAGGATTTATACAAAGCGTTATAATTTGGTATGCGTTAAAATAGTATCATTGCTAGGTAGATGACTTCCCTAGAGTAAAAAAAAAAAAACACTGCTTGTGAATTTTAGAAGGTAGATTAACTACCTTTACTGAGAAGGGAGTAGACTGTTAACAAGTCTACTTCTATCATCTTCCTCAAAGGATTTCCATTTCTTCCTCTGAGAATTGCTATTATTTTGTGAAATCTCTATTGCAAAGTATTCAAACTACTTCCCATGCATCTCATTTATTTACTTTGCAAATTTTTTGTGTTCAAGAATATAAGCCGCTGCATTACAATCGTTAAAACTGTCCAATGAGGTACTAATATCAAGTTATCTTTTCTAATTTCAAAATTCTCTTAAATTGGGGTGAATTCAAAAATCAAATAAAACATTTTTACTACATTAAGACTCCAATAAACAACAAAGCTGATTTTTCTGAGGTCCAAAAGAGATTAAACCATAAAAATCTGAAAGATGTTCAGTACTCAAAGTAGACCCCAAGACTTCATCTACTATTAAGTCACCTAAGTAAGAATTCTTATAAATTCACTTTACTTAATCTGGAAAACATGTTTTCTTTTGCAATATTCCATGAATTTAACAAATTTATAGGCTGTTTCTTTGGAGGAACTATCTAGATATTATAAAAGGGGTTATGGGAAAACATTCTGTTAAGTACTAAAACTTTAAGGTTGGTGAGGTCAAACAGGTTCAAGAAATCCAAATCTGATAGAAAACATTGCTTGAAGAGAAACAGGAATTCAATTTCTAGATCGTGAGGGAAAATAGCCTCATTCTGTCAGTTCTGGAAAGCAATTAGCCTTAATGCATTCATTGATCAAGGGCAGTTACAGTGGGCTTGTGGGTGATACAAGCCTCAGGCTCCTAGGCACAGAGGTGGTGAACAACAGAGGAATGAGGCAAACATTTTCAGACAGGCTCAATGCATTGATCTGTTCTGCATTACTGAACTTGTTATAAGGGAGAGTTCTAAAGGTGGAAGAGTCGTGTAAAAAAAGTATCAATAAAATATTTCTAAACAATTGTTTTAAAAGACCACTTGCACTGTGTTGAATTTTTGCAACCTCTAGCATGAAAAGATTTTTGCCAATTGCATGAAAGAGTCCATTAGCCAAAAAAACTTTTCTTGAATAAACATTGCTTCATTTTTAGGTTTATCTATGTTCAATATGCTTTTTATCATCGATATCATTAAAGAGTAAAAGCAGACATCAAAACAAAATTTAATATTACAATACTATGTAAGATAGAGCTATAACATTTGATTTGCTACAGGGCAATCTGAGAACTTCAATATTAAATAAAACCCTCATTAAAAAGAATGTTTGAGATTTGAGGTATTCATTTAAATTTCCTATTAACTTTTGAGAATTTTAATATTAAGCAAAACCTTGATTAAATAGAATATTTGAAACTTGGGGTAGTCAATTAAATTTCCTATTTGACTAAAATTTAAAAGAAAGCCCCCTTTATTTCAAACCATTATTGAAAGTGCTTTTTAAAATGCTAAGAGTTCACTTTCCTTTTTAAGTTAAATACAGTGTAATAAACTAAGGATCTTAGAGTATTTCATAGCTATAGTAATCATTAATAATGATTGTATAGCTCTATAAACGGCATAGGGCATTGGGATGAATCTGTACAGACTGCAGATATCTCTTAGATGTTGGTGGCTTAAAGAGCTCTGATGTTACATTTGCTCATCATTTGCCTTTATGGTAAGACAAGTATAAAGGAAAAACGTTATCATTAACTGACCTTTGTACTAAAAACTGTCGAACTTTAGTAACAAACTTAGAGCTTGAATTATTTAAGAAACTTTCAACCTCTATAATGAGTTAACACTATATATAGAAACAACTATTTTATAGCTGTCCTTGGGTCAGAAGGGTACAAATATGCAACAAGTTTAAGTACAATAGGTCAAAATTATGCCTGAGGTCTTAGTACAGAACTTGCCGTGTCAAATTTCCTATTTCTTAAACTAGCCATAAACTAAAAATAGCCCATATGTCCACCCCAATGAAAACTCCTACTAACGAAAATCAGAAAATAAAACTTGCAATACTTTTTGCATTTCCTATTTTCTTTTGGCTTTCACAAACAATCTAGTTACAGACTAAGTAAAATTGCCTGGAGTTCACTGGAGTTAAAAGTCGAGGTAGAGATGCTCAGAAGGGAAAGTAGCACAGAATCCCAAATCCCCAAGTTGCAATTCATCTAAGGTCACCGAGAGCATCTAGTTCAACTTCTGCTATCCTTCTCATGAATACCATCCACAGCATCCCGATAAATGGTCTTCCAGCCTCTGCTTCAACGTTTCTAGTGATGGAAAACTCCTGATTGCAGCCAGCCCATTTCAGCTTTGGACACTAATTGTCTGAGGGGGTTCGATAAAGACTGTGTAAATACATGTCTGTTCTAAACTAGAACATTCACATAGCCCCATTTTTAATGCTCACAGGGAACAAGTGGACAGTTACTGTAAAGAAAAACTTGCAGGTAAAAATCACATAAGCATTGTCATTGGAATGGAGTCCACATAACAAAACGCAACCAAGTACGTAGTGCATGAAATAGAAATATGAAAGAGGCAGTGTTGGCATTAAGAGTTGAGTCATTGACCTGAATTGACATTCAAATCCTGCCTCAAGATAATTATTGGCCATGGAATCAAGGGCAAGTCACTTAGCCTCCAGTATGATTGTTTCCCCATTTGTAAAAATGAGGGGGATAGACTCAATTGCTTCTAAAGTTCCTTCCAGCTCAAAATCTATGATTTTATAAAGTGTTTACACGTGAATGACTACAATTTACTGCTAATAACTAGTACAGCATTTCTTTATTCTCAATTTTTTAAAATAAGGTCTTTATATAATATTTACAGAACGATTCTCAGCTGTTTAGGATCTATCACTGGCTCATCTCATCAATGTTCTTCTCAATACTTAGATGAAGATATATAGAAGGTATGCTTATCAAATTTGCAGATGATGTGAAGCTGGGATCAATAGTTAATGTTAGAGAGCAGAATTACCATCAGATTTCCAGAAAGATTGGAGAGATGGACAAAAGGAAAAAACTAAGGATAAATATCAAGTCTTACACTTCTATTAAGAAAATTAATATAAGATGGGAAAAGGCAAGGCTCAACAGAAACTAATTTTTTTAAGTGCTTTTTTACTTCACAACAAACTTACTGAGTTAAATAAACTAATGCCATTTTAGGGTACAAAGAGATACAGAGTATTAAGACCAACAGTTTATCTTGTGCTGATTAAGCCCTATTTAGAATCTTGGTTATGAAAGGGCAACATTAACAAACTAGAGTACGTCCAAAAGACAGCAACAATGACTCGAAACCATGTCACACGAGAAATTCAAGGGTTTGGAGCAGGTTATCTGAAAGGAAAATGGGGGGGGGGGGGGGAGCAAGGGGAGGGAGACATGACACATGGACCACAATATAGATGTCTTAAAATATATTTTAAGGGCTATCATCAGAAGATTTAGACCTACTCTGTATAATCTTCAAAAAGAATTTGGAACAAAGGGTATTAGCTACAAGATTTTAGCTCAATATAAGGTATAATTTTCTAAAAAAGCAAAGACGTCCAAAATTGGAAATATACGGACCTTCTTGGGTACAAAAATCTCCTCTGCATCAGAAGACCACTGCATTAGGAAAGAGGCTTAACTAAATGAGGTCCTTTTCAACTCTTAAAATTGCATGTCTTTATGAGTTTACTACCTACTTAGGGAGAAAGATTGTTAAGAGCTGCTAATGCAGCTGAAAACAGAGGTCTCTATTAGGCAAGTCACACTCTTTGGCCCTTAGTTTACATATGTATGTAAATAAAGGATTTGTGTTAAGAATTTCCAAGTTCCCTTGAGCATTAAATTCACGTAATTACAGTATCATTTCATTATAAAAGTTAAACTGGAAAAGCTCATCAGCTCTTGAAAACATTTTCTACCAGCCATTAGCAAATGCTTTTAAACAATCAATACTAAAGAATCGGTAATTTGGAAGAAGAAAGAGATGGGGATAAAGACACAGATACATGACATCTCCCTCTTCACAGGTGTTCAGACCATTTCTTCACTCAAATCACTACCCACTTTGAGGAGCTGAGCAACAGCTATAGTCAATCCTTACGGACTATGATTTCTAATGATGTAATCACAACAAAACTCCACAATGATGAAAACGGAGTATGCCCCTGGGATTTGTTAAAATGTATACATTTGCATAAAATACTCTAAAAAAGGTGAACTGTTAAAGTTCTACTTCAATACTTCACTGTGGTCTAAGGGTGACCCGTAGGCTTCTCAGAGGCTATCTCAGCACAGAACACAGATTCCAGCAATCATTACACCAAAATGGAAAGGCTTCAAGTATAGGATCAGTGATGGGCTATATGTTATTTGACCAAAGACTAGCATTGCTAAGATCCAAGAGCCTCGTCATCAGGCTGGCTGCAAATTGATGCTTTTACAGCTGCAAGGTACTTACTATGGAGGAAAACATTTTTAAGTCACAGAAAAGTCATAATGTCAGGAGAAGTACTCACAAGGACAGAATCACAGATGTCTGAAGTATTAAGTGGAAAATGGAACACAGCACTGATTGTAGCCTAACACATAACCGAGCTGACTCCTCAGACTCCCCTTTACTTTAGTAATGAGGAAACCAAGGGCCAGGAAAATTAAGGTGACTTTCCCTGGTCACATGGATAATTAGTGACAGAGTCCGGCCTCAAACTTGTAACTAATGTTCTTTCCATATAACACTGTCTCTAGTTACAAAGGTAATCAGAAGTCTAATTCAGCACTTAAGTCAGAGGCAAGAGTAGGGAGAAGCAGGGTAACTGATTCTCATTTCAGTGCAACATCAACCATTCCCTCTGGTATTAAAAAACAGAATTCCAGATATATCAGAAAAAGCAGGCTGCGAAACTCATAATAGAACACGTGTTCCAAAAGTTAAAAAAAAAAAAAAAAGAAACCTTTGAGAATGAAGAAAAATCCAACATGTGAAAATGCTCCGATTTAACCTTTAGGTAATTAACAATGACATCCCCAAAAAAATTCATGCATGTCAACCTCCTATTTAGTCCTAGAGCCTGCAGTATTGTAATTTATTGTGAAGCCAGATAACTGAATACTTAAATATATCCATAACATCTACACCTTGATAATGCATAGTACATAATATACTAACATCTCTAAATAAATTTCTAATTACACTTCTACGCAAACTGCTATAAGAATATCAACCGCCACATATAGAAATGGCAGCAACTTCACAAACGATTCCATTTCAATGAATTAGTCCGCATCCTTAATAATAGCAATGTATTGTGCATTATCAGAAAATCCCAAATCAGAGCATCGAGCTGATAACTAATTACTACAATGTGCAGTTAATTAATACTACTGCATATGCAAATGTTTAAAGCAGTTAGGTTACACAGCAGGGAAAATAGTCCTAATTCACAGTTTCAAAAACAAAGGGTGCAGTTTTCAAATATCTTTGCTTCCCATTAAAACTGGCCATTTAGGGAACCTAATGGCTGCCTCTTTCGGGACATGTAAACTACTATAATTGAACAGCATTAGGAGATGCCATTTATTTCCAGAAGTCACCTTTATGTTACACAAGCACCACACATTTGTAGGAAGAGGCTACAGTGTGAAATGAAGATTGCCTAAGTATGTGTTGAAAATTAGTCAACTAAGGAGTTACTGCACAAGATTCCCACCCCCCTCCCAAAACAAGTCCTACATTCAGGAAAAGCAACTAATGCTTACCAAATATAGTTTACACTCCATAAAGGAGGAAAAAAAACAAACAAACCTTATTAGCTAACAAGTCCTGGTAACCTGATACAGAATTGCCTTAAAATAAAATTTTTAAAGTTCATGCCATAAAACTTCATAATAACATATATAGACAGACCCAAAACGATGAAGAATATGGCTTAAGAACTTCTAGGTGGGAAAACAAACAAAATGGATTGAGAAAAACTGAATACTTAAATAATTAAATTTAAAACAAGAAAGTAAACTTAGTATTAATAGAAAAAAAAAGTGGCAAAAGATTAAGGAGTAAGAACTTGATTTGTTGAAAAATCTGAAATTTCTCTCAAACTGACATTAAGAAAACCAATTTAATCCCCTCTCCAGAAATGTTTTCTGTGCAAAAATAAATATCTGAAAATTGCACTGATACAACACTTATTTAACTTGTATTATGAATAAACTGCACATGCTGCTTTACAGACAATATATATTTGTAAACTTGCTCATGCAAAATTAGTGTGTACAACAGGGGTATTACTTGCTAATCCCCACACTTAAAAAAAAGATAGATACCTTCTTTATGTCTGGTTTTCTAAAATGCCAAAATCCTCTGCGGTATAATAAATCTTACACAGAAATTCTTATCTGCCAGCCAAAAGAAATAAATTTATATTGTTGAAACAAAAACAATAAAAGTTATACAAAACCATGGTATTTGTCTTGAGGCTTTTCTGATTTTGTTTTAAAACAGTAAAAGAAGGAATTATAAAAGAAAGAAAATTCATGGTCACAAAATTTTAACATTTTAATCCTAAACATTACAGGGCAAATGGATACTGGAACCTAATTCCATACTCCATAAATTCTAACTTTATTTCCATTTTAAATGTGGCTTAAACCACTAAAACATTAGTAGTTTTACAACCTTTGGATTATGGAAATACATATTTTTGAAATAAAAGCTACAAAAGCAACAATGGAAGAAAGCCAAACTGTCTCCATGAAAGAAAACAAAAGTGGAACATTGTGAAGTTTTAGATACTTCTCTTTCCATTTTTTATGATTAACCCGTCAATTCAGTGCATGGTTCAATGTAATGGTCCCCATGTTGAACAAACATTTAACTAGTGTCCATTGACTCCAAGTTAGTGGATGATGAATCTTTCTGGATACTTTCAAAGATGGCCGCCAGCTCTGGGTTAGAGCTGATTTGTGACTGGAATTCGCTCATTAGCGGACTCTTCTCCGCTTCCGGAATGGTTAGGAGCGCTGCTACAGCCCTCATGGCAGATCGCTTTAGCTCATCTTGTTTTTCAAACTCCTGCTTCACTGAGTTTGCCTTTACCTGCAACAGAGAGCAAAAGGAAGAAATTACATAAAATCAATTCCTTCAGATTCATTATATAGAGATATTTTTTGGATGGTTTATAAAGTTTCAGACAATAATCTAGCCTACAAGATATGCAACCTCCAACTCCAGGCCTTACCATCTGCCACCCTTTTCTGCACTGTCTCAGTCCTGTTATTTGACCTATACTACTTAAGGTTGCCCAAGGGCTCCGGGCTTTGCTCTGCCCCCTGTAGACAGACTTTCTTTCACATACTGTCTCCTCTAATTGGAGGATAAGTTCCCTGAGAGCAAGGAGTTTGTCCTTTTTTCTTTTTTTTGACCCCCAGTGCTTAGCATAGTGCATGGTACACACTGAATACCAAATAAATGCTTTTTCATTCATTCACTCATTTAATTAGGCAAAACATTTTGAGATTCAACTTGATGAGGAAATCTGAAATCTGTTCTAATAATTAGATATTCCTACTTTCAATAAATTTGGAAAATTAGAAAGCCTAAAAGCATCCTCAAGTTCAAGTTAAGTCAGCTCTCCTAAATATTTACCTTAGTTGTACATGTGGCACGTAATGGCTCAACAAGTCGGTCCAATCTCTGCAGTACAGCACTTGGACAAAGGGTAGATAGTCTTACCAACATTAAAAATGTAAGCATCTATTAGAAACAAAAATAGACAAAAGTTGAGTTTAGTACAATATTCTGAATTGGAGCTGCATTATAAGGAAGTTCTAGATGGTCCTATTAGAAATGACTAGACATTAAGTACAATCCTTAGAGTAAATACTATAACCATCCTTCTTGGGCTTTTAATTGGTATAAGATAGGAATAGGAAAATATGCAGGCCATGGTGCCCAAACTTTTTTTTTTTTTTGAGGGTCTCAACTTATTAAGGAGGGTCTCAATTTATTAAGATCCTGATGGGTCCCTGTCCATAAGAGGATTTCCCTTTTCTACTGAACATACAGTGAGAGGTAAATAATTGTAGCTCACTATATACTATTTCCTGCCCAGTCAGCCAAAAGGCCCTAACTGAATATAACAAATAAGAGACAGGCAACCCTACTTTACTAATAATTTGATTCTACAACCTAGCTTTGTTATCAATTTTGCAAACCATGGCTAAATATTGGGAAAAAATCATTCAATTTTCTTAAACTATTGTCCATGTGGGTTGGGAATCACTGCCATTAAAACTAAATTTTTTTCACCAGAGGTTTGTATTAAAGTAGACAAAAAGAATGCTCTTAAACTAAGCATCTTAATTATGGACCAAAGACATTCATTTCTTTTCTTGTCCTAAAGTAAACATTCCTCAATTAGGTTTTTTTAAAATAATTGCCAAGATTTTAAGTCATATGAAAGTTAAACAGGCAAATTCTGATAATTTTTAATACTACTTAGAGATATATTTGCAAAACTATCCAGCTCTTTCACACACACAGATGAGAATCATCCAATAACTGTAATAATTTGGAACAGAAATTAACTTAGCATCTTCAAAATCACTTCTAATGAAAATAGCCAACATTTCTGATATCAACACTGAAAGAGTATCTATTATGTACATGGTACTCCACTTAAAAAAATCTGGGCCCTTAAAGACTTTACAGTTTAGATGGGAAATTAGGACACGTACACAAGATTAACTACTACTACAAGGTAGCAGGTGAAGTGCCAAATGAATGATTGAGTGATACAATCAATAGTACTTAGTTGATTGTCCTTCGTCTATGAAGAGAACGAAAGTGACATCACTATGGTGGGGTCAAGGTTTGGTGTGTCTGACTCTGTCTGATCAGAACTATATAAACTCAGAAGGCTCTAGTTCACATCAGCCACAAATAGTCCATATGAACAGTTGGAGTGAATGTCTCTAAATTTGCCCAACTCATGTCTCTTTTGAACTACTGCAATTCTACTTTGCTCATGGAGCACAGAGCCTTCTTTGATGTGAACACACCATGCTGGGTGATCCTGTGCCAGTTTCTCCCATTTCTCAATTGATTCCAAAGTTCATAATCATCTGTGAACATAAAGTCACACACCTACTTTCCCTCCACTTTAGTCTTGGCTTGTAGCTTTTTCAAGTTAAATAATTCACTATCAGTGCTGTGGCTGGCCTTGATGCCATTTTCAATCTCACTGAAGGTATTCAACAATGTCACTGAAAATGTTATTCAAAAAAGTATGGCAGCATGAAAAAGTTTTTGTACATATTTTGTGTTCTGACCACAGAGTGGGATCTCTGCCTGCTGCGGTAAGCAGGCCAGGCTTGGGTGAAACATTCAACTTTTTCATTCACCTTTTCTAGCCCCTTCCTCATGCCAGGAGGTAAGCAAGGTAGTCCTTAAAAAAGGCTGCTCAGACGCTCAGGGGACTGCCAAATCCACTGTTGCTTCAGACCAGTGAGAAGATGACTCTGTGGCCCAGGCCGCCTGCACGCAGAGCTGTGACTACAGCTCTCAGTGTACCTGTACCTGCTGCTTTGCCACTTGCTTGTCACCACAGGACTTTGAGGTAGATAAAAATGGTGTGGGTGATGTCTTTTGACTCATGTATAAATTGGATTTAAGTGAGGCAGAGTCGCACAAAGTCATCCACCTCACTTTCTCTTCCAGTCATTGAAATCCAGTGGCAAGACAACAGTCAAGACGACCAATGATGGCCTGGGATGCAGTGGATTACCTTGGCATCTTTGATGTCTGACCAATCTCCAAGCACTCCACAATGCCTTCTTTGGCCATCAGAACAAAATGTTCTCATCCACCCATTCCACTATTGGAAGTCTTTATATGCTTGGGTTAAGCACCCTGCTAACTCACCGGCAGGTTTGAGGTCCCTCAGTTACCCTTACCCTGGTTTAGCCCATCTGCTGAAACGGTTTGCCAGAATGTGGCCGCTGCACATGCTGCAGCTCCTTGGAGTCACAGGTAAAGCTGAGTGATTCAAGTGGACACCAAAGGTGGAAAGTAGTCCTGAGAAAGGCTTGGCAGCCCTTACACCACAGGTACTAGTATTTACTAAACACCTATACATCCCCAACCAATACTATTCTACTAATTCAGAATAGGAAGAGATCACTACGAACTGCAGTGATAGGGGAAATTTGCTCGACAAAGACTATGACAAATGTCCACACTGGGAGACGAAATGTCATCAGTAAATTAACACTGTGACACCTTGGCACAGAGCTATTTCTGGCCCAGTACAACTCATGGAACCCTATTCCCTTCTCCAATTAATCTCTTCTATAATGCACACAAACAGTAATGGTCTGCTTTTTCTAAAACACAACTAAGAGTCACTTGTCTGGGTTATTATTACATATGCTAACTATAAACAGCATGCTATGACTACATATGCAAGAGTATTAATGCTTATAGCAACTGTGACCAATAATTCTACTTTTCCATTAAATTACTAACAAATACTTTATTAAGTCATTTTAGTACTTCTCAAAGACTTTCTGCAAGACATTGTATAAGGATACATAAATATCTCACCTTAATATCATAATGGTCCTTCAAACCATCTTCAACGTGGTTTAAGAATTCAAAGATATCTAATCTATCAAGACAACTGTCTAGAAGTGTATACATACACTCAAAAGCTGCCTTTCTTATATCCAATCCATCATCAACAGTATGCTTAAATGGTCCCATTTCTACCTGTTAACAAGACAGAAAATTTGAGTACATATGTGAGTGCTCATACAGTAAACTTAAACAAGCTTATTTAAGTATAATTTAATTTAACTTACCTCTCTTATAAGTTCCTTTCTAACTTTTGTCTCATTGTAAAGATGTGGAAGAACAGTATCTAAAAGATCTCTTATTAAGGATGGTTTGTTATGTGCTGCTGAATTAAATGTTACCAGGGCTACTCGTCTTACATTCAAATCAGGGTCTTCTAAAGTTTTTAAGAAGTCACCTATAAGTAATGAAAGAAGCTACTTAAAAATCAAGACAGACTGAAAACTTTACAATTTATTTCACATTTCTAAATGTGTTTCCTTTGATCATTACCCTTCCCAAACTTTTTATCTAAGAGAAGGCTGTCATGAAACTTCTAAAATGGAGAGAGAAAACGAATGAAAGAGGGAGAAGGAATGGGGGTGGGGGGAAGGTAGATAATAAGTGTAGAAGCTGAATAACTTCCTATTAAGTGGCTTCACTCTACAAATGTGCAGTGGATTCCCTTGATGCTCTCCAATAGAAATCACACTAACAACCCAGGGAGATTCAGTATCACTTCTCTACACCTCCCTTCACAGACGCACAGAAAAATAAATGTTGGAGTCAAAAAGCACAGTCTACAAAAGGCATAGTCTACAAACTCGAGAACAATGATCTTCCCACCAGCATTTAGCATAAACAAGAGTCTGGAAAAAGACCATGGGAGAACATCCCCTCTCTTGGTAAAGAAGTACAGACTGGGGCAGCTAGGTGGTGCAGCTGATAGCGCTCCAGCCTTGGAGCCAGGAGGACCTGAGTTCAAATCTGGCCTCAGACACTTGATACTTATTAGCTCTGTGACCCTGGGCAAGTCACTTAACCCCAACTGCCTCACCATAAAGCAAAAAAAAAAAAAAGTATGGACTATAGTTACAGAATTGCTTTACTGGTCAGTTTTGCTTCACTATTTTTCTGTGTCACAATTGTAAATGACATATAAAACAACAAACAGCATCAATTTTAAAAAGATTAAGAAAGATCAGGAAATGCTAAGGTGGTAAATCAACTGGATTAATCATTAAAAGCATGAAATCAGGGAAAGATATTAAATAGCTCTTGAATTGTTTCTCCAGAAGACTCTTTTCTTTTAATAAAAGAAAAAGAAACAAGAACCACAGTATTTGTCAGTATTTTATACAGTATATACAGTATTTTGAAACAATCATTTAAAGAAACATTATTTTAGAGCTGAAAGATCTTAAGTCTTTTAAATGAATCCAGTTCCATTAGGAAACTTAAGTCCAGAAATTTATGTGTCTTTCAGAGCACAGGTAAATTACAAAGCATTTACTAAATTATTGTTTCTGGTATAGTACATATCCTAAGAGAATTCATTCATCTCTAAAGAGTAACTGTAATTTACTCCATAAATAATTAAGGCCTTTTTTTCCAACAGATAAACAATGGAAGGATCCTATTTTTTTTGTTTCCTCTTCACCTCCATTAAAATCTGGCCAGTTTGGTGATGAGTGGAAAGAAAAAAATTTTAAGTTTATAAATTTAATTTTAGACCCACTACACTGCAAATCGTATGGACTCTAAAACTGGATGCTGGAAGTTAATTAAACCCCGGTTCTAATCCCAACTCTGATACTACTTGTATGACCGTGGACAAGATAATTAAGTTCAAATATTTCCAAAAGCCAAGAGAGAGAATCACAGAGATAATCTTCGTCCACACTTACCTATGCAGTTCTTTAGCAGTGGATCTATGGGCTGTGGATGGTCAGAAATAGTAAACTTCACAGCTGTAACCACTGAACTTCGGGCATAAGACGAGCCTGATAAAGAACAATAATTTATCCATAACTATTTGCAAGTTGATATAGTCAACCAAACTTTTTACTTCTTTAATTTATATTTGATGTAGAAAGGCATTTTTGTTTTACTATGGTTAAGACAGTGAAGACTCAAAGTTTACGGACTAGTTTATAACATGGAAAACGTACTTTGACTTTATATTCTACAACAGGACAACTTTGTCCAATTAAAAAATTAAAAAGTAACTATTTCCATAATCACTAAACAAAACTAAACTGGAGGAAAATGAATCAGAAAAAAATATGTGCTTGACTTGGAAACCTTAAAGTTTAATTTTAAAAGAAAAAAAAATTCAATGACATTAGTATAATAGTTCAGACACATTCTAAGTATTTCTCTCTTGATCTAAATCTAAAGATTTCAAAGTAATCAAGAGCATCATCACCTGTATCAATTTTTACTTGTCTAAATGGTTGAGATGCTCAAGTGAATCTGAGGAACCACAGCAAATGATACTCGTTTCAGAGAAGAACACTTTATTTAGGGCTGTTAGTACTTTTTTTTATAACCATATGTACTTAATAGTATCAAAAAGTAGCATAGTATATATTATTAATCCAAATGGATGACTAATATTGTCCACACTTATGTTCTTCAAAAGTAGAGAAAAAGACATTAAAGTGGAATATTCACTACTAAATAATATAGGTATTTCTTATGTATTAAATAGAAACAAACCTAGCAATCATCTGACTAAATACTATATATCTTATTTGGTGGTAATAGAAATGAGAAATTTGGGTGACTTCATGAATCAAAATTCTATTTCACCAAATAAGTCTCTTACTGCTTCTCAGTATCTAGGCCTCACATATGCCAAGATCTTTTTCTATATTTAATTACAAAATTTCACCTATAGAGTAATTAAAAACTACCCACAGCAAAAGACATATTCCTTTTATTCAGAAAGCTTATATACCTACCTGACACTAAGTACCCTTTAAGCCGTGGAAGCAGAGTTTCTGGATCGATTAAAGTGAGTTTGCCCAAGCATTCGGCAACAACGTTCCTGGTTCCTTCTTCTGCACACTCACAGTGTTTCAGCAGTAAGGTCCAGATGTTCTCAACATATGGTTTAAGGCCTACCACTGATGCAGAGCTAATAATTTCCTTCAAGGAATGAAGTAGAAGATACTGCCTCTTAGGCTGACTGGTTATTTCTTGTAAGACAAACGGTAGATATTCAGGAAGATTGCCAACACTAATGCTACCTAATGCATAGGATGCTGCTGATTTGACTTCTTCACTAGGAGATGAGAAGGCTTCTAATATTACAGATTTAAGTTCAAGTTGCCCACTTAAGTCAATGTGATGCCCAACTTCCCCAAGGGAAAGTAGAGCTAGGAGACGAATGGAATCAGTAGACCTTGAGTTCTTGACATCTTGAATAAACTGACCTACTACAGCTGGTCCCTCTTTAGGGCATGCTCGAGTAAGGGCAGCTACACATTTGGCAATGGAATAATAAGACTGCTTGTGAGTAAGTGCTGTGCTTTGAGCATAAACTGGGCCTGTCAACATGCGTAACAAATCCATGTACCCTAAATTATTTGTTCCAGTTACAACCAAAGCTTGGAAAAATTCTAACATGGCGCTGAGTGCTCCTCCTTGCAGCAAAGGTGATCTCACAAGCCCGATAAGTTCATTGAGTATGGACCCGCTTATCTTTGAAAGGGAAGAGGGGTACACTTTAGCAAGTGTAGTCAGAAAGCTGATAGCCATCTGTGATACATGCATATCACTTTCACTGATAAGAGGTGGAAGCTCATCCAGAACAGCATCAATCATGGCAGCTGTCAAGCTGTCACTATAATTTTTAATTAGGATGTCTAGAGCTGAAAGGGTACCCAGTTTCAAAGCTCGCTGGTTTTTCCTAAGAAAAGAAGCAAGAATAGGTACCCCTTCTCCCAGGACAGGTCTTAAATCTATCTTCAAGGGGGACCCAGCAATCAGTGTCAAAGCCTTCACTGTTGTTAACCGGGTAATTTCATTCTTTAGTCTCTCCAAGAAAATCTGAAGCGTACTAGGCAGATCACTACCTAGATTGTCTCCAAGGCTGCAAATGATTTGTCCCATACAGGAGATAGCCCTCTCTTTGACTTCCTGATCAATGTCAGCTGCTTTTAACCGCTTGATGGTACAGGTAAATAAGTCTTTGATGTAGGGAGTTGCATCAAACGAAGAAGGTTGATCTAAAGGACGAATAACTTTGACAAGCTGCTGGGTAACAAGAAGTGCCTCAGATGTGATCTTGTAGAACGGATCACCAACACAAGCCACCACTGGAGGCACCAAGGCTTGAACATGAGGATGGAAGACTTGAGGAGAGTGGTTACAGAGGATTACATACAGGCATGACAAAGCATCTATCTTCAGATTAGATGAGCTGGATTTGTCATTCAGTGAGAAAATTATTCCTAAAATGTTAACAAAGAAAACCCAGAATCATTATAATGCATTTTGTTTAGGGGGAAAATGCCTCAAAGTAAATGAATTGTTCAAATTATCAAATAACTGAATTGTTCAAATTTCTTCCAAAATTCTTCCCTAGTTATATTTTGGACAAACATCTACAAAGATAAAAATAAAAACTAAGTTCTTTCCACTTCAACTATACGTCAATCCAATTTTTCTTAACAACAAATTATTGTGTTCAGAACAATCACTTAAGAAACTGAAGTCATAAATGTAATTTTATGGTTACAACTGTTTTCACTTTTCATTTTGGAAGAAATATTTTAAAACTCAAAGATAACAAATTTGTAATAAAAATCATCACAACTTCTAACATCTACTCTTTGTTACTTTTCCTACCTGGTACAAGTACAGGAATGTGCTGTGTGAGTGCCCCAGGTAATACATTTACCAGCTCAGTTAACATGTTAAAACAACACTGTCGAGTCTTCACACTTTTCTCCTTCATCTGCTTGTGAAGAGCTTTAACAATGTTGGGAACCTGTAATTATCAAAAACCTCCATTAGCTGGTTTAGTCATTGGGATTTCCTCAGTGTAATTATCACAAATTACCAGGGAAAGAGCGAATGTGCAGGCCAGAATGCATCTTTTAATTGTTCTTCAGTTAAAACTCTTTCACCCTGTATCTCCAACTCATTTCTTCACTACAAAAATTCTAGAGGAAGAGTTTCACATTTTATAATCACATTTAGCTTTTTAAAAAAATATTAGTATCAACGAGTTTTATACAAAAGTAATTTTGCCTATGTTAAAATTCTAGGCTAATTTATTTCCGTACCAAAAAAGTCTCTTGGTACTAATCAATTTAGAAATCTAAGAAATGTACTGCTTAATCTCAAGATTATCAAAACTGCTATATAGAGAATAATTTTTAAATGACTCAAAGGAACATAAGAAACATGTTTAAAAGAACACTGACCTTATTTTAAGTGGAGAGTGCTCTAGCAGAATACTGTGAGTAATAGTGGTACTGACATGGTTGAAGAACAGGCTATTTCTGGTCACCTTGTAGTTTTCTAAAGGTTACACACAAATCTTTCCCTTCGGCTCGGCTTTGTAAGTATTGTGCCAAGGAAATAAAAGCCACTCATTCAAACACACACACACACACACACACCCCCAATCCTAAATGCTGACAGATGAAACCCAGTCTCAGAATAGTTGTCATCAAGTTCTCAGCTTAAAGATACCAGCCATCTATCCAAAACAGGATCTATTAATAAATATTCATTGTGAACACCTAGGTAACTAAGTTTCTAAAAACTCCTCAAAAACAATAATACAAGCATCAGGCAAATGCTACAATAGCAAGACAAAGGTGAGAAAAAGGAAACTTTCCCCAGTTCTCTGAAGAACCACCAGTATTTACTTCAGATTTCAAGAGGAAAATATAGTCATATGGGTATCCCCTAAAGGTAGCAGGCATTGCACCACAGATAGCACCATGGACTTGGAATCTGAAATCCTGGGTTTAGATCCTGCCTCTGTGTGATATTGGTTAAGTCATAATCATTACCTAATGTATCTTGGGCAACTCCCTAGGACTTATCTACTAAGAGATTAAGGGTGCAACACTGGAAGTGAAAGTTTCCACACCCCAATTCTATGTGTACTATCAGATGTATCACATCACTTTAATTTGGAATTCTCTGCTTGCCTGGTATATTTTTCAAAGAGTTTCCAATGTTAGAAGCTTTATGCACATTACAAAAAAATATATAATTTTTAAATTATATGGACAATGCTAGGAACTCCATGGTGGAAATGTAATGCAAAATCCTAAGTTATAATAGACAACTGAAATTTCAAACAGGAATATTAAAACTATTATTGACCACTTAAGCTTTATTCTTCTGCATTAATCAATAAGTGATAAGCCAACATGTTCTAAATCAACATTATTATTTTCTGTAAAATATTTCTGACGTGGCCACATGGCAAAGAACATTCATTTTATGATCATTATGAAACAGATAACTTGATTCACAATCAAATCAAGATTTCCTATAACATTAGTAAACAACAGCTTTTCTGGCCGACTTAAGTCTGTGTGTACGTAAGCACGATAAACAAATCATAAAAGAACATTTAGTGGCCATCAGAACTTAATTTTTTAACCAACCTGACTCTGAAGCATTGTCAAAGGCGTCTCTCCTTGTTCCATTGCATCAGGATCACAGAGCCAACTCTGCACAGGACGAGTTTGCTTCAAAAGGGAAAGATACGCATGGAACACATCTGCTTTTACATTCTCTTCACGTTCTTTAAATCTGGCTATCAAGGCTGGAGACACAGTCTTGTAGAATTCCGGAAGCATTTCATGTCGAGTGCTAACTACAGCATCTAAGCATTTAGCTCCTGCACGTCTCACTTTCCAACTCATGTCATCATCATCACTGTATTCATCATCACTCCCTGAAGATGAAAGTTTTAAGAATAGACTAAGAAAAATACACAATTTTAGTAGTGAAAATGAATTGATATTCTTCACAACGGAAGCAGGTATTATAAGTTGCCATTAACTTATCCAGCAATTATAAAACAAAACCTAGCTAAATAACCATACATAACTATAAGGCAACATCTAAGTAAACCTACTTCTTAAATCTACTATAGAACTAACATGACTATGTTCAAGTATCGGCACAGAAATCACATTTTTTCTAACAATGTTAGATGTATTAATTTAATATTCATCCCCCTAATATTTTAAGGAAATTTATATGGAAATCATTCTGAGACCACAGTCTTACTTCCCTGTCTTATTAAGCAGAATATATGAAATCCCCCTAGCACTAAGCTTATTTTGTGGTCACTTGCCTCTTGCATGAAATCTACAGATCCCTCCATAAATACTGCAATCACCCAAGTTCAGGACTTTATCCTTCTGGACTACTGTAATACTCTTCCTTAAATAGCCTCCCCTCTTCAATCCACCCTTCACAGAGATGCTCTAACCATGCCACTTCCCTCCTAAAAATCCTTTCATGGAAAATATATTCCATTGTCTGGAATTTAGGGCCAGGCTCCAACCTCCAGGTCATAGTCTTTCTGTATTTTAATCAGAACACATCTGGAATATCGTGTGCAGTTCTGAAACCCACAGTGTAAAAAAACAAAAACGAAAACAAAAAAAAAAACACGTTGATAAGTTGAAGAGTAGGAACACAGAGGAGCAAGCAATGGGTTTGCAACTTAAAGACCTGAAATTCACAACCTTCCTCAGAAGTTAACTGGCTATGCGACCCTGGATAATAAAATTTGTTTGTTGTTGAGTGGTTTCAGATGTGTCTGACTCTTCATGACCCCATTTTGAGGTTTTCTTGGCAAAGATATTAGAGTGGTTTGCCCTTTCTTTCTCCAGCTCATTTTACAGATAAGGAAAATGAGGCAAACAGGGTTAAGTGACTTACCTAGGATCACAGAGTTAGTAAGCGTGTGATGCCAAATTTGAACTCAAGTCTTCATGACTCTAAACCTGGTCCTCTATTTATTATGCCACCTATCTGCCCCATGGAACTAGCATTTATTAAGTGAAAATAAACTGAAATTTGTGCCAAGCACTGTACAAAGCACTTTTCAATTGAGTCAAACAGAAGTTAAGCAACTTGACCAGGGTCACACAGCCAGGAGTGGTGGAGACTGGATTTGAACTCGGTTCTTCCTCCCTCCCCAGCCTTCTACCCATTCTGCAAGTCCTTTGATCTCTCTGGGCCTTAGCTCCATCTGTAAAATTAAGGTGTAGGAGTCAGCAGTCTCTAAAATCTCTTCCAGCTTTAAAGCTATGATCCTATATTTGGCCTGGAGAAAAGGAGATTCAATGGGGAAAAACAGAAGTAATTGGGGCTTTCAAGGGGAAGAGGGACTGGGCTTATTCTGTTTGGTTTCAGTGGGTAGATGCTTCAAAGAAGATGTCAGGAAAAACGTTCCACCATTGAGAGTTATTTAAAGGGAGAAGGGCCACAAATGATGGCCCATCCTAATGATACTTGGTTCTACCTTACTGAAGGACAGATAGGCTAGCTGATCACTGGTCACCAATATTACAGTAGGAATTCCTTTTAAATAAAGGTTGGACTAGACAGCTGCTGGGGTCCCTTTCAATTCTCAAATCCCATGATTCTTTTTCTGAACTAATATTTTGTGTCACTCTTTTTCATGAATTATACATTTAAAACATACTCAACAGCTGGTTGTTCCCTGAACTCAACAAAGAGTCACAAGATTTGGGGCTCAAATACACCTTGTCCAAGGTCATTTAGTCCAATCCCTCTCATGATTTTAAGTGAAAGTCTTTTGTTTTTCACACAGCAATAATTTTCTCATCAAACTGTGCCCACCCAGAGTCAAACAAATGCCCCAATAAAGCCTTCTGTGTAACAAAGAAAAATCATTCTGATTGCTTCTGCAAACAACATTCAGCACTTATAGGTGCTATAAGCTGTAGAGACTTAATACTTAATTTTCAGAAGCTGGAGGATTGTGTTCCAAATTATATATTACAGAATAAAACTACTGCCATATATATCTATCATACACTGACATTTGTTTTAAAGATCTTTTCCATCGTTTTGCTGCCAGCTTGTTCTCATTCCTCTGTCTTGTCCTTCTCTTCCTCTTAACTTCAATCTTTTATTTTCCTTTTAAATTTTACTGTTGCCTTTTCTTTTGACATCCCCACTACCACTGAAACTTTCTTTGTAATGGAAAAAAAAAACATGCAGGCAAAAGCCAACAGATACCAACCACCTGTGACAGCATATGCTGCATTCCATATCCAGCCCCTATCTCGGGGGAAGGTGTGTTTCTTTGGCAATTCTCCAGGACTACTGTGGGGCTGACAATTCAGAGTTCAGCTGTTCTTTGTGTTCTTGTTTATGTCACAGTACTCTCTGTGTACCATGTTTAGTTCTGCTTTCTTCATACTATAGCACTTCATCACCTGAGTCTTGCTAGTTTTTTCTACCTTCTTCCTATCTGCTGTTTCTCACAATGCAATAATAATCTATTTTACTCACATACTACAATTTGTCCAGCTATTCTTTAATAGGCTTCCACCTTTTCTACCATAAAGAATGTTATATGAGAGAGAGAGAGAGAGAGAGAGAGAGAGAGAGAGAGAGAGAGAGTGTGTGTGTGTGTGTGTGTGTGTGTGTGTGTGTGTGTGTGTGTGTGTAGGACTCCTTTAGCAGTCTGATGTATGGAACTCTTCTCAGAATGTTTTTAAAAGCTGACAATGTTTTAAAATCATGGTAAAAGCATATGTTCTGCCAAACTACTTCACTGGCAGTTCCTAATGAATAAAGAGTTCATCTTCGAGTAGTTTCATCATCATCCAGTAGAGTGGTCCCAGAGGGTTCTTCAGTTTATCTAACACTGAACTACTCTGCTGACAGCGTTCTATTTATCTAGGCAGTCCCACTTTTTTATTTTGCAACCAATACTATTAGAAGGTAAGCTCTTTGCAAGAAGGAATCATTTCACTCTTTGTGTTCAAACACCCAGTGCCTGGCACATAATAGATACTTAATATTTATTGATAACACTAATTTTAATGATTACTCCTTTTTAACAGTTTGAGATTCATTCAAAGCTCCTTTTCCCTCCTAGCTCTACAAAGAAAACTCTTACAAATGCAACTGGTATACTGCAGTCTATAAATTACTTTAGAAACTATTATTATATTGGCATACCCTTCCTATGAAGAAATTTCTCTCCCTTTATGTGTTCACATATGTGGCACAGTGAAAAAAGTGTTGTACTTGGGAGTGAGGAAAAACCTGAGTTCAAATGCAGCTTCAGACCCTCACTAGCTATGTGATGCTGAGCAAGCCATTTAAACTCTCTTTCAATTTCCTCATCTGTAAAATGAGGAGAAGAACACTTAGTTCACAGACTGGCTATGAGAACAAAGAAAAGATATTTGTAAAATGCCATGCAAACCCTGAACCCCTATAAGAATAACTTTTTTCTATAAAAAGTATTAAAGTTGTCTTGAGTCCTGAATATTTCCTGTTAGGATGATTCTCAAATATTCTAAGTGCATTTTGTATTTTCCATCATGTATTTTCTCTATTTTTTTCCCTTCCTTACTTTGGCTCTTTAGAAATACTAATAGATTTGTGGGTTTATTTTATGTTTGTTTTCTGTTACAAAAGCTACCGGTGGTCTAGTTTTTTTTTGCTTTTTTTTTTTTTCTGATTCTTTCCAGTTTTTTAAGTTAACTTAATGCAATACCTTTAACCTCTCTTATATCCTTGTTATGGCCAGAGTTTCTACAACTCCTACCAAACAAAAATGTAGAAAAATGAAATCTTCAATTACTGCAAAGTCTTTCACTGTTTCTTCATTGCAAATAATGCTAATTTTGTTTTAGACATGTAAAGTCTTTGTAGAAAAGTTAAATATATGCTATTTGTCA
>NW_020950098.1:2219762-2414181 GCF_900497805.2 Vombatus ursinus
AGACATGTAAAGTCTTTGTAGAAAAGTTAAATATATGCTATTTGTCATATTATAGAAGGCCTTTCCATGTCTGAGTTTTTTCAGATTACATAAATACAATTGCCTGATTATTCATCTGTCTCTCATCCTTAATGCTACTTCAGTTTTATAGCCAGTGCTGATTTTTTTATCCTTCTAACTGGAAAAGTGATCAAACTCATGATATAATGTACAATCTCTAGGTCAAGCTATTTCCAACATTGTTTACTGCTCGGGGGACCTTTCTTCACTACATTCTTCTTAAAAGCTTAGGTTGAGTCTTGTTTCAGATGTTTTCAGAAAGCTGGCCTAATTCTAGATATAACCAACAACCACCTATCCCTTCAGAATTGAACTATCCCTTTCTAAGTGAGAAAGATAAAACACTAATTATGTTCATCTGAACATGCACATAACATATATGTAAGCTATATACATGTAACATAAGCTTTTAACTAGAGGTAATATTTGATTACAGCTAATTTCTTTATTTTATCTTTATGAAATTTGGAAAGCATGACAATCCCAATTTAGCAAATAATAGACATCTACTTACCTTTTGCATCTTGAAACTCATTTTATTATATTTTGTCAACTACACTCCAGTATCCACATACTTAGGAAATTATGGCCAATTTTGTTTTAAAATGACTTTATTAAATGTCTAAAGCAGAGATGAGGCTGATGTTTTGTTCATGTCAACAAACACCTCTACAACAATTTATACTCTTACTTTTTAAACTGTATTTTTCTTGGAGTTTTTGTGGGTGCTTTCTTTTGCAACACTGCTAAAATGGAAATATATTTTGCATGACTTCACATATACAATTAATATCATATTACTTACTTTCTAAAAGGGTGGGGACCAGGAGGGAGAGAATTTGGAACTCAAAATTTTAAAAAAATGAATGTTAAAAATTGTTTTTTACAATTGGGAAATATTTAGCAAAACAAAAATACATTTAAAAAACATAAATGCTCCCTATCTGAATGTTATAATCCATGAAATTTATTCACAAAAGTTTTATCTGAAGCCTACTTTTTTTTTGTGAGGCAATTGGGGTTAAGTGACTTGCCCAGAGTCACACAGGTAGTGAGTGTTATGTGTCTGAGATCAGATTTGAACTCAGGTCCTCTTGACTCCAGGGCCGGTGCTCTATCCACTGTGCCAACTAGCTGCCCCCTGAAACCTATTTTTATGCCCTGCATTTGTCTGTAGTACTTATTTTTCCTTACATACATGTATTGTTGTTCAGTTGTGTCCAACTCATCCTCACTGTCCCTGGAGTTTTCTTGGCAAGGATATTGGAGTGGTTTGTCATTTTCTTCCCCAGTATATACATGTGGGGCTTCACAATTCTCATCTCAAAGGATGACTTACACATTTTGGCTTTCTACTATCATCTGAATAAATCAACATGATTGCAAAAATTTAATGTGTACATGTAAGTATTTGTTTTTAAACTCAGGGCTAAGATAATTTTCCCCATCCTTGTCACAGAGGAAAAGAAAATTAAGAAGAAAAAGAAAACTTACTACTAAGGATTAGATTCAATACATACTCCAATTCTGCTAAGACAGGAGAGTAAAAAATCATTGTGAACTCTTGCCAGCCTTTGGAATAGTCAGCTCTATAGATAAAGAAGTCTGATCTTTTAATACAAATGTACAGATCTGACCAAGCCCCACCAGAACTAAACTGCACGGCTCAAAATTAAAGTGTCAGCCAATCCCTCCAAAACCGTAATTTAACCAGATCAATTCTTTACAAACAAGTTAAACATACTTGCCACATGAGTGACAAACTACCTAGATAGATACTGGGCATCCAGTTACCCAGTCATACATCTCTGGCCCTGCCTGCAACTCTGGGTGGCCTAGCCTAGGACCACAGTTTAAAATGTTAATCAAATCATTCTAAGCTAAGGCCTTGAACATGTTTACCATTGCTACAAGGAAGGATATGACACTCTTCTGTCTCACATATGGTAAACTTTCTCCTCCAGTCAGAATAGAAGGCTCTCTAGATAAAAACAAACCAAGAAAAAAAAAAGCCCTGCCTGTTAATCCTCTGTATTCCCTCATCTCATCCCTGTTAGCCTCTCCATTTCTGCCTTCCCCTTCCACTGTGCCCACAGAAACCAACTCTACTGTTAACAAGCAGTCATTCTTATTAGGCCTCTTCTTTTTACACTGTTTCTCTGCAATTCAGGAAACCTGGTTCCCCACAAGATACCACGTAGATTCTTAGTCCTTTTCTCTAGTATTTGATGATGTACCTTCTATCATCATCCCTCAGCAGTATCTCTTCTGTAGAGTCCACTCTATTTGGCTATCACCCTATCCAGATCCTGGTGGCAATTACCAACCAGTGCCCCGAGGTCAATCTCTCTCCTTTCAAGTAGTTTCTAACTTGGGTTGGTCTTCCTATCAAGCCCAATCCCTTGCCCTTAGAGGTCAATATCATGCTAAAGAGGGATAAACCTTCAATCTACCTCAGCTGCACACAGGAATGAACATAACTGATCTTATCACCCACGAGTATTCCACAACCACAACCCAGTGAATTTGTTCTATCTAAAAATAATCATGTTTCCTTCCATCTTTCCTTGTGTCTAATCTCTTCTACAAATACCTGGACGTTACGAACAAACCCAGCTCAACCACAGCCTTAAGAAAATTTTCATTTGCCCCTTCCATCCCCTCAAACTATTTTCCTATATTTCTTCCTTTTCATAGGAAAACTCCTAGAAAAGGTGCCTATATTCAATTACTCTTAACGGAAATTAAAAATTAAATACACTGATGTGCTTGAAAAGGTATACAAAATTTGGCCTGTTTATAGTCACTTAATAATACAACTAAAATTAGATAGTATTATAAAATAAAGTTTTTGGAATTTTAAGCACTAATCAAGTCATTCAAAAATCATACTGATCACACAATTAAACTGGTTATATGCAGAGTGTTCCAAAAGTCTTGCTGTAGTCCAAAACTCTAATAGTTTCAAGCTAACAGCTTCTAATACCCTAATATTAGCTTCAAACTGCACCAAGATTTTGGAACACCCTATATACTCCCCACACTAAGGAATGGTTGTATGAGTACAGGGAATGCTTTACTTATCTTTTTTAACTCTTCTCATGCCTAATATATATCTGCTGAATTGAGTACTTTAGGTTCAGAAATGATAGTTTATAGTTTATGTTTGTTGTCCAACCTTAGGTCTCATTCAGCATTGTGACCAACATTCAGGACCGAAGGAGGTCATAAAACATTCCTTCCTTCAACAAATGCTCACTCTCCTAAATATAATTTGAACTTCCAAAAAAAGAAAAGTCAGAACTGAAATGTGGTCATTATCTGGGGCAAAAAAGAACTGAAGCCTGTCAATCATGTACTTCCATTATGCATTCAAATACTCAGTCATTTCTACTATTTTTCTATTAGCAAAAGTTCCATCAGTGGACAACATGGAAACAGAAGAATAAAGTCAAAGCTGTGTCAAAGTCTATGGGGAAAAAATGGAGCTATTAAGAAAACCAGTCTAAAAAGTTCTATTACAGGTTACCAAGGTCAAACGAAAAAATGTTCTTTCAAAATAAAAACAAAATTATAGACTGATTTATTTTAAGACACAACTTTTGATGAGTAATTTGGGCATAAAGTGGTTCAATTCTGAGCCAAAAGACCAGTAACCTAAAAATATTAATTTGAGAATACCTTGATCATCATCATCACAGCCATCTGCATCCATAGCATTTTCATCTTCATCTTCATCATCATAATTGTAATTGGGATCATAGGTAAGATATTTAAGACAAATATTTATAATTGTTGAAACATGGGGATAAACTTCCTTAGGACATCTATAAATAAAATTTGCCATTATATTAGAAGCAAATATTCAACTCGAACAGAACATTTTCTTCTAGCACAACACATATTTTTTCAAGACATGATATAAATTCTCAAGTCAACTTCCTTGTAGGCTAGTGTTAACAGTGCCCAAATAGTAACCTGCTTGATCTTTCTAGAGAAAGAGATTGCCTATGATCATTGTGCTGGCCACGACACTAAATAAATAGTTAACTGCAAAGGACCTGGCTCTGAAGCTGATTATTGAATTACACTTTCATCAATATCTATCTCTCCATTTACAGGTAAGCTCCACATCAGATGATTCTAATCTTAAGTAATAATATATTATTCAATTTAATACTAAAAAATGGTAAAAACAAGTATATCCAAAATACTTACCTTCTCACAAATGATTCAAAGGCTTGAATGCAATATTCTCTTAATTCATCGTCATCTACATTACAAAATTTTACTACCAAGGGAATTATCTTCTCGAGGTATTCACCTAACAAAGAAAATTTAATTTATTCATAAGCACGTGAAAACAGATTTAAAAACATACAAAATCTTAACATCAAATTCCTTACCTATTCTATGACCTGCTTGCCTACTAATAGCAGCAATACACTGTATGTAGGTCCTTGTTGTTGACATGGAATCATTTTTTGATAGCTCTGATAAAAGATGCTCAATGAGATCAACAAAAACTATATTTCCACAGCTCATAACCAGGTGGCCAAGAGCAATGATAGTCCTTTTCCTCACTGCAAGCCTGGGGCTGGTCAACTGGGGGAGCAGACATGTCAAAATTGAAGGGTGGAAATTAACAAGAAGTCCTCCTTGCCTTAAAACAAAATGAGAAGACAACAAATGAATTCATAACAACCAACTGCCTGTGAATCAGTGAAGAATGTCTGACTTCTTCACTTTTACCCAACCAAATCAGACTTTTAAAACAAGCTGCCAACCTGTCATTATAAATACAAAGGAGAAAGAACCAGTTATAGAGGAAGGAAATCACTGACTGTGTCTCATTCTCTTCCACTATTAGATGTGAACTGGAGAATGGAGTACCTTTATAATTAAAAGCATAAAAGGTAGTAGAAGCCTCTAGCCTAACACTCACTCTCTTTACCCCAAGGAGAATTTTCTTATACTCCAAACCACCCATGAAAGACTCTATGACAGAATCACATTACCTCCCAAATCTGCACATTCCCCTTCTTAACAATTCTAATTATTAGAAAGTTTTTCTTTGTGGTGAAGTAAAAGCTGCCTTTCTAAGTTTTGCCCTTATTTCTGTGAAGCAGCATGGTGCTGTGAAAAAGCGGTGGTTTCAGAATCAGACCTTCAGTTCTCTTTCATCACAACCTGTATGATGTTGGATCAGTCAATTTCTCAAGGCCTGTTTCTCCATGTGTAAAAAGGAACTAGAGAAGATAACCACTAAAGTTCCTTCCAGTTTAAACCTAGGATACTCCTCTACAGCCAAGTTAAACCAGTTTTCTTCATGATATCCTTTCCAATATTTGAAAGAAACATTCGGTTGTCTTCCTACCCAACCCTATCCTACTTCCTCTATTCCAGACTAAAAACCTCCAGCAGTTCTTTCAATTGTCTTCTCATGTTTCCTTCTTCCTACCTCTCTGCTTAAAGTCTAAGGCACATGAGGATGCCAAAGAGCATCCTCTTTGGTGCTGCCCTCAGCTCTCTCCCCTCTCCTGGTGGTCTCATCTACTCCCACAGCTTTGTTCATCATCACCATGTAAACTGTATACATGAATGTCTAATATTCAGCTAGAGGAAACATCAGATTATAACAAAACCTCTGCGGTTAATTCCCTAATCTTTATCCCCATCCTTAACCTCTCTTCAGGGGTCCAGTCCCAACTGCCTGGATACACCATAAGCACCTCCAATTCAACATATGTCCCAACTGAACTTAGCACCTTCCCCTCTAATCACCTCCACATAACCCCGTCATCTAAGCTCAAAATCATGGCATCATTGACTGCCCTTTCTCTTTTACCTTCACCAAATAATCACCTACTAAATATTAAGTATTCTACATCCATTCTCTCTTTTACATTCAAACTTCAAATTCTTTAGTTCAAATTCTCATTCCCTCTCACCTGACCTATTGTAACTAAGTCTAGTTGACCCTGCCTCCGGTTAAATCCTCACTCCAAATCAATTCTTAGCAGTGTTACTTACATGTTATTTCAAATACACTACTCTAATCAAGCTAATCTTCTATTCAAAAAACCTTCAATTGGTTCTCCACTGACTTTATTCTGGCATTCAATGTCATCTTCTCCTTTATTAATCCGGCTTCAACCTATATTACCAAGTCACACTACTTTCCTTCATATACTCAAAGGTCAAGTCAAATTAAATTTTTTTCTCATTCCTTTGCTCACATCATTCCCAATACCTAGAATAGACTCCTTTTCATTTTCACCTCTTCAAGCATCTAGCAACTTCCTCATAATTAGGAGCTTAATTAATATCTATTAAACAGAATGATCTCCGCCTGCCTTCTTGACTTCCTTCTTTACCCTCACAAATAAAGGTGCTCATTCCCTCATTTTTTCAAACACTTTGGTTAGACCTCTTCTTTCTAGTTATCTGTATTGGTTTTTTTATCAGTTATTTTTATATGTGTCACATCTCTCTTATAAGACTATAAAGGCTTCTCGGGGGGGGCAACCTCCTATTTCATCTTCGTGTTCTCAGTGCTCTGTACACAATTAGCACTTTGTTGAATTGAATTACTCCTCATATGGTTGCTATTCTCCTTACCACTACTGTCACTCTGCATCTTGTCATGGTCCTTCTACACTGTGGCACCCAGAACTGGATAGAAAGAGATGTGTGGCTCAATAAGGTCAGCAGCCTTCTATTCATGTAACTTAAAAAAGTTTTAGCTGTTTTGGCTGCCATGAACTTGAAGAGTTGGTTAAAATTGCCTAAGTCTGTGTACAAACTGTTTTCTGACCATACTTCCTTCACTCTGCACAGCTGCTACTTTAATCCAAATCTACAAATGTATTTATCTCTGTTAGATTTCATCTTATTAGATATAAGCACACAGTTCATTCTTATGATCCTATTCTTCCTAACTTTGGGACATTTACACAGCTGACAAGACCACTATCTGCACCTTTGTTCAAGTCACTGACTAAAGACAGTACTGAAAAAACCAGGCCTAAGGACAAAGCCCTTTGGCACTCCCACAGAGACTTCTTGCCAGGGTGACATTCTCTCAATGATTTAAGTTTTATTTATTAATGAAATCTCCTAGATATTCTTCTCTAAGAGGGCCATTCTTTTGCCTTTGGTCTTTTCTAAAGTTAGAAACGGCAGAGCCTTAGGAGAAAAAAGCATATCCATGCAAAACTAATCATGATCAAATAAAACACAAGTATGCTTAATACAAGATAACCACTGTAGTCAAGAGAAGAGTTTTATGATGAACTTAAGATTTAAGTCCAAAGAAATATTGTGTAAAGTTTTCTATGAACAATTTATTCCCATAATCCAAAACATTTTAAAGAATAATAAGTAGTAAAAATATGGATTATAGTTAAAGGTACGTGGCATTATATACTATACACGAGGAGCCATAATTACCTGCTCAACATATCAGCCATAATATCCAAGGCTTCTAATTGAACAGAGACATCTTCTTGCTTCGCTATAGCACTTGTAAGACGTCCTGTGATCTTTTTACAAACATTAGCTGCTAACGCAGAGCCTTGTAAAGACAAGAAAAACAGTAGCCATATTAAAATGAAAATGCATAAATGTTAAATTCAACCCGGGTCTCAGTTACTTACAGTTATATATAGTTACTTAAAATACTTTATTATAACCAATAAAGACAATATTACAACTTCTTGGCTTACTCTAAGGAACTGAGTGAACTATTCATTCCAAGAAGGAAAAATGATCAACTAACAATTACAGTAAAACTTTTTATCAATGAAGGAGACGCCAATAACATATTCTGGGTAGGAACAGCATGGTAAACAGAGAAGTATGTTTCCATATATCATAAAAGGGAAGAGGGAGAGAGATTCAGAACCATCCCATAAATTTGCAGTAACACTAGCCAAAGGTAGCAAACAGAATTATCTTCTACTTGACTCCTTAGTCCTCCCCAAAGTTCCTGGACTTGAAGCTCAAACTGATATAAAAAGCCATTTTATCAAACTGCTGAAGTAACTTCTACCCCTAACAAAGTCCCAGGAATTTTGGAATCTTCCAGAGACTATACCTAGGAAAAGCTCTGCCTTCCCATCTCTGAACACAATGAAACTATGCATACCTAATCTGGCCCCACATATCCCACTATATCCCACTTCTTGCACACACAAGAAAAGAATGAAATCAACCCTAGCATTGCCTCTGAAAATGACAGGTCAATGGACTCCCCAAAGTTCCCTCCATCCTCCCTGTGATTTCTGGACCATCTAGCTAGTGCTTCCCTACATGTCTACATGTGCTGTTTCTCCACATTACAATGTAAACTCTTTACAAACAGGACCTGTCTCACTTTTGTATTTGTATCCTATACATTTGGCACACAGTAAGCAATTAATAAATGCCTTTTCATTCATTCCAACTCGCTCTTTAAAGGAAAACAGAAATGATCCACTGTCAACAAGGTGTCAGATGATTTTAAAAGTTTTTTTTAAATTGGCTTAGCATTACTGACTTTATTATAAAAAGACTAATTCCCAGTAGATAACTTACTTAAGGTATCACTATAATTGAAAAGTAGGTAATTTTTTACAATAAACAAACAGAAAGAAAGAATTACCAATAGATGACATCTGACTAGCCAAATTGGCTATTTTTTATAGGAAAGTCTACGCAGAACCAAGAATCCGCAAAAAGTTTTAAAAGGAGGGAAAATTAGGAAGAAAAATATACCTAACATAATATAAAACAATAATTTCTGGCTATCAACAGGGTGCTTTTACCCCTTCAAAATGATGTCCTTAATCCAAATTTCTCAATGGAATAGGTTCAATAAGCTGAGACAGTAACTTTTACTATATTGATTTTTGCAAATAAGAGCTATCAAGATCACTGAGGTTCCAAAATTTGCGATGCTACCTAATGTTCTTCAAAAGACTAGAAATTGATTAGCTTCATTAATTACAATTGCTTAGTCCTTAATTCCAAGGTGAGATTTTTCAGCAAACGCTCTATTTTATTTATAGCTGTTAATAAATGAAATAATGCTTGTTTTTCTCAGGTCTATAAATTTAAATTTCAGATGAGTGAACTAGGCTCCACAAAAACAGCTTACCGTACTACCACTAATGAGCTATCAGTTCCAATCAAGGCAAAAGCCTCCCCTTATACAATTAACACCGGTAATAGAAAGCTAAATAATACTTTATTTATTAAATTTTTCTTCCCTTAATATTGAAGTCAGCTTAAGTTTAGTCTTACTAAAAATTAAATCCTGGCCAAATGCACAAAAGATCACAAATCCTATTAACTAGTATTTAAAGACCGTATTCAGTAAAAATTGTTTAAATCTACGAAAGTAAAAATCACCAAGAAATTCTATGATGGCTAAACAAACACTAAAAATTGATAAACAAATTTCAACATTTTATTTATTCAAAGGGATACTTAAGGAGAATAACTACAAATAAAAGTAATAAGAAAGGAAAAGAGACTATTTTTCTTACCACTGGAAGCAGGAGGAAGTTCTCCGATTACTGTTTTAAGGCCAATGCTTGATATATCTCGTAGTTGTTCCTTATCAGAGAGCATATTAGTACACAGAGTATCTACAATTGTCTCCACTTGGTATTCTTTCACTTTACTCACCAAAGGGCCAAGACTGTAAAGTTGGGAAGGGGGGAAAAGATTAAAAAAATCAAAAACCTTCTAGTAAACCAAACTAGAAAAAAAATTATGAAATATACAGAACTTTAAATATGTAATGTTCAAATATCAATATATTTGTGACCTTTTCCTTTCCTAAGAATAAAATTTTACCAATATATAAGTAAATCTTGCATCAATATTGTAAAATAAAATAAAACAATATTGATAAAAAGAGGCAGGGTGGTATAGGGAATATAGAGTTGACCTCAAAGTCAAGAATACCTGGTTCAGGTCTTAGGTCTGACACACACTGGCTTTGTGACCATGGGCAAGTCACTTAATCTATCAGTGCTCCAGATAACTCTAAGAATAAGTTGCAGAAAAGATGTATTGGTAGAGAAGTTCTTCACTTGGGAGGTTCTTATACAGATGAAATCATATGCCCAGACCAAAATATTTAACATGTAATATACACACATGTGGGTATATGTGCACATATATCCACATTTTCATTACAATACTGACTTTGAAAATCATGTTACTGGACCATGCATTGATGGACTGCTGTATTTCATGATAATTCCCATATAATCACATATTTTAAATATGTTATGCTACCTGTAGGAATCCATTTTTAAAGCAAATATCAGTGCACAATGATTGAATGGTCTAACAAAAACCTACTTTGTAAGAGCCCACAGGTATAACTTTAACAATGGAATGTATTCTAGCAAAGTTAACTTTTTAAAGTAAATCTTACTTCTCCCCAGTGAATCAGTTATAAAATTCAAGATGCCTTCTCACAGGGAAAAAAAAAAGTAGGGGTAAAAAACTGATAGACTACACCTAAGATTTTGTGTTTTACTAAAAAAAGATGCTAACATGGTTTTGCCATAACACGCCAAACTTTTAACTTCCCATCCTCCCATCACCAACCACCCAACAGTGTTCTCATTGGTCTAAGGATTACTAATACACTTAGGAAATATGTGTTTTAATTCCTATGATGCCCAGAACTTTGGGTTTTATAAAAGCTAATACAACTGACTTCAGTAATTATCTAACACATACTCTCATAGTGCTAGACACTCTGGGGTATATAAAATAAGGATCAAACTTAGTCCCCTTGATTTCAAAGAGAGAGTGACATTACATATATAAAACAAGAAAAAAACTGAATACTAAACTACTAAATATAGTCTATGACTACCACAACAATTTTTTAAAGGGAGAAAATCACCAAGACCTGGATAGTCAGTCTATTTTGACAGTGTTATGAAACCCAAAGATTATACTTGGATTTCAGCAAAGTTAAATTTCTCAGGATACCCTTGTGGATAATATAGTTAAAAGTATCATTGGCATCTGTCCATGGCCATTTAATACTCAACATTTTTAACAAGAAAAAAGAAATAGGGCAAAGATGGTATACTGATCAATTTCTGCAGAAGACACAAATCTGAGAGGGACAGCTAATATGCTGCATAGAAGACAAAATCCAAAAATAGCAAAAGCAGCAAAAAATGGGCCAACAGATGAAGGTTTGTAGAAATGAATGTGAACCCCTACACTTACTTACAAAAAAGCTACTAATAAATACAGGGCATAGTTAAACAGCTCCTGTTTAAAAAAAAATGTTGGGGGGGTTCCTTAGTTGCCAGTTCAATGAGTTTACAATGCAATTATTGGCAGCCAAAAAAAGTTGATTAAATCTAAGAGTAAAAGGGAGTGGGCTGGGGAAATCTATGACAAATCCACAAGAGAAGATCATTTACTGGCTATGTTTTATTAGGAATGCCTTCCAGAGACCAAGGGTCTCTGGGGTCTCACTCAACTCAAATCCTTTAAGTCCACAGTGAGATCTTTAAAGTCTAAGTGAGTCTATAATGGAGTACACATACACACTGAAAAGTATTAATGACTGTAGATTCTTTTTTGGAAGTTTGTAAAAAGACAAAAGATTCACATCTGAAAAGATCTGGTGACAGTTACACTAAAAGGCATAGATCATTCAAGGTCCTCCTAGCACTATTAATTTTACATTTTATATTTATATTTAAATTTCATGTTTCCCAAATACTAATGAACTTTCAAGAAATTTCAATATAATGATTATCTATGTTATTTGTAACAAAATGAATGCTTATAACTTGTCAGTTATCATCTTAATGATTAGATTCTATATAGCATTAATAAGCCTAAAATCTCAAAGAAAAGCTATTTAACAGATAACATCGATAATCCAAAGCTATTTAAAACAAAAGCAAATTTAATTACTCTGATGTCACACATTAATAAACATGAAAACCAATGTTTGTTTTACTAAAAATCTTTGATTTAAAAATTAAGTTAAAAGATGATAACTGCTTAAGAAGTGTCATTCTTGAACTGCTAACAAAGCTTAGTTAACTGAAATGCATACTAAAATCAATAAAGATGTAAGAAGACAGATTTAACTTATTCTATTACCTCTGTAACATTAACATCATGGGGATATATAACACTATCATTTTGTACTGGATGCACAGAAATTATTCTATTCATTTCATAAGACCTTTCTTTTTGTTTTTATTTTTTATTTAATATATTTCCTCCAATTACATGTAAAAAAACAATTTTTAACATTAATTTTTTAGAATTCTAAGTTCCAAATCCTCTTCAAAAAATTCAATTCTCCATAATTTACTATGAACCTGGATCTAAAGAGTAAGTGTTCCTGTAAAGGATGTCAATGTCTTCATAACTCCTGAATAGCAGTGACCACAATACAGTTTCTTGTACTAACAGTGACCACAAGCTTTTTAGTCAACTCCCAACTTTTTCAGTCATGTAGACCTTTTGTAAAAATCTAAGCACGTATCCCTAGGATGTGGAATCTTTTTCAATAAAAGACTAACCTTCAATGAAAATAGAAGCAATAAAATATCTAATTGAGAATTAAAGAATATTAGAATTTGTTTACTCATTTTACAGTTAAGGAAACAGGCCTGTGTGGTGGAAATGCTTCTGTTTAACCCTTTAAAAGATTACAAAAATATAAAATATAAAAATGTAAATATATATAAAATGTAAAAAATGTAAAATGTAAAAATGTTCATGAGTAAAATGGTTAAGAAAAGGGTATTTGTTATTTCTAACTAAGCTTGATTCTTCCAAAATGATTTCTAAAAACCATGCAATAAAAGATTGATGAAAACTATTTACATTATTAGAACAGCAAAATTTTTAATAAGGTAAAGACAAACAGGGAAGTCTAACTTAAAAGACCAAGATGCCATTTATGCCTCCAGGAAGAGAAGTATATTTGTCTAAAAATCAAGAAATAAAATGAAAACCGTAATGTAAAAGATGAATTGTATAGTAAGCCAATCTAAAACAGAAACATCAGGAATGACAGCACCACTAGTTCTGCACTTATCCAGACCACAAAACAAATATGCAATGCTGAAAATGAATTTTCAAACATCACAGAAAACCGAACTATTTAAGTGTTCAGCCCAGGATTACAGTCTGACATTCTGTCAAGCACATCCAACAGGTTCAAGAATGAGAAAACTTTTGCATAACAAAGCATGCACTCTCTCTTTTTCCCTACACTTCACATTCTTCCACCTTCTATGGAATATTAAAAAAGAATATATTTGGAAATATGCCAGCTCCAGAAATCAGAAAAGAAAAATAGGAAAAGAAAAGGTTATCTTTAATTAGGTAAAACAGTTGAAGAGTCCCCAGAAACGAATGAAAGAGAAATTGGTGATAACAGGAGCCCCAAAATTGGATTCACTAAACAGTTTCATATGAAAAAAATTAATTCAAAAAGTTCATGTTACTTCACGTTATGCTTGACACTCTCTCCAGAAAATATTTTGTATGTGTTTTACTATAAAATGCCCAAGGTTTCAAGTTTATGCCTGCCTCTCAAATTGCACCAACTCAGGTAAGTTAGTCTAACAGTATTTCAAAAACAAAACCATCAAGGACTAATGTAGCCATTTGAATAAACTATGCTTTAAATTTATTACATAATTAATAATATTAAATTCTATCTCTCCTTCCCACCCCCAAAAAAAAGTTCCCCATAGGTTCAATCTTCTTAGAAATGATATCACTCTGGCCAAAAAAAATTTTAGGTCATTTGCCTGAGGTTACACAGTTAATAAATGAAAGAACTCTGACTAAAACTTAGGTCTAACCTCCAGTTCACTGATTTTTTTCAAGTAACAGACCCCTTTTAGAAAGTTCTAGGAGTTTTCTTCCTACCTTCTGATTATTATTTAAAGAAACATCAAATATATGTTCAATTGAAAACTGATGAACCAAGTTACCACATACACAGAATCAAAATAAAAGATTATTAGTTCATTTTAAGGTATCCTTACTAAGAAACCTGCTTAACAAATAAAATACTAGAATAGCTTCTATGAGATAAATTACTTGTCAATAATTACACAACATCTGTTTATGGGGGAAAGGGGAGAGAAAATGAATAAACTTACCATTTGACGGCTAAGTTTTGTACCTCTCCATTTTTATCTTCCAGTAATTTCAAAATCATTTTCACTACTTTTCTTTCACTATCATCATCCAACTTGATGGAATCTTTTTGTAGTTCTGTCATCAAATCATTTGTTGCCATAAACCTATCAAAAAACAAATCCAACTGTTATAACAATATGGATATAGCACAATAATTTAATCTAGCAAAAAAAGCCTCTGTAGGGATAGCTAGGTGGCGCAGTGGATAGAGCACTGGCTCTGAAGTCAGGAGGACCTGAGTTCAAATCCAGCCTCAGACACATAAAACACTCACTAGCTGTGTGACTCTGGGCAAATCACTTAACCCCATTTTGCCTCACACACAAAAAAAGCCTC
Source organism: Vombatus ursinus (assembly GCF_900497805.2). Taxonomy (NCBI): domain Eukaryota; kingdom Metazoa; phylum Chordata; class Mammalia; order Diprotodontia; family Vombatidae; genus Vombatus; species Vombatus ursinus. Next base: position 2,234,367 of record NW_020950098.1, read on the forward strand.
TGTAATTTTTATTTTGTTTAAAAAAGACAGTTTTTAACTAAGCATATTATTGTCATTTCTGAACAGATAATAAAACTTCTCATGTTTTAGCATCACACAATCAAGCCATGACAGAAGACATCTACTTTAAGAGCTATGGCCATTAAAAAATTGGGGAATGGCTGAACAAGTTGTGGTATATAATCGTGACGGAATATTATTGTGCTGTAAGAAATGACAAGCAGAATGGTTTCAGAAAAACCTAGAAGACTTAGAACTCATGCAAAGTGAAGTGAGCAGAACCAGAAAAACACTGTACACAGTAACAGCAGTACTGTACACTGATCAACTGTGAATGACTAAACTATTCTCAGCAATACAATGATACAAGACAATTCACAATTTTTCATTCATGATGAAAAATGTTATCCACCCTCCAGAAAAAGAACTGATAGAGTGTGAATGCAGTTCATACATATTTTCTTTATTTTTATTTTTTCTGTCTGTTTTCTTTCTCAACATGGCTAATATGGAAATATGTTTCACATGACTACACATGTATAATCTATATAAAATTGCTTACCTTCTTAAGGAGGGAAGGGAGAGAGAGAACTTGGAACTCAAATTTTTAAAAAAAACGAATGTTAAAAATTGTTTTTACATGTAATTGGAAAAAATATTTTTAAAAGTTATTTTAATGTCCTTGTTGTCAGAAGGCTCAGGAACCTTTTCCAATAACAAACCAGTGATATACCCTGAACCATTAACTTCTTTTAAGAAAGTTATACCACCAGCTACCCTAGAGGTAGATTCAAACACAAGTTGAACAAAGGTACTCTTGAAACAGGGATACAGATATGAATGACCAATTACATGTTTCTTCTATTACCTTGTGTTTCTTCCCCCTCAATACATTATATTCACAAACCTCAAAATCCCCATTTCTTCTTCTTTCCCTCAAAAAAACAAAACAAAACAATTCTATTTCAGCTAATCTCAAAAGTATACACTAGTCCTTTCAACCTCCTTATCTGTCTCTTCTAACATTCATCCAATTACCTCAGGAAACCTTCTCCCTCCCTCCACTTAATCTGTGAGGTGAAACACAATCCTAATTATGGTTGATAAGCCTAAGCATAGTAGTGCTAGTGATATGCCTATGAAGGAAAAAGAAAGTCATAAATCACCACAAGTCTCATTTGTCAAATCAAACAACAAGCATTTGCTAAGATCTTACTATGAACATGGTACTCTGCTAAGCACTTAGGGAAATGACTTTTTTTAAAAGTCCCTGCCCTCAAAGAGTTTATATTTTAATAAAGGAGAGAACATATAAATAAATTAGTACATAGATATATACAGGGCAGGTAAAAGAGAACTTTTGATAGGTGCAAGTACTATCAAGCAGGGGAAGGAAAAGGTTCCTGCAAGAGGTAGTGCCTGAACTGGGACTTAAAAGAAGCAAGAGATTCTGACAGTTGGAGGTTAACAGGAGAGCAAGCATTCTAGGCATGGGATAGAGCTAGTACAAAGACATGGAACCAAAAATGCAGCATAATGCCTAAGAAAACAGCAAGCAGGAAAGTCTGGCTATAGTTATTAGGTGACTAATTTGTTAAAATGTTTGAAAAAAATAGGAAGGGATATCCCCCCCCCCAATTACCGCACTTCCCTCAAGTACCAATATACAAGGGAAAATATTTCTGAATTGTTTTTCTGTCCTGTATAAACAATAATATTGCCTAAGTCCTGTTTTCCCATTTTTTTGTTGCATGTGTGTAGCACACACATGAATTTCAGCTACCTAACGGGTTCAATCCACTTCATTCCTACTACAGAACGTTATCACCCTATTATTATTATTTTTTTACTACAATAACTCCTGCAACTATTTACCAAGGCATGGAAGGAGGAGGGAAAGAAGTTTATGATGATATCATGGATCTTTTGGAAGTATGGCTTAAAAAGAAGGGGGGGTGGGGGGAAATTGTGAGTTAACCATGTACACATAAATATAAACATATACATTATAACATTTTCCCTTGGGGAAAATAGGGCCAATTTGTAGATGTGCTTTTGGTATAACCTTTTACAAGATGTCCCAAAAAGCTTTAAGCTAAATTAAAACTGCACTAAAACTTTTTGACACTCTTGTGTAAGTGGGGTTGCAAAGCTTGCAAAGAAAGCTCTCAACCTGAATTTAAAGCCGTTTTAACAAATACTACTCCCCTCTTCCTGCTGTTCATGAAAAGATCTCCCCAGGAATCTAAATGTATAAATTCTTTAATCAGATAGCATTCTATTACCCACCTCTGTGGCCTTTGTAGAAACTGTCTCCCAAGCCTTGATTCCTCCTTGGCCTCTTGGAACCTCTAGCATATCTTCAAGACTTAGACCAAGTACTATATTCTTCAAGAAGCTCTTCATGATTCCCAATATTGTTAGCCCCTACCTCTCTTCCCAATTCTGTATTTACTTACCTGTAAGTATTCTATATTCCCTCAGTAGAATGTATACCCTTTGAGTACGAATACTATTTCATTTCTGGATTTGTATTCCCAGAACCCAGCAATGTACCTGGCATATAATATACGCTTAATAAATAGTTGTTGATTTATTATCCCTCAATCATCAAAGCAATTAAAGCAATGTTCATAAAATGAATATTTTAGTAAATAAAAGTTAGCAGTTATAGCTTTGAGGTTTGTGAAGCACTATTACTACCTCATTTGATATTTGCTATTCAAATAAAGGTAATCACCAATTATATAATATGTATTATATAATAAGTAATATCTTACCTAAGAGAAATTTCCTAAAATCATTTCAATTTTTCATTTCAATATACATCTTTGTCCCTTCTTAGTTACTCTTTAGTTTATTTAGGTCTTTATTAACAAAAAGCTTAAATAAAGAAAGGGCTTTCCATTTAGTTATACAAGAGTCTTAAAGCAATATGGGATTCCTCCTCAGTAAAGGTCTTCAAGCAAAAGCTGGATGACCATTTGTTGGTTATGTTGAATAGGATTCTTTTTTTCAGGTACCCACTGAAATAGACATCTGAGGTCTCCTCCAACCCAGTAACCACTGTACAAGCAACAGCTAGCACCATTCAGGCTGGACTATAGCTTTTCCTTAAAAACATACTGAAACAATCCTCAGGATTTCAATGATCCAGGGAGAAGGCTCAAACCACTGGGGGCACCTTCTTAGTGTTCTATGGACAAAAAACTGGCCATAAAGAGTTGGACGCACCTTCCTCAAGCTACCTACATTTAGAATTCTGATGGTAGTATCAGCATGACCAACAGAGGCTAGAAAACTGTGCCCAACTGAATCAATACTAAATCTTCCCTAAATACCCCTTTTAGAGGCTATGGCTACGTAAAATTCCTTTTGTTAACTGTTCAGCTGTCTATCAAATATCCACCTCATTGCAACCAGTGGACAAGCTTAAGTCAGGCTTGGCCTATAACTATTGAGGGGACTGGAGCAGCAAGTGGTGGTGGGAATTGAGTGTACCCCACTGACTCCATCCTGTGACTCAATTCTGGAGGTAGCTCAGCTCCTTTCTATTCAATTTTGGGTTGAAGCTCAATTTCTGTCTTGTGAGAAAACTTTATTCAACTGTGAGAATTGGGAGAAAACTTTATTACATTGTTTGTACCTAGCCCTATGTGGCTAGAAAACTGGACCACCTCTTCCTGCTGCTCAGAGACCCTTAACCAGGGACCTAGGTTATACTGACCAGAAAATCAGACCCAAACATACTGACCAGAAAATCAGACCCAAACACTGACTGACACAAGGAGTTTTCTCACAATTACACATCTCAAGCAACACATATGTCTTATCTGAAAACTGGCCTCATACTGATTAATCAATTATTGTTTCCATGTTCTTTTGATTGTTTACATATACGTGGGGGAAGTGAGATCTCTCTTTTTCTGATCCCAGGGAATTGCACCAGTTCACTGTCTCCCTCCCTAACTGGAAAGTCTCTAATCTTTCATCCAGATTACCTAATGTTATATTGTTTCTTTTTAACTAACTGGCTTTATTTGATTGTTTATAATGGGTGAAAGTCTGTCTTACTCTCTATTTGGGGTCCAAACCAAGCTGTGGTGTTCTGGTCCCAACTTATTATGCAATTGGCACGCACTGCTTAATAAAGTGATATGCTCAGAAGCTCAAACCTTTGTTCCCTCAGTCATTTCAGCTTTCACCGGCTATACTATAACTCACTAGATACTGAGATACTTAGTCAAATACTTCTGCTTCTGGTTTCTATTAATTTGTTACTCAATACAATCTCTGCCCAACCTAACCAGCCCTTCTTCACAAGTTGTCATACACTTAATTACCTAAACAGAATATAAATGAACTTTGTTATTCAGATTTTAACCCTCATTAAACTCTGACTCCAGTGTCTCATAGCATGTAAATCTCCAGAGGTTAAGACTAGACAAATAGATTTCAATCTCTCGCAAAGCTTACACCAGGACAGAAAAGGCTCCGAGTACAAGTCTAGCAAAGAAATGCTGCATCTGTCTTCCAAGGACTAGTCCAGTAAAATCTGGACAGGCTCATCATAAAGTTGGCCAGTAAAAGATGAATTTTTTCCTGGCATAAAGGGAAGGATCCCATGTTCCTGACATGAAGTATCTGATTTTAACAAATTCATTTGCACCAAAAGTATTAGCCATATCTGGAAAATTTTGTATTTTTAAGCCTTTTGTCCCCAATCTTGGAATGAAAGAGCTGTTAATTCCTTTGAAAGGAAAGGGAGCATCAAAAGCAAGTTGGAAAGAGTTTGTTGCTGTTGACCCTGAGGGGGAAGGGAGGAGGAGCTGTACAGTGGGGCTTCCTTTGCCAATGAAATTATTTATTACCTGAGGCTGACTTTAAATATTAAATTGCTTCAGTCATATGAATTAAAGCTAAAAGGGGACTGAGAGAACATCGAGTCCAATCCCCTCATTTTACAGATTTTTAAGTAAACCAAGACCCAGAATGGGTAAGTGACTTACTCAAGAACACACTGATCATTTAGGGTGCCTACAAGTAGCTAGGTCAGAAGGTACTATGTAGTCCAGCCCTTCCTCCCCACACACCACAACCAGCTTTCAGGGAGAGGTAAGCCCTTACTGGAGACGAGTTGGCATTGCACCTACCTTGTAACTGTAGTCACTAAACCAGGATACCACCTGAACATGCGTTTTCTAAACTGTCCAGTCTCCCACCCCTTTAACCCTAGCATCTATCTTGCTACTCCTGTACCTGAGAATACTGTGCATCCAAAACCATCCACATCCTCCCGACCAACAAGAGAATCCACAGACACTAGGAATTCCTGTTCGTTGTTTTGGAGCCTTTCAGTACCTTGGAAAAATCACGAATTGAAGGGAGAAAAAAGGAAACCTCTAAAATAGGCTATGTGAGGACCCTTAGGGAAGGGAAGAGGTTTAAAAAAGTTGAGGGGAGGAGGATAGCACGATGAAATATCTTTGGAAGACTGGGAGCAGCTTTCTGCCACTAAACCCGGAAGAAATTTTTCAAAAAAGACGCTACACCAGGAAAAAGGAGAAACCTGGAGCAACAATTTTAGAGTCCAGTGTCTGAAAAGTATTCACAGATGCTAAAGGGCATTTCTTTATGAGATGAACTAAGACGAAGACTAGTAACATAGAAGCAAATGAGAAAAGCAGTCTTAACCTCTCAAGAAAAATCCAAGCTATCAGAAAGTCAGAAAAAGGATTGTGACTAAATATACATATCAAAGAAAACTTCCCCAAATTTAGGCTGCATACAGATCCACCTAACAAAAAAGGGAAAAAAATCAATTATGAAAATACAAATTACATTTATATTAACTGCTTATCATTTATGCAAAATCATCACAAAATACAGTAACAATCTGGGAAGAAGGGATGGACTACGTAGTACCTTCTGACCTAGCTGCTTCTAGGCACCCTAAAATGATCAGTGTGTTCTTGAGTAAGTCACTTACCCTTTCTGGGCCCTGGTTTACTTATCTGTAAAATGAGAGGATTGGACTAGATGTTCTCTCAGTCCCCTTTTAGCTTTAATTCCCAAATTTACAATTTGTATCAGCTTTAAATATTATTTTGCCAAGCTGTCAAAACTTACATGCAAGGTCTTACTCTGTTGCTTATTTAACATGATTGTATGCTCCTAAGCATGGCCATCTATGCACAAATTTAAAATATATGCAGAAATATTGGCCTGCACTAAAGTAGACTCAAATGGTCTCTCTGACACTATTCTCTGCCCTACTACAATCCATCCTGTACACTGCCCCTAAATTAATCTTTCTAAAACAGCTTTCATCATACCACTGTTAGGGTTAAAAAAAAAAAAATTCAGTGGTTCCCTATTGTCTACAGAATAAAGTCTAAAACTCCAGCATGGAATTTAAAGCCCACAATATGGTTGTAACCCACTTTTCTTTCTCCTGTGTCTCATTTACTACCATTCTTTCACTTCAGGTATTCTTAACCTCGGGTCCAGAAAATCGGGATTTTTTTTCTAAATGTTCGGTAAGTCTTTCAATATAACTGGTTTCCTTTGTGACTTTGTGTAATTCAGGTATTTAAAAACATTACCGGGGAGGGTCTGTCTATCAGGCTTCAGACTGACAAAGGCGTCCATTATTTAAAAAAAAAAAAAGGTTAAGAATAGCTGCTCTACAAAAATCTAATATTAAATCACAATGGACTGGGAATCATACAACCTAGGCTGATGTCTGATCTTGGACAAATAAGTCACTTCCTTCAATGTTTCAGTTTCCCTCTCTGTAGAATGTCTACGTTCGAGAAAGTTCTACGATTATGTCAGACATTCCCATTTATTATTCCCTGAAAGTTTTGTTTCCCAATCCTCAATTTATTTGCTTATATTTCTTCTATCTGGAATTCTTTCTTCCTTTACAAAACTATCTATCTTCAGGCCTGAGTTAAATATCACTTGTTCCCACCAGATACTTTCCCTGACTTCCCTAGACCAGAATGATCTTTCCTTCAAATCAACTTACAGAGAACTTATTTTTCTTTACTACTTATTTGGTACTTAATTTACATTACCTTACTATTTAACTTTCCAGATGTTTTATTTCCCCAAATTAGATTATAAGCATCTTTGATTAAAAAAAAAAAGGTCCTTAAGGGCAGAGACGACTTCTTTTTTTTGTCTTACCAGCATCTAGCATACAGTGATTAATAAGCACATAATAGATTGATTGATTTAAAGCAAGGTTCACACCTCATATGTTGTTCTCTATTCCCCTCAGCACCTAGGACAGAGCCTTGCATACAGCAAGAAAATGTTGGGGAATCATCTGAAATTTAAGTTTCTTCATTTAAACTAAAAGGTCAACATAGTCAAAATGCTACCAATAACCACCTTGGGAGGGAAGAGGAAGTGCCTAAAAACCAATCTTGTTTCTTAAAATACTACGAACACATTCAAGTTTAGAATTTTTTCACTAAACTAAAATTCCAGTTTGGCCACCTGAACACTACACACAACTTCCTCAATTGCCTCAACCAAAAAATAAACAAACTTCCATTCACACATAGATTATCCATAACGTGGTTTATTTAAAATAAATTTTGCTTTAACCTTACTGAGAAAAATTACACTAACGTCCTTTGTGAGCACTGTCCCTATCTCTGCTTAGCCTTCTTCCTGTACAGAGCACTTACTCTAGCAGAAGACTGAAGAAACTACTTCACAAACTCCTAGTGTCCAAATACGCTATAGAACGCAATGACTGCCAGTGAAAAGATGGTATTATGCTGGATTGATGCTCTGCAGGTATTTATTTAGCACCTATTATGTACCAAACATTATGGGGCCAGCATGGGATATAAGAGAACTATGAGGGGGAGAAAAAAAATAAGAATGCTTGTCTTACATTTCCTACTACATTGTAAATTCCATAAGGATAGGAGCTGTGTCTTCTCATCTTGTTATTTCCAGTACATTAAAGACAGTAGCCACTTCAATATTTGTTAAACTGAAGAATTGTAAGGGGATGGAGAGAGGAGGTATCAAACGAAGGTAACTAATTTGGACAACTTTGCAACTATTTCTTTTTGGGGTTTTTTTTTTGAAACATTTTTTTCTTTTTAAGGCAATTGGGGTTAAGTGACTTACCCAGGGTCACACAACTAAGTGTCAAGTGTCTGGTCTGAGGCCAAATTTCAACTCAGGTCCTCCCGAATTCAGGGCCGGTGCTCTACCCACTGCGCCACCTAGCTGCTCCGCAACTATTTCTTAATTTGTTAAATAACAATGAAATTTTATTTATAAGCACTATATTCTTAGAACACCCATAGTCATATGCCAACACCAAGTATGAATGACTGCTGTAAGACCCAATCCGGTGCTCTTATATGCAGGTAGTTTGTATTAACATATTTGTTCTGGATCATAATCCCAATACAAAAATGTTAAAGTCAGTTAAATTTTTTATCTGAAAAATATAAATAAAATAGATGGGGAGAGGGGAAGTCCAGTGTTGCCATAAAGCAATAGATTGTAACCTCAATTCCACATCAAGTCACCAAGAAGCTACAGAAAGGTATCAAGCTATCCTCTTGAAAAAATCTTAAGGAGCAAAACATTGGCTAATGCACTTCTTGGACCATACATGAATAAGCAGCTCCAACTTACCTGCTCCCCACTACTCCCCCCCAAAAAGTCCTTTCTTCTCCCCCCTGCATCCTTAGCCTATGCCCAATCTGTAGCAAGTATGAAGGCTGAGAAATCCAAGAAAATACCAAACAGGTGTCCTCAACCATCTTCACCCAGCGGTGTTCTCTAGTGGACTAAGGTTTCTTTTTTCAGTTAAGTGATGATAAAAAGTAAATAAATAAATAAATAAACAGACAAAAACCACAAGAACCAAGGACATTTCCATAGTAAAACACTAGGTGCCTCGATGAAATTGCTTCCTTTATTAGGTGCCAAAACCGAGGCTACTGATCTCTGCTTTAAAGTTATTCCCAAAGAACCAGGTTTCCTTATATTTCCTATCTGAACGACTAGTTTGGTGGGCACAAAATAATTAAAAGTTTTAAAAAACTCGTTCCTGAAACAATCTTGTGGAATTGGTGGGCTAAGTATTATTATTCTCATTTTACAAAGGGGATAAGAAAAATGATGACCAATTTACATACAATATATTCATTGCCTCATTCATTTAGAAAGTTACTCAGCACTACTTTATGCAAGATTATGATGCTAGGCAAAAACCATGAACAAGCTTGTTCAAGTACCTCTCTCTGTATAGACATATATCTATATAAAGTCTATCTTAAACCACTTTTAAGGACTTGAAAACCATGTAGGTTTAATTAGGAAAGACGATAAAATGTAAAGAAAAAATAGACTAAACTTCATTTTTAAAAAATGAAAAATGTAAGTAACATCAAATTAAACTACCTGGCTAAAAAAAAAGAAATGACAACCACGTCTTAATTTTCATGATATCAGATTTTTCTTTAAAAATACTGTTTTAAAAAACGACTTTGAACCCCACTTACTTATTTTACATTTTCTCCCCCTAGTTACAGTAATATGCTACACAATTTGCAGTATTTGTTGTTCACTTTTTGTCTACTATAGTCAAGGGTGTGCTGGTAAATGTCTAATAACCAGCTCCAAAAGGACAGGCCACATTTTTAAGTCTAACTAATCTGCATTATTAACATTTTCTCCATCACTTTTTAAAGTCTAGACAATCAAAAAAGAAACCAAAAAACCCTCAATAAACTAAAGTCTTGATATTTGTAACTTGCCAATTTCTGAGGTATAAATGCTCATACTGAAAATCAGATCATGCCAGTTAGAGCTAGCCCCAATATACTCTTGATGTCTATAGTCTAACTTGAATTTAGAATGAAAATTCACAGAAATTTTGAGCTGGAAAGGAACATTAAATTCAATAAACTCATTTGGAATGATGGAAAGAACATAGGCTCTAGAGACAGAACTTGACTCAGAGTTCTGAACCTGGGTTCAAATTCTGCTTCTGATGCTCACCCTCTGTGACCCTGAGCAAATCACTTAACCTCCCCAGGGGCCTTAGTTTCATTACTGGTAAGTTGAGAGGGTAAGATTGGATGGGATGGCCTCTTCAGTCCCACTCAATTCTACTCTCATTAATATGAAAACTATAGACATTACACATTCTTTTTCAAATATTGTAGATAAAAGTTTGTCAGATAACTGGATAACTAGATGAAAATACATCAAACAGAACAAAAGTAAAAATCTTAATTAAGCCAAATTACCAGAATATTTGGGAATTTAGGAACGTTTGGGAATTCACTGATGTCTTTTCCCATATGTTGATCATGCTCAGTAATTTTAATTTAAATAACTAATCCCTTAAACAATGTTCTGGGAAATTTTAAACAGCAAAGCAGCTCTTACTTATTGAAGTATTCCCCCAAAATAGATTTTCTCCAATTGATTTCAAGATACTGGAATGTCAATAAAATGGTTATTAAGCATCTACCAGGTATAAGGGGCTAGGGCATACAACAACAAATCTGTTTACTTTCCTCTACGACAATCTCCATTGCTTAATGATTTTTTTTAAATAGGGAAAGAAAACATGTAAAAAATCTGCAAATTACTTATTTTGTTTTTCATTTAGAATGATACCTGTAAAACACACTTTGAATGTTCTACAGTGTTTTACCATATGCTTCATGATTAGAGGTAGATCTCCCTACCACCACCACAAGAAATATTAAAATCTGAAACTCAATACCACCAGAAGTGCACTTTGTGTATTTTAATGAACAAGCTAAGATAGAAAGTAAATTTAAAGATTGCACCATGCATTTTGCTCAATATGCAAAAGTTTAAAAATTAAAATACTTCAGTGACAAGTTGGGAACCAAGAAAAAATTCAAAGAATGTAAATAATTTTTTGGTTTTAAGTCTAACGATTTTTATTTTGACCTATAATTATTATTAAGTAAATAAGGTTTTTAGAAAACAATAATTAAACCAAGAGTGAATAACCCTCAGGATTAGTCAAATGTTGAATCTGGCATATAAAGATTCCTGGCAGAGCAAAATTACTAAAAAACAAAAACAAAAAAACCCCAGAAGTCTATCTGGTCAAAAAGTCCTAGAACCAGAGTGTCAATCTACTGGGTTATTTAAGATCCTAAGTATAACAGCTTAATTAAATTAGAATCACGAAAAATTCTTTTTCTCAGAATCTTCTTGTTTCATGAAATAAAAACACTGCTTCTGTGTCTTAGCTGGACTCGTATATTTTAAAGGGGGTGGCGGGAGAGAAGAAATAATACACAAAGAACATGAGCTTCTTCACAACATTGACTGAACGCTGGCTATCTAGACATACATGCCTCATTCCAAAAAGCTTCATACCATAAAACTTAATTACCAAAGAGATTTTTAAAAACATTAACTTTTTCTTTCTTTAGCACATAGTATGTACTCAATGAATAAATGCGCCTCGACTTGATTTTATACTAGAACCTATTACTAAGAGTAAAAGAAGGACGATTCTGTAATGCACTCCAAGGTGTCAAGATAAGCCAGAAATAACTCTCCAAACATCGTTCTAAGGGGTAGATGGAGGGAAAGTCTGTGGCCTTTACTTTAACGGGGTCGACTCAGTCCACGAGCATTTATAAGGCGTTTATTAGTGCATGCTGGAGATTCCAGTTTGGGGTAGGGATACAAATACCAAAACGTTAAAAAAAAAAAAATTTAAAGCGCGATCCCTGCTTTCAAGGAGCTCACATTCTAACGGGAGGGGGGAGCACATGCAAACAGGCCCCTGCAGAATACACACGCACAGGGTCAATGGGATCCAGCTCCAAGTCCTTCCTGCGGGTCCCAGATCTCCGCACCGCCCCGCTTCTCCCGGGGCCTCAGACTCAGGAGTGACGCCGGGCCGAGATTTGCACAAAGCTTCGGAGCAATTAAGGATCGGAAGTCACCCCCCCATATCTAATTTAACTGAGGAAGAGGGCAAAGATGCAGGCGGGAAAGAAAAAAGACCCCCCCCCATGCTTCTTCTCGGGCAAGTTTCCAGCGCCCCCAACCCTCCAATGAATCCAGCAGTTCCCCGCGCCCTTCCTGTGGGGGGGGGGGAGCCGGCCGGCAGCAGCTATGCCTTCCCCGATGGGCGGCCTAGGGCCTCGGGAGAAGCCGGGCCTCCGGTGACTACCCCGAGCGGGCGGGCGTGCGGCCCCACCTTCGCCCGCCCCGCCCCCACCTCGCCCCGGCCCCGGAGATCGATCGCGGCTTCGGGGCGCGCCCGGGCCGGGGCCTCGCGGCGGGGAAGGAGCAGGGCCGGGCCGGGCCCGGAGCAGGGAGGGCGGCGGCGGCGGCGCTGCAGGGGTGGGGCCCCGTGCGGATCTCCCGGCCTCACCTGAAGTCCTTGTCGCTGGATGTCATCTTCTCCAGCAGATTGGAGATGTGGTACGAGGCGCTCGCCATGTTGACGGCCTCCGTCCGGGCGGCCCGCCGATGCCGAGACTCCTCCTCCCGCCCTCCTCTCGCTCCGGGGCTCGCGGCCCGGCCCGCTCCCGCTCCCGGCGCTGCGGCGGCGGTGACGAGGGAGGCGCCTGCAAGGGCTGCCCCCTCCCCGGCGGAGCGCGGGCCTGTCCCGGGAGGAGCAGAGAAAGCGGCGCGGCCCGCCTAACGACAACGCTGCTCGCGAGGGGCCGGTCTCATGGGCGGCGGGGAGGGGGTGGGGGGGCGGGAAGTCCGGCGAGGGCCTCTCCCGGGAGCCAGACGGTCTCGCTCCGGCCTGTCGCTCGCTCCCTTCCTCCCTGAGGCAAGCGGCCAAATCCCGCCTCCTGCACTCCGGGGGCGACGGTGACCGCGGCTCCCGCTGCGTACTAAAGTACCAAAGAAGTACGGAAACCCGGGGTCAAGGGTCACAGAGGCTCCGACGAGCGCGCCCCCGCAGCGGCCCGGATGGGTGGCTATCCAATTGGCCCAGGGGCGTGTCAGTCTGCGCGGGGACGGCCGTGCGTAAGGCGTGACTGGGACGGAGAGAGGAGTGTTCTCTCGAGACTTCCAAGCGACGGTTAAAGGGCGCGGGGATGCAGGTTAGGGTGGGATGAGCTAAGAAACGGTAAAGGATGAGTTTGAGCGTCATGCGCATAATTGAGATTACAAGTGCCGGATTTTGGACTCGAAGAAAAAGGTTAAAGCCCCCGGGCTGTGTTAATGAAGAAATCTAATCGAATTTAAGAGTCTGGGCTTTCGTGTGGGACGCGTGGCCTGCGGCATCTTAAAGTGCAGCCGCGCGAAGACTACGAATCCCGTCATGCATTGTAGACGTCATATTCGGACACAATCCGATTGGCTGCTGCCGCTGTCAGCTTCTATCTCTCCCCCCACCCCCATCACCCCTTTCCTTGTAGGAGAGAGGAATGAATGCCGGGATTCGTGGGTTGGCCGAAGTGGGCCGTGGGCGCGGGGATCTCTGGGTCCTGGAACTGGCGGAGTTCTGACGAATCACTTTTGGCCGTGCACGAAAACTGATTCGGCCAGGGTCGCCCTCAGGCTTCTGTACACGTGCCCAGGCAGGGCAGCCATGCTTCTTCCCTCTTGTAGGGACTCTGCATGTATAGCCAACCCAAACCAACCTGCATCTGTTAAATGGCTTACCATGTTCCGCGGGGCTGGGGATACAAAGGCCAATGATTCCTGCCCTCAAGGAACTTAGATTTCTAATGGGGTTGATGTGTGCTGAAAAAAAAAAAAAACTTTTTTCCTGACCTCTATTTTATGGACACGTTGGCACATCCTTCATAAACCAGGAACATTCCACTTTATTTTGCAGATTTATTTGCTGCCCCACCCTTCCCCCATCCCCTTTTAAGCCAAAAGCGTAATAAATCTAGTGCCAAAATATTAGGAAGACGAGGTGGAAAAGAAAACTACAGGGGTGTTAACTAAGCCATGGGAAAACGAGCACAATGAAATATCCACATTTTTAGCCTGTTGGGCCTGCAAGGAGACACTTTCCTGGCCCCTTCTGCTCGTTCAAATAAACCAGTAACTTATTGAATGCTAGATTTTTATCTAATAACTCATCTATGGGGGCAGCTAGGTGGTACAGTGGATAGAGCACCGGCCCTGGGGTCAGGAGGACCTGAGTTCAAATACACTCTGAGAGCAAACACTTGACACTTACTAGCTGTGTGACCCTGAGCAAGTCACTTAACCCCAGTTGCCTAAAAGAAAGAAAGACTAATATCTCACCTATTTTTCAACTGTAGGATGGTTACTCTTAGGAATTTTGCTGCAAGTTAATGACTAATATAGGTGAATTTTGACCTTTCAAGTTCCTTCACAGGGTTGATTTCAGGTCAGTAAACATTTTTGAAGGTCTGCTATGTGAGAAGTATCATGCTCGGCTTAGATGGTTATGACAAAGGAAGGCAGTATAACTGTGGAAAGAGGGTGGAATTCTAAGTTAGAGGGCTTAGGTTTGAAAAGGCTCTGCCTGCATGACCTTGGAAAAGTTTTATTTCCCAGTTTTCCCATGCCATGAGAGTTGGACCAGATGACCTTTAGGTCCTTTCCAGCTCTAAATTCTAGAATTCTAGAAATCCCTGTACTCAAGGGAGTGAGGGTAAGGGATATATACTTATTTTGTATTTTCCTTTTCTACCACCATTCTAGTTGAGCCCCTATTTACTTCATATCCAGACCACAGCCTACAAACTGCACTCTCCACTTTCAGTTTCTCCCTCTTCCAACCCATCCTGTATCCTACTGCCAGATTACTCTTCCTAAAATAAAACTTTTATTATATTACTGCTATTCAGAACTCTTGGTGCTTCCCGCATTGTTCAAGAATTAAAACAATACTTAGCCTGGAACTACAATATGTGCCAGGTTAAGGAGCTCCCTTTTCATCTTTTTCCTGTTACTTAAGTTACTTAAGTTCACGGTTTCAACTAGGGCTATGAACTTGCCTTAAATATTTTTCCTCTGGGCTTTTTTACAATAATGTTCTTCTTCTTGGAAAACCTGCTAATTGTAGGATCACAAGTTTAAAGCCAGAAAGGACCTTAAAGATCATCTCATTCAATCCTCTTGTTTTACAAATGAAGAAACAAGCTCAGAGAGCTTACCTATGGTCATACAGCTAATAAGTATAGGAGGCAGAATTTGCATACAAGTCTTCATGACTCCAAGTATAGAATCCTATCCTTGTCACTATGCTGTCTCTCCTTTCCACTTATCTAAATCCTACCACTCCTTCCAGCTTAGCTCGATGCTGCCTCTGAGAAGATTTTTCATCAACTACTAGATTACTCACAGTGAACTCTCCACTGAACTGCTTCCATGTTATTTTCTATAGCATATGTAATTGACAGTATCTTTGTGTTGTTATCTGTGTATGAATTAATCTTCCCAGGAGACTAAAATGTTCTTGGGAGCAGGCTAAACAGACTATACAATAGTGGAATCATATCATTTTACCGTTTGAAAAGACTGGATAATTCATCTAGTCAAACTCAATCAATAGTACTAACTTGAAGATTTTAAGCATTTTCAGTTTTAACAGTATAGGTGATCCCACCCCTGGCAAAGTTCACAAGCTTATGTAGCTTTTGAGGGTCCCTGTGGCCAAAAACTGATCATTCTGTGAAGTATCTGCTGTTGAACCTCTTCAGATTTAGGGAAGCTGGTTGTTAGGTAACAGAAACACAGTCTGTCACCAGGCCAGTAAGTGAAGGCTTTCCAACATGTTGGTTCCTGCCACAGTTTGCTCTACACTGGCATAGCCTTCAAAAAATCAGGGTCACCTCCATTCCATGACAAGATCTAATAATCGTTGGTTGTTGTCCTTCATGCCTTGAAGAGGACAAAATGACATCACTGTGTTGGGGTGAAGATAGAGTGTGCCCAACTATGGCTGATCAGACCAATACATGCTCAAAAGGCTCTTCCACAGGTCAGTCACAGATAGTCTACAAGAACATTGGAAGTTGAGATATCTCTGGAGTTTTGCATCTCATGTTTCTTTTGAGCTATGGAAATTCTGCTTTGCTTACAGAGCACGTCACCTTCTTTGATTCTGGCACACCATGCTGGATGATCTGTGCCAGTGTCTCCTTTGTCTCAAAATCGATTCCAAAGTTCTTCAGAAAGACCTTGGGAGTGTCCTTGTATGACTTCTTCTGACCTCCATGTGAGTCCATGCTTGCCTTATGTGAGTTCTCTGTAAAACAGTCATTTAGGGAAACAATGTGTCTGGCATTTAAACAACATGGCTAGCCCATCAGAGTTGCCCTGTCTGGAGTAGAGTTTGAATGCTTGGCCTCAGCGTCCAGTCTTGCCAGGTAATCTTCGGAATCTTTCTAAGATAATTCAAATGGAAACGATTCTGTTTTCAGGCATGGCGCTGGTAGACTGTCCAGGTTTCACAGGCATAGAACATTGAAGTCAGCACAATGGCCCTGTAGACTTTCAGTTTGGTAGGCTACCTCTTCTCTCCCACACTTTCCTTTGGAGGGCCCCAAACATCGAGCTAACTCTGGCAATGCAGACATCAACCTCATCATCTATGTGTACATCCCTGGAAAGTATACTGCCAAGGTAAGTGAACTCATCCACAGCATTCAAAATTCTTCCATTTCCTATAACCAATGATTCGAAATATGGATGGTGTGGTGCTGGCTGGTAAAGAACTTCTGTTAGTGTTAATAGTTAGGCAAAATTAGTACAAGCAACAGAGAATCCATACTTTGTTGCATTTCAGCTCAGAGGTTGCATTGAATGCATATCTAATAATAAGACTACACAGAAGGCATTTTACAGCATGCCTTTGAAAATATTTATTGATTTTTTTTTCCTTGGGGGTTCTTAACCATAAAAGCTTATGACTTTGGAAAATATAAATACAAACTAAAGATATTTTAGTTATTACCTACAACCAATACCTTATTTAATAGAAAAGAATAGTTTCAAAGACAGCTCCATATTTGAACATGACAGATCAACTCCTATTTTTAAATGCCTCTCTACTATGATTATACAGATAAATGCCAAGTAAATATTTGTTGATTTATGTTGTCGTGTCATTAACGGTAATGTTATATGTGTTAGTCTTGTCTCCTCATTTGGTTTTTAAGTTCATTGTAGGGAATGTCCAGATCCCATACTTATCTTCCAAACAGTTACTACACTGTTAATCACGTAACAGGCACACAATAAATACATTTTAGTTGACTGATTTGCAGCTTAACCTAGTGGTTGGCAAATTTCAGGAACCAGCTCACCATGGTAACAATTTCACCATGGCCCCTAACATTGCCAACAAAATCTAGCTCAATACCGTATTACAAAAGTACACTTTGTTCTTCCTGCTCACTTAATATCACAATAATTTAAAGAGGAGCCTGCAATACCATATTCATAGGCACTAGTAAATATATATCTGGTGGACCCTTGAACTTCTGATCTGCCACTTCCTACAGCTCAGGATTAAGCTATAATCACAAAATCAGAGAGTTGGAAAGGCCCTACCTGATGAAGAATTCTCTTTATAATATGCCTGACAGATAAACAACCAAGTTTTTCTTAAAGACTAGTAAGGGGGAACCTCCTACCTCCTGAGGCAGTCTATTCCACTTTTGGTTACCTATATTTGTTAGGAAGTGTTCTCTTACATCAAGTAACATCTAACTTTTTTACAACATGCTACAAGTTCTAAGGGGAATAGATAGGTAAGGTAGAAGGTCACTAGCTAAGAATGCTTCTGTCTACCACATATATAGTTGGGGAAGTGCTCTATCCTCAGCTCCCTTTTAAGCCTTTCCAAAAATGCTTTCAGTGCTTATTGTGGTAAACCTTTGGCAAACTAATTTGAATGTCTACCTAAGATGGAAAACTAATTTTCTATAGTGGCTTGCTTCCTTTCTTTGTGCATCTCTTGCAAGCTATAAAATTCATCTAGCTTCTAAATTTTGAGATTGGTTTCTAGATTCAAAGTAAATTTGTCAAGTCCTTAATTAAACATGTAGAGGCTTTAACTGCACATGTACCACTGTTAAATTTCTTGCCCTCAATGACTTTCCATTGATCTAAACCTGCAAAACTTCAACTGTCATGACCTGTTTTCTCAACTCCTGCTCAGGGCTACAGGGCCTCACTAAAGAAAATTGCTAATAGTTAAGCTTGAAGGCTTTCCAATTTGCTGGTACCTGCCACAGCTTGCCTACTCTGGCATAGCATTAAAAAAACTAGGGTTACCTCCATGCCATGATGAGATCTAATAAGATGACTGTACTTGAGGCATTTTATTAAATGCCTTTGAAAATATTTATTGATTATTTTCTTGGGGGTTCTTAACCATAAAATCTTATGACTTTGGAAAATACAAACTGAAGATATTTTACTTATTACCTACAACTAATGCCTTATGTAATAGAAAAGGGTAGTTGTGACTATCTATGAAGTGTTACATAACCTTGCTGCTGCTCCACAATCCTTCTCTGTGTTCATGGGTCCCCTATCTCATGTTGCATGGTTTTCTAATCCATCAATAGTCTGTCCTGTAAAGACTGGAATAAGAGAACTTGTTTCCTGAGAGAACTGGATTTAACCCTTATCTTGCAAAGAAACTTGAAGATAATTCTTGAGAAAAAACTTTAATTGGTATCCTGAGAGAACTGATTGCTGGGACTCTTAAATTCCTGAGAATACTAGGACTTAAATTCCAGAATTCAAAAATCACAGAATTTAAGATTTTGAAAAGACCTCAGAGGTTATGTAATCAAACCCACACATGAAAAGAATCCCCACTATAGCATAATTGATGAGTGGTTTGTCCAGCCTTTGCTTGAAGATAGCCAAGAAGAGGGAAGACACCACTTTATTAGGGAGCCCTTTCTACTTTTGAACAGCTAAAATGGTTGGGAAGCTTTTCCTGATATCAAGTCTAAATTTGCTTCTTTACAACTTCCACCCATGGCTTCGGTTTCTGCCCTCAGGGCAAGCAGAGCAAAAGTAATTCCTCCTTCACATAGCAGCTCTTTACACACCTCAACACAGCTATCCCTGAACCTCCCAAATCTTTTTTTTTCCCCAAACTAAACGTTCCAGTTCCTTCAACCAATCTTCATATTTCGTGGACTCAAGGTCCTTTACCATCCTTGTTGTCCTCCACTCAACACTCTCCAGCTTATCAATGTCCTTCAAAAACTGTGGTGCCCAGAACTGAATACCCTAGTTAGTAGACATTTAGAAAAGGAGGTGGTGACCACAAAGAGCAAGTGTAGCTTTATTAAGAAATAGAATAAGCCAAAGTCACTTCACTTTTCTGCTAGGCATACCAGGCTAGGAATGGAAAAGAATGACCTAAATATATTTTAGATTCAGGAATTTGCCTAATGGTCAGACTCAAAAAGTAGTCGTCAGTGGTTCAAGTCAACTTGTAAGTGATCTCCACTGGATCACCTAAACAATCTGCACTTTACCCTCTGCTATTTAATTAATGTTTTGTTTTGGAGAAAGGCATAGATAACAACTTTATCAAATTTCCATAAAGGTTAGGTAATATGTATAATGATCAGGACTCAAAAAGAACTCAATGGACTAAAATATTGGGCCAAATTTGACTATATGAAAGTTAAGAGGGATAAATATAGTCTTATATTTGGGTTAAAAATTTTTCACAGGTACAAGATGGGAAAGGCATGATTAGACAGCAATATACCACAAAAAAATTCAGGTTTTTACTGGACTACATGTACAATATGAGTCCATAATTTGATATAGCAGCTGAAAAAAAATTTTTATCTGATCTAAGGCTGCATTGAGAAAAATATGGTGTCCAGACTAAGGAAGTGATATTGTCCCATTGTCCTACGCCCTGGTTATTATACCGTATAAGAAGCACTACATTCAATTATGAATGTTAACATTTTAGGAAAGTAAGTAGTAAGCTGGACAGCAGAAAGTGAGGATATTTAAACTGGAAAAGCAACAAAGAAGTGATAGGATAGCTATCTTTAAGTAATTGAAGGTTTGTTATACATAGGAAGGATTAGATTTGTTCTGTTTGGCCTCAGGGGCCAAAGTGAGGGGAAATGGGTGGAAATTACAAAAAGGCACATTTAAGCATTCTGTAAGGAAAATCATCTTGGCAAGTAGAGTTTTTAAAAAAGGGAATTGGTTTGCTATACCAAGACATATGCCAACAAATCTGAGAATTCAAAAGTAATAGATTATTATTTACAAAAATATAAAAGATTTAATTGAATAGAACACCAAATGGAGATTGTAAACAATCCTCTTTAAGAAAAAGAAATTGAACTAGCTATAAAAGAACTATAAAAGAAAAAACCATAGTTCAATGAATTTACAAGACAATTCTATCAAACTTTCAAAAAACAGTATCTATACTACACAATTATTCTCAATATCTGAGAAATAAAGCACTCTACTAAACTGCTTTTATGAGACAAATATAGTCTTAATACCCAAACCAGGGAAGGATAAACTAAAGATAGAAAACTGTAGGGCAATATTATGAATTAATAATAACAACAATGGATAATAATTTAATTTTTAAAAATTATATCTTAGCAATAGGACCACAGCAATATATTTTTAAAAATCACTAAATGTAATCAAGTTGAGTATACTAGGGATTAAAGGATGGTCCATCATTGGGAAAACAAATTAATAATTATAATTACAAAAGTGCTTACTATGTGCCAGGCACTGTGCTGAAAACACTTTGCAATTTTTATTTGAGGTAGAATATTATGTTTGAGAAACAGAGTTAGAATGCAGGTCAGTTTGATTAAACTGCAAAGTACAGGGAGGAGAATAATCTACAATGAATTTGGAAAGGTAGGTTAAAGGCAAGTTGTGAAGGGCTTTAAAAACTAAACAAAGAAGTTTTTATTTGATCCTAAAGGCAATGAGGAACCTGTGGAGTTTACTGAGTAGGGAAATAACATGTTCCAACCCACACTTAAGGAAAATCACTTAGGTGAAGGACAGAGGGACCTGAGACAGGGAGAGTAATTAGGACGCCATTGCAATTGTCTAGATATGAAGAGAAGAGTTTCTGAGCTAAAGTAACCACTATGTGAGTAGGAATAGGGTGTGGTGTATAAGAAATATTTGGAGGTAGAAGGAGCAATGTTTGGTGACTTATCACTATGTGGTTGAATATGTCCATTAAAGAGGAGTGGCTAAATAAATTATGATATATGAAAATAATGGAATACTGTGCTGTAAAAAATTTATGGGTATTACAATTCCATTAGAATCATGAGAAGACCAAGAAAGACAGGTGAAATCTAATATAACTGAGGAAACAAAGTTCAAGCTTCCAAGCATATCGATTTATTAAGCAATACATACCAATTGCATAACAAATCAGGACCAGGTCTCCTCAGCCTGGCATTAGACTCCAAATACAGGGGGAGACAGATTTTTACACATTAAAAGAAAACAATAGGATATAAACCAGGATATAAGATTAGGTAATCGAATCTCTAATTGGAGGAAAGATTAGGGGCTTTTCGACTTGGAAGGGGGACAGTGAACAAGTACAGGTTCCTGCAATCAGAAAAAGAGATGTCTCACTGCCCCCAAGTATCTGTTTTCAATCAAAGGAACATGGAAACAATAACTGATTGATCAACAGGGAGCACCAATTTTCACATAAAACATATAGGTCGCTTGGGATATATAATTGTGGGTAAACTCCTTGCATCAGTCTTCAGATCTGACTGGGTTTCTGGTCAGCATAAGTCCTAGATGCTTAATTAAGGGTCTCTAAGCAATGTGTAGAGGTGGTCCAACTTCCCAACCACACAGGGCTAGATTCAAACAATGCAATAAAGTTTCCTCATAATTCCCATATTTGAAGAAAGCTTTCTCACAAGACAGAAATTGGACTAGACTCATAATTCAATAGAAAGGGAACTGAGCTAGAACCACAAGATGGAGTCAGGGTGGTTCACTCAATTCTCACAATTCCCTCAGTTTCCTCCTTTGATTCATGGGGAAGGAACCAGCCCTCTCCCCCCATGGATCACTTTTCTATAAGTCAAATTTATAAGGTTCTTAATGTGCTCATGTTCACCATCAACGTTAAGTACCAAGAAAAGACCCCTGAGAAGCATCTTCTCAAATAGCCTAGTGTAATAGCTAACACAGAGTCCAAGAAAAATAATGATGATATATAAACCTTGTTAAATAGACTCTAGATGTAAACTAAGTCAGGCTACCGATCAAACTACTTAAAGGGTTCACACTGGGCTTATTTTGAGAGGAGAGAGGTGACATGTATGTCACCAGGGTAAGCAAGAAAATTCAGCAAGCACCATGAAACAAAAGGTCAAAGCAATACAATGATGATCATTAATATGAAATAATATCAAGTCTTCTTGTATCCTTGTAGCCCACTCCCAATGTCCATTTATCATCACATTTTGTCTTGAGTCACAGATGTCTCATGTAGTCATCAGGTCCCTGGAAATATCTTTTGCTGGACACTCTGGAATAGGCCTGGTTCTCAGGACAGCTCTGAAGAGGGCTCTACTTCTCTAGTTCCAAATCACTTGTACAGTTTCCTAGATAATTCTGCTAAAATGTACCAGTAACAAGACTTAATACAATTTAGTACAATCTCTTAAATTTGGTTTTTCAATAACTAGTTCATGTGGTGAAAACAAGTTTGAAGCCTAATGCTTTTGAACCTGATAACAACAGTGATGTAAGAGCATCAAATTAGCAACCCACAATTCACCTGAGACTTTAGAGAATTTCAGTTTTTATCTACTACCTTTAAAGTAAAGTAAGCAGAAACAGGAAAACAATATATACAGTGGCTACAATGATGTAAGATGGAAGAATGACAATACAACAATGTAAATTGAATGCTTTAAAATTATAATGGCCAAGTGTGATAGGGACATCTGCCCCTCAAAGGTTACGCTAATGAAACTCGAGAATTAATTTGTCCTAGGGACTAAGGCTCAAACTGTGGATATGATTTCTTAGTGACCTGAGTATTAAAGCCCAGCACATAGGAGTACAGGCTCCTCAGGTTTGACAGACCCTGCATACAGAAGGCACCACCATAGCAGATCTAAGGGTATGGGGACACCATGTCCGACTGATGCAATGCTGTATCTAGATGGTCTGTGAGTGTCTCATTTTGTTCTAGTTCTGAGCCCAAACAATAGGGCTGCATCGAATGTTAGATCTTTTCAACATGTTGATTAGTTTAGTTGAACTGTTTTTCTTTCTTCATTTTTATTCTTTGTCATAAGGGATGGCTCTCTAGAGAGGAAAAGATATATTGTGAAATGCAGGGAATGTAAAAACAAAATATGCCATTACTATTTTTTTAAGTGTTGTGGTCTGTCATTATCAGTAGTGAGTTCTTCCCACTGCTGTGCTTGTAAATGTTTAACAACTGCCTCTCTGGGGGGAAAAATGCATGACAGGGTTTTAAGTTTAATTCACATTGTGATCATTTTCTCCATCACTTCCTTAATCCTAAACAATCAATAAAACAATTAATCAAGACCTAATTTGTAAGTGTGGGTCAGTTCCCAAGTGTGTAAATGCTCACACTAAAAACTTACCAGTCAGGCTCTAACAAGCTGGTACAAGCTGGTTCCAGCACACCCCTGGTTCTCCCTCCTTGGAAGTTGTCAAGAAAGACAGAGAGGGGATGATGACTTTTCAGCTATGTTTCGAGAAGGGATTCTTTTCCAAGTGTAGATTAAACTAGGTGGTCTCTAAGATCCTTTTCTTTTCTGAGAGTCCATGACTGAATCTGTTCCAAATCTTTACTTCTCTTTTTTCCCTCCTAATCCAACCACAGCATCTACCCTAAAGCTGATGATCTAGTGTCTGTGTAATTTCCTATTGAGGCCATCCAATCTCAACTCCCTTAGTCCTTCTGCTGCATTCTCCAGAACTTCTTATATTTACTCTCCTTCCTTCAGATCACAAAAGAGTTTTAGAAGCAGTTCGTCTCTAAATGGAGTCTATGGAATGGCCAAGGTCCAAGAAGGGAATCAAAAGGCTTTCCACTGGTATCATCCTCATGAACTCAGCCAACAACAGCTGACAAAAACGTGTCAAACAAGTGGCTGAATCATGTGGATTTGTTCATGGAAATAGATGTTTATGATGCCAATTCAAAGCCAGGTCATCACTACTGAAATTAAAGGCTTTGTAGGCTTAGGCCTAACTCAGGCGAGTCCAATAGTTCTGGCTAAGGATGTAATAGAGCAGCCAGGTGGCACAGTGGATAGATTATCCAGCCTGGAGTCAGGAAGACTCATCTTCCTAAATTAAAATCTGGCCTCAGACACTTAATAGTGTGACTCTGGGCAAGTCACTTAACCCTGTTTGCCTCAGTTTCCTTAACTGTAAAATAATCTGGAGAAGGAAACGGAAAACCACTCCAGGATCTTTGGTAAGAAACCCCAAATGGGGTCACAAAGAGTCAAACACAACTGAAAAATTATTCAACAACAATACCAACAAAAATATTACATGTAATTCAGGCGGATAAGGTTCTCCTCTTCTTCCCTATCTTCCATGCTGACAGCACACAGTCTGAAAGGCATACAGACCCCACTGGCAATGGGAATTCTGCCAGATCTGAGGAGCATCAACTAGTTCCCTAGATCAATTAAATCGTGTCCAGTCTAGGTAAAACAGATGCCTCTCCTACCACAGAAGGATGTTCAACACCTAACTGCTGGCTTCAAAAATTTAACATTAATTAAATATGTAGCAAAACATGACCAGATAGCTAGCTTAAGATCTTTCATGGATTGATAGCCCAAAAAATCCCCATACTACAAGTAGAGACCTTAAGATGTCCTTGAGAACTCAACCAAAAACTATTACTGGAAACAGCACTGTCACAGACTGAACTGTTGCCTACAATTGCCTGGATATAACATTGATCTATTATAATTTTTAAATGAAGTTTAATAGATGTCACAATACCAGACACTTATAATCTGCAAGCTGCGTGGAATGAAAAGCTTTCAAAATACAGATGCCTACCAGAAGAAATCAACATCTGCTGGGAAGAGGATAAAGTTCTTCCCCCATTAGGTTGTAAGCTCCTTTCTTTTCTTATTTGTATCCCTAGTGCTCAGCTCAATGCCTGGCACATAATGAATGCTTAGTAAACATTTATTAACTGACTGACTGACTTCTCCTCTCTATTTACCTGGCCACCATCTGAAATACCTCTTGCCTGGACTATTGGAATAGCTACCTAAATGTCTCCATATATTCAGTCTCTTTTCTCTCTAATACATCCATCCTCAGAGATGATATTCCTAAAGCACAAGTCTGACCATGTTGTTCTCTTGTTTGTTAGCCTTCAGTGGCTACATATTGACTCACAGATAAAATACACACCCCTGTTTCACTGAAAGCCTTCGTATTCTGGCCCCAAGTAATCTTTTCACTATGATTTCACATTATTCCCCTTTATTCCAGTCAAACTGACCTACTTGATATTACCCATCTCCTGTCCCTGTGCCTTTGTCCTAGCTGTCTCCCATACTTGGATTGCTACCCCTCTTCATCTCCATTTCTTGGATCTGTAACTCCCTTCAAGGCTCAGCTCAGGTGCTACCTCCTAAATGCACTTTTCTTGAACTACCCACCATGTTAGTACTTTTCTGACCAAATTACCTTGTATGTATTTATCTGTGTATATGTTAAATCCCCTATCCCACCCCTATGATGCCCCCAGGAGAGTGTATCACCCTTGAGAAGCAGGGCTTGTTTCATTCCTCTTTGTGCAGCATGGTTTTGGTCTGTCTGAGGCATCCCAGGTAACATGTGAAGTGCTATGGTGGCAGTAGAGCCTAAATTGGCTTGTCTGCTAGTTTTTGTAAGTCTACTGAAAGACTTTCCCATTAAACCAGAAGGACCAGGCACATCAGTAGATGCACATTTTATTGGGTCCTTCAAGATATTCTTAAATTCTGATTCTTCTAGTTAACCAGCATGGGAGTATAGTTTATACTTTTGCCCACCAGATGGCTCTATCCTGGATCACCAGTACAATGGTCCATTCACTGATGAGTGAGATTTTATGTGACTGAATAAACAGCCCAATCCCAATAAGCTTCGTAGCCTCAAAGAGCTGGGGAAAGAAATCCCTAATGACCTGGTTCTGAATGAATCTAAGATATCATATGGTTCAAGATTATTAAAATACATAAACTTTTATGGGTAACCTCACCCCTGCATCTAGGAAATTGCTCTCTGTCAGCCAACAATAACATCCATAACACTTAGGCAAAAGATATTTGATATGATCCATAGTTTATTAAACAGAATAAAATTGTATAAAAACTGTCAAGTATTCCCCTCTCATGGAAAAGCTTCATTTAATTGTTTCTCAAAACGAAATCTCCTCCTGCTGAGTCCTCCTAGCTTTCCAGAGTTGGAGAAGGATGAGGAGAAATTGTATGTCTGGGATATCAAAGACTAAATAATAAGGCAAGGGAAGCATGGGGAGAAAGGTCAATCTCCCAACCTCCTACTCAACATGCACTCAGTAAGAGTAATAGTTGGCAAATCCCATTACTCTAGAATTTTCCTCAGCAACAATGTCTCTTGCAATCTAGGCTAGGAGTTTATTCTCAGATCTGGACCACTCTCCTTCCACCTGCTGTTCTAGATCATCACAGGGTCATTGCTACCCACAGCCCAAGAAGTCTGCTTCTCCATGCCTAGTGTTACTCATCCAATGGCATCCTGTCTCTCTAGTATGAAAAGCCCAGGAGCCTGATTCCCAAAGGTCAAAACTTCATGATGGGCAAAGAACCTCAGTCCTTTTGCCATGGTTCTCTTCATTCTTACTTCTAATGCTTAAATCAAATATTGGACCAGAAGTCTTTCTCAGGATAAAGGAAGGGGAAAAAAGGACCAGTGTGAATACTCACAAACAAAATTTCTCTTGTCCTTCACCCAGCTTCATCCCTGAGCCAATTACACTCTTGGGCAGTTCCATTTTCTATGCCCTGCTGATTCAGTTTCCCCAGTGGGAATCCCTCAGCTCCCATAGAAATGAAATGCATTGCAGAGGTATCCCTAGCACATACCATAGTGTCTTTCACAAATATAGTAGGAACTTAATAAATGTTTGTTTAATTGAATTGAATTTCAGAGGAGGAAAGTTATTTTGCTAATTATCCCTCACTCCACTTAGCTGTTCTCAAAAAGGAAAGTAAAACCAAAGTCCAAATTCCTTCAATAATAACTTGGATTGTTCTATACTAATCTATCAATCAATCAATCAACAAACATTATTAAGCACCTAATACATGTCAAACCATTTTTTACCTTTCTAGAGAAATATACAGGTTCCGTGAACAATCATTTTTACAATGACTGAGGCAAAGGCTGCTAGGTGGCACCAGCACTGAGCCTGGAGTCAGAAAATCTGAGTTCTAATCCTACCTCAGATACCTCCTAAGACGTGTGACACTTGGCAATTACCTCTATTTGCCTCAGTATCCTCAACTGTAGAATGGGGGTAAGAATAGCACCTACCTCCCAGGGTTGTTTTGAGAATGAAATAGTTAATATTTGTAAGGCATTCAGCATAGTCCCTCGCGCATAGTAAATGCTTAATAAATGGCTTGTTTTGTTCCTTCCAGAATACAATGACTTTTAATTGTAAATACATAACATTACCTAGCCAACTTTAAACTGCAGAAAAAAGGAGTCCAAAGGACTCAGAAACCTAAAGTCACTTGCTGAAGATGACCCAGGAATAAGCAGCAGACACATGGTTTGAAGCTCAGTCTCCTAGGTCCAAGTTGTCTGTACTTTGAACTATGCCAAGGTGCCTCTAATATGACCTTGAATGGGTTCAGTGTTTCAAGGGCATCAGCCTAAGAGCAAATAATATAATGAACTCAGTTATCCAGGACTTGTTTATCCCATTTATCGACTGTCCAGCCCTTCCTCTTCTGACTCCATCGGTTAGGTTTCCGTCATCCATTCACCGTTCCACTAGAAGAGAGCAAAAGGAAATGAAAAGGGAAATCAAAATCGTTCACCTTTTGAATAATTGGGGTTGAGCACCCCTGCTATGTTAGCAGCCATATGTGGGTGGAGAAGGAGGCCAAAAAAAAAGGTTTGAGGTCTCATTGTTCATGACTGCAACAATTTGTGAATATTGGTCCCCTATTTTCCTTTAGTTTTTGTCTAGATTTGTGATTTCATTGGAACAGGAACACGTCAATGGAGAAACCTCCTCTAATACAAATTGCTGTTCAGCAATTTATAATCTTAGAGAGCTGCCCAAGGCGTGGAGAGATGATCCAGGGTCACATATCTAGTATTGTTCAGAGGTCAGTCTAGATCCCAGACCTTCCTGATTTTGAAGCCAACTCTGTCCTACTATTCCAGGCTACTTCTCTACACCTCATGTTACCATAAATAATACAGAGTTAGCTCCACTGACAATTATTCTGTATTGTGGATTAAACCAAGCCTGAGGTACAAGAATGAGATTATTTGACAGCCGTATGAATGAATGCTTCCCCTTCCACTCAGGCTGAAAAGGTAGAATTTTGTCTATTCATAAATTTCATGAAAATTGAGTCAATAGAAATAGAGAATCAGAAGGCAAAGTTGTACTTACTAGGAGTTATTAATATCTGAAATATAATTAGGTCTTTGTTGAATGTCAAATCTGATGTGGTAATAAGGGAGGGAAAGGGCATCCCTGATTTGTGTTTCTATGTAGATGGCTTCTCTGTCAAATACAGCTGACACTAAATGCTTCCTGTTACAGATAATTTGTCAGGACCAAATTCAGTTTAGCTGCAAAAAGGAAGTGAAGGCTGGACAAGTCTAATCTCAGAGATTTATTTCCAATTGATGAGAAGTAATTCTAGAAGTTTAGCGTTGCCTCTAACTTGCTTCTCCTTCATATATCCGTTAGATGCTCTGAATTTTTAGAGATTTTCATCTAAATCATCTTTAATTGTTCTTCTATGAAAGGCTGCATTATTTTAACTTCAGAAATATATTTGCAGGATGTTAGAGAGAATACTAAAAATTGTTTAAGCCCCTCCCACTCTCTCCCTACCTTTGCCTATTATAGTTACTCTACCCATCATTTGATATAGAGAAATGTGTAGCATTTTTTGATACAAGTTCACAGGTACACTGTCCATGATTTTCAGGCAACCCAAAACAAAACCTTACAAATCGAAAGGCTGTTATCAGTTTCCCCAGAAAGTTGTAGGAGAAAATGCCAGTATAAGTTAAATGCCATAATTTGCTTCAATTATGGATTCCAATCCAAAGTAAAATAGTTTTGTCACATCATTTAGGGAAATATTTTGCTTAGTTGATAAGTGAAGGCTGTGATTCTTTAAATTTTAGGACCTTAAAAGAGACACACAAATTATCATAAGTCCACAGCATCAGAGTTTGAAAGAAATTAGGCCAGGAGTAAAATCAGGCTGAGGGAAAGTATCTTCAAGAAAAATGAGAATATTCTTCCAGAACTAGTACTGTGCTTCATTAGACACTCCAAGCAATTAGATGAATCATCATTACCACCACTGATATCTGGTGGAAGAACTGGTGATACTGTTGTTTCCGTTTAAAAAACTTTTGCATTTTGTGCTGATTTTTAAAAAGTCTGTGTTTGTTGCTTGTCTAAAGATACCATTTCAAGGAATATGCTTATTTTTAAAATAATTCAGGTCAAGGAAAAAATATCTTGGCATTTGAGAGTGGGAAGGAAGAGGTAAATGTGGGAGCAATTCTTTATCTGATTCTAACCAATTGTTTAAGAATATATCACATTTTAAGTTTATTGAAACGAACAAAGTATAACCTTGAACGTCAGATAGATTCACAAGCCAAGTTTGAGGATTCCAAAGAGTGAAGGGGAAAACTGTTGTTGGTAGTCACAAATTACAGCCTTTTTCTTTTTTCCAAGTGAAAGATTGTCACCTAAAAACTAAAAAATACTATAAGGCCTTGCTAATCAAAAGATGAGAGATTTGTTGTTGTTCAGTTGTGTCCAACTCTTTATGAACTCATTTGGAGTTTTCTTGGAAAAGATACTTGGAGTGGCTTGCCATTTCCTTCTCCAGTTCATTTTACAGGTGGGGAAACTGAGGCAAACATGGTTAAGTGACTTGCTTAGGATCATGCTGCTAGTAGGTGTCTGAGATAAAATTTGAACTCAGGAAAATGAGTCTTCCTGACTCCAGGCCTAGCACTCTATCCACTGTACCACCTAGCTGCCCTACCAGAAGGTGAGAGAACTTTGTCATAAAAGATCTCCTTTATAATGTCCTATATCTTCACTTTCAAAATTTCAAAAGAAGGTAAGATTTTATCAGTGTGAATACTTTATTCACTAATGTAATCCAAAAACCATCAGGAATGGTGCTAGGGGATGAGAATAGTAAGGTAAAAAAAGTCAGAAACAGTTCCTGCCGTCCAGGAGTTTACAGTCTACTGGATGTTTATAACATGCATACAAGTAAGTAAACACAATATGATTTTAGGAGGAAGAGAGCATTAATAATTTAGGTGGAAGAGTAGGCAGGTGAGGAAGGGAGAAAAGGAGGGCTTCACAGTAGATCTGGCACCTGAGTTGGCTGAACCTTGAAGGAAAATAAAAATTCTGAGAGGTGGAAATGAGGAAAAAGTCTATTTGAGACAGGATAGTTTACATGTGTAGCAAGCCCTCTGGGCTGCATGCCCAAGATGTATTTAAACTCTTGAGTTGGGTTGCCAGAGGGCATCTGCTACTCTCTGTTTTCTTTTTTTTTTTAAGGCAATTGGGGTTAAGTGACTTGCCCAGGGTCACACAGCTAGTAAGTGTCAAGTGTTTGGTCTGAGGCCGGATTTGAACTCAGGTCCTCCTGACTTCAGGGCCAGTGCTCTATCCACTACGCCACCTAGCTGCCCCTACACTCTGTTTGCAAGAGGTACCTTGTAGGTACCAGTTCCTTTTTCTTGCTCAATATTAAAATGGATGTGATTTTGTTGACTTGAGCATTTCCTCCAAAAATGCAAGTTATAACACACCCATACCTACTTATCCTATGTGGTTCTTATCCATGTTTTCCCAAAAATTCACCACAGGGAGTCTACTCAGTGTGCTAGAGACCTTCCTTGATCTCTCTGAACATCATTACAGAAGCACGAGGAGAACACCCCGGCCATCCACCTGTCATCTCTCACTCACAAGCCCATCTTCTCTTCCTGGTACACAATTCCTTGATGACATCCTTTGGTTCTTCTTAAGAGTTCATAGTTGGTCATATATTGCAGCCCCTTCACATCCACCATGTACTTCTTCATTGTTTTCTGTATGATACTTACTCTTAATTTTTTGGAGGCAGTAGTTTTCTACATCTCATTTCCATATTGCAATACTAGTAAAATGTAAATAAAATTGAAAAGATAGACTTTTTTTCATGAGAAGTTTGTGGTCAGTAAAAGAGCTTGGGAATTTTCTAAAAGCAATCTAGTCTGCTCTCTTTCTTTTCAATTCTGGGCCCAGCTCACTGTCCATCTGTACTATCTGTCATACTGTAAGGGGGGACTGGTCAGTAGGGGCCCAAGCCTTGGAGAATGTGCAGTGTTCTGTTCTCTAAATATCCACATGGAGGATACTGAGCCTGCTTCTGAAAATGTGTAATGATACAATTCAGAGGGGCCCTGCTTTTAAGCCATGTCAAGGTATTCTGTGTCTGTTTCCTGTCAGCTTATGGTATGGTGATGGAGAGCGTTTTAATTTACACTGAGCCAGAATTGAGTAACCATAAAAAAAGGTGCAACAGAGGAACTCAACATCTCTTTCTTTGCCCTGGCAGCTTTAGAATGAGTGGAGGATTGCTGTAATCCTCCTGGTGGGAGAAGGAGCTGTTGCTTCTGCTGCCTTATCTGCCAAGGTTGCCATGTGGACATGGATGCATGACAGTTATATGTCCTCTTTCTCTGTTTTGTGTAGTATTTCTTGATCTTAGGTGAATGAGTGTTGGTTCCAGAACAGACCAGGTAAAATTTGAAAGGTAGAAGAGCCACCAGAGGTCTAGTGATAGGAGTTGATAGCAGGGTCTTCCAGTGGCCACAATAGCTGAAAAGTAACTTGGTTCTAGAGAGGAGCCAGCCCTGAGGAATGACTGTTTGACCTAGCTCAGAAAGAATGAACTTGGCAGGCAAGACACCATGACGTCCATCAGCAGTACTATACTTGAAAGTGAATTGGGGGGTGAGGGAAGGTGAAATGTTTGTAGCCCTGGTTTCAAGTTTAATCCCATTCTTTCCCAAGACCCAAAGTGGTAGAGAGGAGTGGGACCCTAGTTTCAGATGTTTCTGTACTTCAGGTCTTGCTCCATCGTCTCAGTAAAAACTCTTTGCCAAAGCTAATTGATGTTTTTGATTAATTGATATTGAGAAGCTATCAACTACTTATTAATGGTATTGAACAGATCATTTGTCAAAATGACATTGGATCAGTAATCACTGGTTAGATGTTATTGAGGAGAAGAAGGTAACGGATGATTGACATTGGGGGAATATATTGGATTGGGACTTGAGAACCATAGAATTAGAAGAACCCTATAGTCATTTAAGGGTACCCCTAGATCCCTGAGGGGAGATATAACAGTGACCTTGCTCTGGGGACCCAGTCTGCTAAGGCAAATGCGAGTTGGGAGAGTAAATCCAGAGCCTAAAATACTGTTGTACCAGTTCTATAAGGTGTCAATCCAAATGCATGTTGAAATGTGGGTAACAGGCACTCTGTCCATTTGTTGTTTTCTGTGTGGACAGATAGGCCAAACTCCTTTGAGTGATGACTGCTTTCCTGTAGGTTTTGCGATCCCTTGGGGCTTGATGCAATCAGCACCATGTTATCTGCCAAACAGAAGCATCTGAAGGACCTCACTATCCACAGGGAATCCCTCTTCAACTTGGACACTGAGTTGGATCTATTCCATCCCAGCAGCAAATAATTTTGGCAAGCATACATCTCTCTATTATATGCCTCACCTGATGTTTATTATCAGAGGGTTATTGAATAGATTAATTTCTGTTGTTATATCTTCCAAGGGATCCTAAATTAACCTAATGAATGGATGAGCAATACTGTCTGTCAAAAGAACTTGTGAGCTAGCATTCTTTTCTACTGAATTAAGTGAGTTGTTCTTTTGATTTTTGTTTGCTTGCTTTTGGTAATTAAACAGTTAAGTACAATGGGATCTTATATTCTTTCTGTCTTTCAGTTAATTACGAGATGGTAAAGATGCTCTCCATTGTTGACTGTGGCTTGCAAAAACCTGTGAGTTCCCTACTAATAACCCTTATCAAGAATGCCCTTGATTCATGTGTAGATGACTCAAAAATTTTGGGATAGATAGTATGCATATAGGTCAATAGTTATTGATGTTCTTTTGCTCACCTTTTTTGATATTAATAAGGTCTAATATTTTTTCCACATTTCCAGCATACCCTCTCTTTGGATGGCTTGTATATTAGCTCCCCAGTGCCCTCGTTTTTGTTACCTCCGTCACCAATGTCCTCTATGGGTGGTTCAATCTAACTGCTTTTCTTACCTTTGTTTACTTCAGTGCTATTCATACTTCCTCTATAAGAACCTCAGAAACTATGATGTCAGGGTCTAAATGGGATAGTTCTTAATCACTGATGAATAAAACAGGGTTTTTTAATTGTTTTTGTAAATCTTTCCATTTTTCTGCTGTTCACAGTCCTTCAATTTTTATCCCTGAGTACCGTTGGCGTGACTTTGTTTAAGAAAACTTCCTATGCCCACAAAAACAAAAAACACATCATTAAGTACTATCATTTCTTCTTTCCCTCAATGTCCCTTTCTCCCCATTGTCACTGCCACAAGCCCTCATTATCTCACTTCTGATTTGTTATACCCATCTAACCCCCTTTCTCCAATGCATCATAAACATAAACAGCTGGCCAGCTGACTAATCATGTTCAAGTGCTGCTTTTAGTGTCACTTCAAAACATATCTTGAATTCTTGTTGCCTAACCCTTCAGCTGAGAACTGTGCTGATTAGGAGAATCCCCATAATCTCATCTTACTACCTTTCCAAACTTGTTCCCACTTCTCTCTGTCAAATGTTCTCTACACCAGTCTCTGCACACAATTTCCTCATTCTAGCTCAAAAGGCTCCTTTTCTCCTATAATACATAGGACAAGAAATACCCAGAAAGGAAAATATGTAAGTAGATGCACTATGTGTTTTTGCATAGATAGATGTAGAGTTGACACTTCTGTTCTTCAGTTTCTTTTTCTGTACAGTGAAGAGATTGAACCAGACAACTTCTGAGGTTCAGTCTCGCGCTAATGTCACATGGATTCTATGCCTATGCTATTATTGCTTCCCCAACCTTCCCTTCTTTCTCCCTATTAAAGTCTATTGAAATCTTTCATCTGTCAAGACTGAACTTAAGACAAACCCTCTCCGTTCTGAAGCTTTCTCCGACTACTCTCTGGGGTACTGTGGCTCATAGGTCCATAAGTCCATAAAATCCATTTGATCTTTCCCTTCTCTGAATTTTTACGTACTAGCCACTTCCATTCATTTTAGGATCAAAGGATCATAGAGCTGAAAGAGAATCTGGAGATCATTTAATCCAACCCCCTCGTATTGTAAGTGAGAAAGCCTAAGCCCAGGAAATTTAGGTGCTTTGTCTAAGATTACAAAGGTACTAAGTGGTAAAGATGGGATTTGAACTCAAGTCCTTTGAGTCTGGGCAGCTAGGTGGCACAGTTTTAGGCATGGAATCAGAAAGACTTATGTTTCTGAGGTCAAATCTGGCCTCAGACACTTACTAGCTGTGTGACCCTAGGCAAGTCACTTAACCCTGTTTGCCTCAGTTTCCTCATCTGTAAAATGAACTAGAGAAGGAAATGGCAAACCATTCCATCTTTGCCAAGAAAACCCCAAATGGGGTCACCAAGAATCAGGCACGACTCAACAACAACCTCTGACTTTAAACCCAACATTCTTCCCACAGTGCCATGCTGCTTTGCATAGCTCATTAATTATTCTCTAGTTATTTCATATATCTTAGCCTTGTTTTCTTAGCCTTGTTTTCCTAGCCTTGTTTTCCTATGCAGATTCTTAGCTTCTTGAAAAAAAAAGAATAATGTCTGATAATCCTTCTTTATCCTCCATGGTGCTTAACGTAGTCCTGCATGCATGTACTACTAGGTGAATGTTCAGTAAGTACTTAGAAAATCATGGAGTGTTGAAGCTGGAAGGGACCTTTAGAACCCAGTGATCACAAATCTTTCCTTTCACAAATTAACTGGGAGGCTTGGATTAAAACCTGGATCTCTTGCCTCCTCATCCAGTGTTCCACTCACACCTATTCATTGCTTGATTGAACACTGAAAATGAGTAATATGATAAATGTCATTAAATACCAAGATTATTTTGTTCTGTTCATTACTCATATATCATTATGTGATTTGGGTAGAGAATGAGTTTCAGTCCTTTTCGTAGCCCCAAGGGGATCTTTACTATTTGTTTAGAGTAAGTAATACTATACCAACGGTTTAATGTCTCCTGGCATTTAGTTGCCACTTTTGGGTTGTAGTTCCATTGAAGATTTTTTTTTTTTTTGTATTTTAAATGGCCTGCAATGATCAGCCACTCTTAGATTTACCAAATTAGGAAAAATTCTAAATGCCCTTAAATTTAAATGAAAGACAATGAGCTCGTTCATAATATTGGGATTTCTCTTTTAGTGATATTTATTGCTATTTTGTAGAGGGTTGAGGTAATTGGGGTTAAGTGACGTGCCTAGGGTCACACAGCTAGTGTCAAGTATCTGAAGCCAGATTTGAACTCAGGTCCTCCTGATTCCAGGGCTGGTGCTCTATCCACTGCACCACCTAGCTGCCCCTATGATTTTTCTACTTGAGTTTTGATTAGAGTTTCCTGCAAATACTTCAGAATCGTGTGCCAGCATAGATTATTAATTTTCTTGCCAAATGTCTCTAATGTTATTTTTTAAAAATAAAAACGTGTGATGTTTCTGTAAAGTAAACATACCGTAAATTTATTTTTATAGCTGATGTGTTAAAAAAAATTCTCATATCAGGATATAGGAACTAGAATTAAGGTTGGCACCTTCTATGCAACTTATAGTCTCAGAGAGCTACCTAGAAAACTTAAAAGTTGAGTGACTTGCTCAGAGTCACGGAGCCAGGATGTGTCAGGGACAAGGCTTGAACTTAGGTCTTTGTGATTTCAAAGCCAGGGTCTCTATCCACTATGTCATGTTGCATCTATCCTCAAAGTAGCCCTGTTTTAATATCACATGACTCCCATTTGCCTATAAAACCTTTGTTGTTGCATTTGGTTATTTGACTCAAATATTTAATTCATGTAAAAGTCATTTATTTGGTTATTTATTGATACGTTGCATAGGAAAACATTTCCAAAGGTATAAAATCAGACTGGATAGCCTTCAGATTTAATTTTCTTCTGTGTAACCTTTTATAATCATGTTTAAGATTATTTATAATTTATGCCTTTGAAAGGTAGTCAATTGAAAATATTGGACATGTATATTATGGTATTTTGAATGGACTTCCTATAGCAAACTTAGGGCATGAAGGGGTTACATCATGCATCATTTAAAAGGAAAACCCACAGCGATGAGATCATAAGTCCACTGGAGTCTTAGACTATCAATATTTGACACAGATTCACCTTGTATAAAGTAACATATATAATTATTTAGGGAGTTGTTCTATTTTTAAAGTGGGTAATCAGTGACTATTAGACCCTGCTTCAACAAGCAAATATTTTTAATTAATTAGAATGTCTTGTATCAATTCGGCTTGTTTCCATTCTTTTTTTAATAACTTCTCTCAAAAACTAACAAATTAGGTCTAATTCCTCCTTATGCCTGCTGCCATCCACCAAAGCCCCACTCTGCTACCTCTTTATGGATTTGAGGTGACCCTGGATTCTTAAAGGCTGTGACAGCAGAGGGCAGGCTCTGGCAGATTCTCTGCTTAGCTGGGTCTCAAGGACACACCCAGTGACAGATTGTCTGCTGTCCAAGGACTAGTGTAGCTTAATGCAGAGAGGTCGTTACCAGAATTTTGGCAGGCAGGTGATAACTTTACAAGCCACTGCAAACCATGATACAGTTGGTTGAAAATACAAATTGGCCCTTTACTCAAGGCAGCTTTTCCCTGCTTCTGCAGGGTGCTGGTACAGAGGCAGAAAAGGGAGCAGATCGCGTTAAGAATGACACAGGTTTTCTATGAACTGTAAACATTAACTGCTGGCATTCTAAATGTGTGATTTTGTTGTCCAGCAACCAATGAGAAGATGCTGCTGGAAGGACTGAACCAAGTCCATATTAATGTTTTCAATATAAATACAGACAGAAGACATAAATGAAAGGACAGTTCATGGGCTTTCATTGAAGAGGCAAATAAAGATTTTAGTTTCATCATGCACCTGAAAAGCAAGAAAAGACATAATTTCATGGAATACTCAGTCCTCTCTCTTCAAAGTGCCTCAAATGTGAACATGCCACCTTGAAGATAATTGAAGCTTATGAACCAATGTCTGTTACAGAGGAAGGAGAATTTGGTAAACGTCATAAGGAATGTGACAAGTGGCCTTCTAGTTAAGATGATGGAGAAGCTGAAAAGGAGTCAGGCTTCTTACATACGCTTCAAAAAAGCCCCACAAAATAGAAGAATCAAAAAGAAGAAAAATGAAGGGGGAAAATGGAAGAAAATAAAACTCAACGAAGAGCTGTGGAAAGTGGGTCAAAGGTCAAAGGTCAACAACCTGTCAGAATTCTCTAGCCAATGCAACTTATTTCCTGGTTGCCCCCTCCCTGCTATTAGTATAGAGAGGGGCTGCTGGAATGAGGTTAAAAATAGTTTTCTTAGTGCTGTGTCTTTCAGAACTCTCTAATCACCCTAACTGTGGCTTTTTGGATAGAATAGAGGTAGTAGTGGAAGGTTTGGAACAGTTTATTTGCCACTTTCTTTTGATTCCTTTTCTGTTTGAAGAAATAGAGCTCGGAGAAAATTTATTTTAACCAGGAGATAGGATAAAACCTTCCCTCTTTCACTACCACTCCTTCCCCCACACCCTGCCTGCTCCCAAAAAAATAAAACTCTCAACATGAGAAAGAAAGAAAGGAAAGAAGGAAGAAAGGAAGGAAGGAAGAAGGAGAAAGAAGGAAGGAAGGAAGAAGGAGAAAGAAGGAAGGAAAGAAAGGAAGAAAGAAAGAAAGAAAGAAAGAAAGAAAGAAAGAAAGAAAGAAAGAAAGAAAGAAAGAAAGAAAGAAAGAAAGAAAAGAAAGAAAAGAAAGAAAGAAAGAAAGAAAAGAAAGAAAAGAAAGAAAGAAAGAAAGAAAGAAAGAAAGAAAGAAAGAAAGAAAGAAAAATATGAAGCTTGGTTCTCTCTCAAGAGTTGGTTTGTCCTCCATAACTGGCTTCTCAATTTACTCCTTATAGCTTTTTTGTTCTTAACTTTTTTTTTAAATCTTGTAGAACCCTTTTGCAGTTCGATGAAGCCTATGAACCCATTCTTAGAATAATGGAATTTTAAAAATCATAATTCAAGGAAATACTAAATTTCAGTTAAAGGTTAGTGCAAACAACTTTTTTTTTCCACATTCAAGTTCATGGACATCCTAAAATCCATCCAAGGACTCCTTGGGGGTACACAAACCAGAGGCTAAGAATCCCTGCCTTAGAGATTGCAGAGTGGGCTGGATTTTTAGAACTACCTTGTAATGATATCAAATTGATGGGGGAGTTTCTTCATGCCTCCTAAAGGAGAAACAAAGAGTAAACTGTTCTTTTTCCTTCTTTTACAAGTTGTGAATAGGGCACTCCCAGTTTTAGGTGCTTCTTGTACCAGTATAACAAGGAAACACTCCCTAATTTCTCTTGCTCTTTTTTCTGTTTGAAGAAATAGAGCTCTAGGGAGTTGGGTAGAGAGAGACAGACAGAGAGAATTCTTTTAGTAATACATGTATGTATATATACACACACACATACATACATATACAAAGTAGTTAAATACAAGGGAGGCTATTAGCAGTTGGGGAGATCAGGAAAAGCTTCATATAGAAGATAGTGCCAAATTCGCATCAAAAAAAAAAAAGACAGAGACACTAGAGGTAGAGGTAAGATGGCATTACATTCAAGTTATAGGAAATGACCAGTGCAAAAGCAAAGAGATGAGAGATGGAATGTCATGAGTGAAAAACAGAG
Source organism: Vombatus ursinus (assembly GCF_900497805.2). NCBI lineage: Eukaryota > Metazoa > Chordata > Mammalia > Diprotodontia > Vombatidae > Vombatus > Vombatus ursinus. The sequence goes on from NW_020950098.1 coordinate 2,273,707, forward strand.
GGAAGGCCAGTTTGGCTGTTTTGCAGAGGATGGGAAGAGAAATAATTTCCAGTGAGGCTGGAAAGGTAGGTTGGGGCCAGGTTGTGTAGGGTAAAAGATAAATAGAGTTTATCTTTTATCCTAGATGAAAGAGAAAGCTCCTGGAGTTGGTTGGTGGAGGGAAGGGGTGGTGACATGGTCAGGTCTGTGCTTATGGAAAATCAGCAATGTGCAGGAGATACTGTGGCTGTAAGAGACTTGAGGCAGCTGCGATGAAGAGGCTGTTGCAAAAATCTAGGCTACAGATGATGAGGGATCAAACTAAGGTGGTAACTGTGTAAGTGGAAAGAAGATAAAGCCGTTACTAACAATGTAAAAATCCAGGGTATTGCTTAAATCACTGAATGTTTCATACAAATGTTCCAGAGAAACAGAAAAACAGGGAAAAACTCGAGAGAGGGGAAGAGGATGAGAACAAGGTAATCTCAAAGTAGAGTGCCTGTCTTTGATAAAAGGAAATCCGGGTTAAGGATGTCTCTGTATTGTTATCACTATTATATTTATAAGATAAGATAAAGGAACTTTGAAGTAGTTTTGTTAAGTTTGGTTTAATAGCAGAAATAATAAGTATAAGAAAGTCTCTCTCTATTCCCTTCGGTAGAATGCCTGAAGAAGACAAATGTAGGAATTATATAGCTAAATGTAGATTGACGAAACTCTCCAGTAAATAACTAGAATAAAAGGGAATAATTTATTTGTCCCCACTTTGCAGAGGAAGAACATTTTTATCAATCTAACAAATGGAAGAAAATATTAGAGACAAAATCAATGGGTTTGATTATACCCAGATAAAAGGTTTTTGCTCAACAAAAACCAATTCGTCTTTTCAAAGAAAATAGAAGGATTGGGAGAAAATATTGGCAGAAAATATATCAGATAAGGGTCTGACACCCAGAATCTATAAAAAATTGAAACATATCTCTAAGATACAATCCCCATTATAGCAATGGTCAAAGGAAATGAATAGACAATTTTCAAAGGAGAAAATACAAACTATTAATAACCACATGAAAAGATGTTTAAATTCCTTAATAACTATAGAAACTGCCTCAGCCAGCAATTATTTTATTGCTTTGCCAAGCAGAGAAACATGGCCACCAAGGGAAACAATGATTGAGAGTGCAAAATTATTTGAGAAAACATTATGCAGGATGTTTGCAGAAGGTTGTAAGGATTATCACCTCACAAAATAGTGAAAGCCATGGATGGGAATACAATCCATCCAAAATCCTGACATGAAACTTAGCTAAACCAAATTGATTAGTAACCTGTAAGGAGTATGTCAAATAGACATGAAATTGGATGGATCAGTTAGCATGTCTATGGCAATCTAGCTTCACCAGTGACAATACTGGTATTACCACATTTAGACTATACTCCTTCATTACCCATTGTATTTACCATGTAAATAAGTGGCAGTTGCATTAAAGATCAAGTCAGCACTTACTCTCTCTGGACTCTGGTTTCCTCTTCTATAAAACAAAAAGGTTGAAATCAGTGATCCTTTCTATGTGTAGCACTCCCTCTGGGGTACTCCTCCAGACAGGCAACTGCTACTCCCAGGTTTTAGGGTATAGTTTGTGGGTATGGTGTCTTATGACTATGACTCGTGAGCCCCTATCAGTGTTCTTCCTATTGACACAATTAGCTCTTAGCAAAGGTATTTCCAAAGACGGCATAGTAAAAACCGCTACAAAACATTGCCCTTTTAAATATGGGATACCCTCTCCCATAAATATAAACAGTGCTTGTGGGTACAAATTTAGAGTACAATGGCATATACTTAGGGAAGACATGCAAGGTAACTCACACTTCTGGCATCTGAGGGCCTCAGTATCATCTTAAGCCCCTCTGGAGGTGTAGCATCTCTGTAATATGGATTGCTCAGTTAGGATCCCAAGGTGTGCCCTTCTCCACAGTTAATCTCTCAGTTGCTAGAACTAGCTCTCTCTTTAAAACATAGCCACCTCTTTTCTTTGCTGCTAGAGGTCCTGACTTTGAAACTGCTTCTGTCACCAAGTGACTGCCAATCTGTGTCTGTCTGGAGAGTGTGTACCTGCTCTCTCAATTGTGCCTTGAACTATCTCTTAGTCTCCAGTGGCTGGATGGTGTGTCTCTTTTTGAATGAATATCAACCCTGTTAAATTTCATAGACAATGGGGGTGGGAATATGTGAAGGTAAAGAGCTGGATTCTCCCCTGACTCTGGATCTCTCTTCAACTTTCCTGAACTAGTGAACTGCACCTGTCAACTGCTACATGTGTCCAAAGTATAGCTACTTTAAGTCATCAGAGATAGGGCCAAATTTCAGGAGAGTCAATCTCAATGCCCCTTTTAACTCAACCAGAGAGAGAGACAGAAAGAGAGACGAGAGACGGGGGGGGGGAAGAGGGAGGAAGGGAGAGGGAGAGGGAGAGGGAGAGAGAGAGAGAGAAAGAGAGAGAGAGAGAGAGAGAGAGAGAGAGAGAGAGATTTATACATTTTATAAAGGAATGACAGGATGTTATCACCTTGTCACCAAATAAATTCGTCTGTGACGATATCCTATGACATCAACTTAACCAGTTGTCCTACCATTTTAGATATCAAGGAGATATTATACACTGGAAAGGGCTGCTTGCTAGTGAGGAAAGAAGTTTCCATAATATTTCTCTCCCTGTCTCTCAAGGGGTTAACCCTCACACAGACTTACAGGAGCAGACTGTGACTGAGAAGCAAAACTTCCCATCCTGAGAGAAAGTGGGAAAACATAGAAGCAAGTGTGCTGAGGAAGAGTTAGGGAGGAGCCCCAAAGAGCTCACTGCTGCCACTATCATGAACTCAGAGTCAATAATGAGTCTTAAGTGGCTTCAACCAATTGAAGGAATAATAATAATAGTAATAATAACTATTATTATACAAGTGCTTTAAGGTTTGCTGAGGTTTTTTTTTTTCACAAAGATCTACTTTATGCTCACAACACCCCCTGAGGTAGGTGTTATTATTTTCCCCATTTTACAGGTGAGGAAAATAAGGGGTCAGAGATAAGTGATATGCTCAGGTCACACAGCTAGAGTGTGAGCTCAGGTCTGCCTGACTCCAGTTCCCGACTCTATCCACTGCACCACTCCGCTGTACTTAGAAAGAATACTCTGAAGAAAAGACTTTGGGGGGAATGTGATAGCTGCCTTCAAGCAGTAGGAGGATTTTCCTGTGAAAAGGGGATTATACTTATTTTGATTGGCCCCAGAGGACAGAATCAGAAGTAATGGGTCCGAATTGCAGAGGCAGATCAAGGCTTTATATCAGAAAAAAATTCTAATAATTAGGACTATCTAAAAGCAGAAGTGGGCAGCTATGTGACACAGTAAATAGGGCACTGGGCTTGGAGTCAGGAAGACTCATCTTCCTGTGTTCAAATCAGGCCTCAGATACTTCCTAACTGTATGACCCTGGTCAAGTCACTTAACCCTGTTTGCCACAATTTCCTCATCTGTAAAATGGGCTGGAGAAGGAAATGGCAAACCACTCCAGTATCTTCACCAAGAAAACCCCAAAATGGGGTCACGAAAAGTCAGACAGGACTGAAACGACTGAACAACAACAAAAAAGCAGAACCAGGCTGCCTCAGGAAATCATGGATTTATCATCACTCTCCAAAGCTTGGATGACCCCTCACCAGGGATATTGCAAAGAGCATAGATAGCTGTTTATACCTTCCTATGGCTTAAAGAAGAGGTATGGCTTGGACTGAGCTGTTGTAATTACAGAGGACTGTGGGCGTAGATCTAGTTGGTATAACAGACTGAAGGGAATATGTATTGATCCTCTGATATCTCCTTGAAGTTATCAGATTTTTCAAAACGAGAACCATGATAGGTCTTTTCCTAGTAATTTTCCTAACTTTCTAAAGGCAAAACACCTTCAAAAAATCTCACTTCATTAAGGGTTCCAGTCAGACAAGCTCTATTCAATAAATATTTAAAAGTAAATGCTCGTGCATATCAATTCAGGTTTCAAAAGAATTAAGGTACTTTCCACTCCCATTTTGTATCTTTTTCAGGACATTTTGTGAGTGTAAACTCTGAAGACAACTGTACTTATATTCTTTTCAAGAGTTCTTAACCAGGGGTCCATGTACTTGGTTTTTAAAAAATATTTTGATAAATTAATTTCAACATAATTGGCTTCCTTTGCAGTCCTATCAATTTTATTTTATGCATTTAATAACATTATTCTGTAAAGCGGTCCATATGGAGGCTTCACCAGCCTACAAAAGAGGTCTTTACACATAAAAAGATTAAGAACCCCTGTAAGGTGGGAATTCTTTACCATGAGAAGTCCAGAAGATTCTGCAACCCTAAGAGTTTTAAAACTACTGCTTTTAAGAGATGATTTTCTCCCCTTTCCAACTTTTACTGATGAATGCTATCAAATTTGCTTTATATAATGGGCCAATAGCCTGAGTATCTGGAATCTCAAAAGTAGAAGGGTTTGCCGTGTTCATTTCAAGAATTAAGACACACACACCACCTGCTGATGTTGAATTCCCAGACTGTTCTGTGTCATGTCATTTGATTCCATTCTTTTAGGAAAGGCACATTTGCACCTTAAAAGGTAAAGATGTAATTTCAGTTGAGGGAATGGTGCTTGATAAAATCTAGTTTACAGTCTTTCCTAAAAGTATTTCCTGAAAAGCAAGCCAAATAATAGAGTAAGTATGGATCAATTGATGGTGTTTTCAAGAACAAACCTAAAACCATACTAAGCAATTCAGTGCCTAACAATGGCTCTTGGCAATTACACTGATAGTGCTAATAATCTTTTGTGTATTACCTATAATGGTATTTAATCCCCTTATACTTGTATACAAGGTATTCCTGCAGCTAATTAAATAATAGGAGTATAAATTTAAGGCTGAAAGAAACCCTGGAGGTCAATTAATCCAACATCCCTACTTTTCAAATGAGGAAAGGGAAGCCAGGAGAGGTTAGATGACTTACCCAAGGTCATACAGGTAACAGGGTTCAGATACTCACTAGCTGTGAAGGACAAATTGCTTAGCCTTTGTCTATTTGTCTCAGCTATACAAGGGAGATAATAATAGCATCTATCCTCCAGGGTTATTGTGAGGATAAAATGAGATGATATATATAAAGTGCTTTGTAATCCTTAAAGTGCTATATAAATTTTAGGTAGTGAGTTTATCAATTGTTGGCTGGACACCTAGATGGCACAGTGGATAGAGTGCCAAGCTTGGAGTCAAGAAGACTAAGCTTCCTGAGTTCAAATCTGGCCTCAGACATTTACTAGCTGTATGACCTCGGGCAAGTCACTTAACCCTGTTTGCCTCAGTTTCCTCATCTGTAAAATGAGCTGGAGAAGGAACTGCAAACCCCTCTGGTATCTTTGCTAAGAAAATCCCAAATGAGGGTCATAAAGAATCAGAAATGACTGAAAATGACCATCGACAACAAAGTTATCAGTTGTGAATATTAGATGAGAAAGGGAACATTGATAGAATTAGAACTGGGTTATATTGTTTTGAAAAAGTTAATTCATTTTAAAAAAGAGCTCTACTGCTTTCTCATCAACAACATCAAACCCAGAGCTACAGAACACTTCAAAACAGAGGAGAATCTTTCTTGGGAGGGACAACATGGAGTAAAGGAAAAAGTTCTTTCATTTTAGACAAGTCGTGTCCTCTCTGGGCCTCTATAATGAGGGTATTGAGCTAGATGGCCCCTGCTGTCTATGTATAAGAAATTTTATTTAATTATTCAGGTTTTAAATCTAGGATTCACAGTAAGTCATTTTTATCAATACCTCCCTCTGTGGGGCTCTGCAGAACAGAAATCATACCAGCCCAAGGTGTCCAGAGATCTCTGAATGCTAGACCAAATGCAGCTGTCAGTTTTTCCTCTTTTCAAGCTATCACTGTAGCCCCACCCCCACCCCCACCCCCTTTGCCCCCTCCCCACCAAGAATCAACTAACATATTTAGTATCATTAGTGAAATCACTCTATTCCTAACTCTCCCCCCAAAGTTATGTTCCTTCCTTTCTTCTTTTGTTCCTTTCTCCCTCTTTCCCTTTTTCCTTTCCTCCCTCCCTTTCTTTTTTCCTTCCTTCCTCTCATTTCGTTCCTTCTTTCCTCCTTTCCTTCCTTCTTTCTTTACTTCCCTCCTTTCCCCCTCCCTTCCTTCCTTTCTTCTTTCCTTTCTTCCTTCCTTCTTTTATTTATTTCTTGTAAGTTGGATTGATGCCTTTTGGTTTTCTATCACTGTCATTTCTGGATAGACTGCCTTCCCCTTTCCCTACACAAAATGGAATCAAAATTGTTACCCCAGTCATGAAGAAAAGCAGTTCAGCAAAAACACCTCTCCAGTGACCTACACTATACTCACCATCCTACCATCTATCATTCTACTAGCTTCTCTACCACGAACAAGGAATGATGTTTCATGTCTCTTTTCCGGGATCACTGTTGTTGTTTTTAATCACTCTGAGTTTGGCTTCCTTTCAGTGAGCTTTCCATTTTAGGGATCGAGGGAACCATTTTTCATATTGTTTGTTCTTCTAGTTCTCTGTATTTAAACCTGCATCAGTTCATACAGATCTGCTTGAATTTCTCTGAATTCCTGAAGTTCATCATTTCTTATTCCATTCTATTCATCTATCACAATTTGCTCAGCCATTCTCAGTCCATGAGCACCCATTTTCATTCTCATTTCTTCATCTGCCGCAAGACTTTGGGGACAGTGATGATGATGACTGACATGCATCAAAAACTTTTGGTCAGCTAGGTGGTATAGTGGATAGAGCGCTGGACCTGGAGTCAGAAGAACTAAGCTCAAACTTGACCTGAGAGAATCACTAGCTGTGTGACCCTGGGCAAGGCATTTAACCTCTGTTTGCCTCATTTTCCACATCTGTGAAATGGAGATAATAATAGCACCTACCTCCTGGGGTCATTAGGATCAAATGAGATATATTTGTAAAGCACTTAGCGTAATGACTGGCACATAGTAAGTAGTTAATAAGTGCTAGTTGTTATAATTGTTATTATTTCATTTGATCTTTACAACAATCCAGTGAACTAGGTAGGACCTGATATTTCACATTTTAGAGATAAGGAAAGCAGGCTTAGCTAGACTGAGAAGTTAAATTAGGACTGAGAGTTAGTAGCTAGTCAGGGCTTTCAGTAAAATAAGGGAGCTGTACTAAATGATATATAAGGGACTTCTTAGTTTCCAACCCTGGTATTCCCTAGAGCATCTTCCAACTCTGACAGACTCTGATTATACAAAGCCAGTATCAAAACTGCATTAATTGCAAGTAGGTTTGGTGCTGTGGGATTTTCCATAATGCAGAGCCTGAAAGAGGAGCAGGCAGGCTCAACCCAGGTCGTCAAAAAAGAGGGATGAAGAACACTTAAGATGCAGGTTGGTCTACAAGCAGAGATCAGAGCTATGGATCAGGCAGAAGGTTACACAAGGATATAAAGATTTCCCAGAAATGCTGGCAGCATCTCTTACTTTTCCACTGGGAGTCTGGGAGCTTTTTAACAAGGAACACTGAGGTCTTCCTTCATCATCCCTCCCCTTGGGATAACCCTTCTAATTCTGATTCAGACCCCATTAGAATAGGAGTTTCTTGAGAGTAGGACTGTCTCAGCTTTTCTACTTATATCCCCAAAACTTAGCATAGTGCTTTGCATATAGTAAACACTTAATAGATGCTTTTTCACTCATTCACTCATTCATCCATTCATTCATTCATTCATTTTCATAGGCTGTTCTCCAAGTCTGAAAAATCCTCCTCACTTTACCTCTGCCTCTTCAAATCCCTAGTTTATGTCAAAGCTCTGCAGCTGTTAATGCCTTTCCCCTCACAAATTTGTGTGTGTGTGTGTGTGTGTGTGTGTACATGCTGTCTTTATCTCTAACTCTGTGACAAAGTGTCTGTGCTGGGACTAAATGAAGTCTACCTCTGACTCCAAGAACAATGATCTTCCCAGCATACTCTAATAATCAAGAAGCAAACTATGCTAGCTTCAGATGTAATAATTGAATACAGGTGCACTTCAGTTCACAATAAAACCAGCATGAACATAACCAAATTTGTAAAACAAGTAAATTAGGGTGCTATTATAGTAACAATTCCTTATTAACTATTTGGCGGCTTAAGCAGAGAGAAGGAAGTTTAAAGTTAAAACATTAGAAGCCATCTCTAAAATTGTTGTTTTTCAGTGGAAAAATACTACCTCTATGACCTTGAGGAAGTTACCTAACCTCCCTGGGACTCAGTTTCTTCATCTGTAAAATGAAGGGATTAGACTAGATAACCTCCTTGGGCCTCAGTTTCTTTACCTATAAAATAAAAGAGTTGAACTCAATGGCCTCTAAGGCTTTTTCCATCTCTTTTGTTATTGAGTCATTTCAGTTGTGTCTGACTCTCCGTAACCCCTTTGGGATTTTCTTGGCAGAGTTACTGGAGTGGTTTGCCATTCCTTCTCCAGCTCATTTTTATAGATGAGGAAGCTGAGATAAACAGAGTTAAGTGACTTGCCCAGGGTCACACAGCTAGTAAGTATCCGAGGCCATATTTGAACTCAGGAAGAGACGTTTTCCTGATTTCAAGCCCAGTGCTTTATGCCCTGTACCACCTAGCTTCTCCTCTTCCAGGTCTAGGTCAATTTATAATTGTACCAAAATTTAATTTATACAAACCTTAAAGGACACATCTATTGCCTAAAGTTCATGTACCTATGCTCTAAATAGATATATCTTGGAATAGACCTGTGCTTTCAGTGGTAAAGTAACTCCCAGTAAGGAAATTCCTTCTGCCAATAGCATCTGCTCTGAAATGTATGTAGTCTCTTTTTTCCTTTTTTTTTAAAAAATTTAATAGTATTTTATTTTTTCCAATTACATTTAAAGGCAATTTTAAACATTCATTTTTTGAAAGATTTTGAATTCCAAATTTTTCTCCTTCCCTCCCCTCTCTGCAAGATGGCGAGCAATCTGATATAGGTTATACATGTGCAATCATGTAAAACATATGAAATGTATATAGTCTTAAAGAGTTGCTCGGGGTTCTGAAAGACAAAGCAATTTGTCCACGATCGCAAACTTGGATACGTCAGAAGTAGGACCTGAACCCAGATTGTCCTACTGAAGTTGGCTGTCTTTGCACTTCACCCTGAGAGACTGCATGCTCGCCTTTTCACTTCCTCCTTCTTTCCCTACCTCTGTCTTTGTCTCTTTGTCTGTCTGTCGGTCTCCTTCTGTATCTCTGTCTGTCTCTCTGATCTTTCTCTTATGTGGTACAAAAAATTCAATGTGTATGAGACAACTGTGGGAAAACAGAGAGGAAGGTTTGCCTTTTGGTGCTTTCTCTTATGATGAATGTCTCTTTTTTATGAGATGACACTAATTCCTATCTCCCTGAGAACAGAGATGAGAAGAAAACACTAAAATACAAATCTCGTTAGTTAGCTCGGTGATATATTAAGAGGACCTCACAAAAGCATCCCTTGCTTCTTCAGTCTGGTTTTTAGTCACCACTTCTAATTTCAGGGCATTGATCTGAGAAATTCTAAATCCTCTAGTAGTAGCCATGATTAATTAGCTTACTTCCTCCATCATCTGTCTTTGGCCAGATCTTAGAACAAGAGGTAGAAGGGACCTCAGAAGTCATCTTCATTTTACAGATGAGAAAACCGAGGCCCAAGGAGGTAAATTCACATAGGATCATAGATCTGGAGCTGAAAGGTACTTCAAAGGACATAAAATGTAATCTCTGGTTTTATAGATGAGGAAAAGGAGGTACGGGCTAAGTGAATTGCCAAGGGTCATACAGGTAGTGTCTTCAGTAGGATTTGAACCCAGAACCTTTGACTCTAGAGCTAGGGTTCTTTGTACTGAACATGCTACCTCCCAGGCCCTCTATACCAGATTAAATTAACGTGATAGTTTATCTAGTGGTCCAGAACACTTGCCTATTTACTTAAAGAACTATAGCTCATCCTCCACCATAGTCCACCTCTGATGGCATATCTATATGATCATGTGAGCAGAATTCAAGAAGTGCTGGTGGCTTCTGCCAACCTGAAAAGGCTTTGAGTAGAGGCCAGTATATCTGCCAGTTGAGAACCACCCTAGCAAAGATCAAGAAAGAGGGGCTCACTCCCCGGGAGGGTTGGCCACCATGAGATGATGTGAGGAGAACGGGGCACAACAACTCACTGAATTGTTTACTAAGTAGCCAAAAATTGGAAACTAAGGAAATGTTCTCCTTATTGGAGAATAGCTAAACAACTTCTGGTCTATGAATCTAATGTAATGTCATTGTGCCGCAAGAAATGACGAAATGGACAATTTCATAGGAAACTGGAAAGACCTGTCTAAACTGATATAGAAAGAAGTAAGTAGGACTAGGGGAATAATTTATCCAATGATAACAATCCAGTTATAGAGAAAAACATCTATGAAAGATTTTAGAATTCTGATCAAGTGATATGAAATACACCACTCGTATCCTGCCAAAGAGGTGATGGAGATAGAGACATACATGTTCCAGTATGGACAATGTGGGAACTTGTTGTTGATGGTGCTGATGATGATGGTAGTGGTGGTGATGATGAATTGGAGAGTGGGAAGGGGAGATAGTAGGAGGGATAGATTATAAATACATATAAAACTAAAAATATTTATATATTTTTATAATTATATAAATATAAATACATAAATATATTTTATATATATTTTTTAAATTGTCTAGTAAAGTAGGGAGAGGTTTTGTTCTTCCTCAATAAATGGAGTACCAGCACTCATTTAATCATTCCTTGGAAATATTGTAGTATGGCTAGGCATGATGATACCCACTTATGACCCCTGCCACTGGGGAAGCTGAGGCTGGCTTGGGAGTCCTGAAGTATAAGAGGGTTAAGCTAGTTGGGAAGTTCAGAACCAATATGGTAAGCGCCCAGTAGAGGGAAGCCACCGGGCTGCTTAAGGCCCAGATCAGACATGAAATAGACTAAAAGTCCTTTGCCTATCAGTAGTAGTAGTATTGGGCCTCCTGAAGTTTTAGGCTAGGAAATATAGGGAGATCCAGATTCCGTCTCTCTGTCTTTTCTTTTCTTTCTCTAAATGTGCATGTCATTATTCACATGTATATGCATAGATACAGATTGATATATTTTAAAACACAATACGTATAAATCTGAGACATTTTTATATAAATATGTATTTCACATATATGAAATATTGAAGTATGGACTTCGTAGGGCATGCTTGTGTTAGGGGCTACCCGCTAAGCTGATGACCACTTTGCTTCTATACCCTAAACCCTGGGTCATTTATCCTAGAGCTATCTCCTCATCAGTTCCATGGGAGCAGTTGAATTTACCAAAGATAGTGATGGTCTCAGGACTTTCGTTTGAATTTTACAAAAGGGCAGAGTGCCTTCTGAGGAGGGCCACTGGAACCTACTTCTATAGATACAGCAGATCTTTTAAAGTTTGTCAGCCTTCAGGGCACTAAACAAGCCCCATCTGTTCACTCAGGCTTTTGCCTAATTGATGTAAGTGGGAGACCAATTAGAATACTGGAAAACTGGTTTAATTCCCTGTTTCTCTTGACATTGTGAATGTACCCAGAGGCATGGGCTGGAGGTGTGTTTATTATATTAAAACAAACTTTAAAACAACATCGTTTTAAGTAGATTCTCATACACTCAATTGAATAAGCTAGCTTGAGGAAAAGAAAAAAACCCAGAATCAAAGTACTGTAAAATCAAACCCCACCATTGCCTGTGATACTTCCTAGAAATGTGAGGTATCCGTCTTGGGGCAAAGGAATGGTATCTCATCTCCAATTGCAGATTCGGGTTGCTGGTCTGATATCAAGTGATTATAACGATGAAAGAGCAGTTTTCTTGCCAATCTGCTGCAAATCCTGAGAAGGCACCTATTGCTACATTATTGATTGTATTTCTATCTTCTGGGTGTATTTTATTTTGTAGCCTTAATCCTTTGAAGCTTGGCAATAACTGTGGTAAAAGCAACATTTACTAATGTCTCTGCCAAAGAGATTAGGTTCATTTTCCTTAAAAAATGATGGAATCATCCTCCAGACTCAATTGGTCCAGGGAATTGAGGCTTGAACCATTGCTGTAGCTTTCTGGTAATCGAAGTAGAGAAGTTCCTCAGGTGTTTCACGGTTCTGTATGGCAAATAAAAGGGCGGGGGGTAACGGTTGTAACCTTGCTAAATATCCTTTCCGTACTATGACTGTGAGTAAACCATAGAAGACTGGCCTGGATCAGCCTTGAGCCAGAGCGTTTGGTATACTCAACAGAATGGGATCAGAATGACCTTGTGGCTGAGCTCTTGGTTGAAGGGAGAGAAGAACATTCCAGAGAATGGGGAGGTAGAGTGATCAAATGCTTTGATATGAGAGCCTTAGACCCCACGGCTGTGATGCTTCTGGTGGAGTTATTGGTCATGCTTCAGGCCACATACCTTGAATCCTTTCAGTGAGATAAGGAGGGGAGGCTTTTTCCACTTACCTGAGAGAGTTAGAAAGTAAGCTGTAGGTGGGCATTCAGCAATTAGAAATATATGTGAATGTACCCTGGGTCTTTTAAAAGCTATGCCCTGAAAATGATAGACATAAATTTTTTGTTTAATTTATATAACTTGTTTAATTTACATAAATTACATTTGCCATGAATAGCTTTGATGACCAGAACCCCATGGCGGTTGCATAAGCCATGCCATGTGCCCATCATTTCTGCCCTCATCAATATGGTACAGCAGACAGAAATAATGACACTCTTGCACATGGGTCCTGGGAATTTGCAGCAGGTAGTAGAGTGTTTGTAACAGAAGGAACAGCAGCAGCATCCTGGTCCTGGAAGCCCCAGGCCTGGCAGAAGGGACAGTGGCACCATCTGTGGCAATCCTCAGGTCCTAGCAGAGGGAGAAGCTGCCCACGATACCTCTGAGGCACTGGCAGTTCCCGGGTCGGAGCAGAGGGGGCACTAGCATAGGTAGATATGCAGGCAGGCATGCTTACTGTAACCTGGAATTAATAAGTCCCTTCCACGCTTCTGCCAGAACTTCATTCTCTGGTCAACCCCATAATTTCCCTTTACCTAAGGGCCAATAGTTGAAATTGCTGAGAAGTGCCATGCCCTAAAGGACCAAAGAGTGGAATTGTTGGGTGGTGTTTGGCTTTCTAATGGCAGGGGAGAGGTAAAACTCTCTGCATGACTATCTAGCACCCTAGGAAGAAGGGGGAGGTCCCTCAACAGAGTGCCTCTTTGAAAGATTTGGTATTCAACACCCCAACATGGGGTTCCCATACAGGGAAAAATTTTGGGCAGAGGCCTAGGGAGCACTGAGTGGGCAAATTGTAGAGGGCAATTGTTGGTATTCATCCTGTCTCTGGGACAGGCTGCATGAGGGTAATGGCCCTTCAGCAATCTTATTACAAAAGACCCTGGTCTATAAGGAGGAGCATGGACTGTGCCAGAAGTATCACCCTCTGTACTTAGGCCCTGATGTTCCTGGTGTGACTCCTGCTCATTGTTACTGGTGTGCAATAGGAGACCTGCTGGGAACTGGAAAGATTTCACATCATGGACCACATGGACCAGATCATTAAGATCCAGCCCTTGGTCCTTCTGAAAGGGAGAGAGATGAAGCTTGGTATTTCTGGTCTTTGTTCTCAATATTTTGTCACCTTTTTTTTTTTGGTGGGGGTAGCATTACATTGATTGCTAGATTTTTTATTGTTGCTATTTTCTGAAGTTTTTTTTTCTTTTACCTTCACTAAGCTCCTCTTCTAGGGCTGCTTACACCAGGCTTCTCATATCCCAGAAGTCAGGATTTTACAATAGTGGCCATAAAGACATTTACGTGATGGAAAATCCTTTAGAATAGTGGTGTCCAACCCAAATAGAAATAGGGGCCACTAATCCATACAGAAGAATCCCTGTGATTTAGTTTTAAAATGTACTAATATTTATGTTTTATTGTATTTTATTTATTTTGTTAAATATTTCCCTATTGCACTTTAATCTGCTTTGGGCTGCATTTGGGAGTGTTGTGGGCCACATTTCTGACACCTGCTTTAGATTACAGGCTTCTTAAACTTTTTCCACTCCCGACCCCTTCACGACCCCATGCGGGGTTGTGACCCACAGTTTAAGAAGCACTTGCAAGACCTTTAGGACCTTTCTGCCAAGAAGTAGGATACGGTAACTTGTTGTTCAGTTGTTTTTCAGTTGTGTCCAACTCTTTGTGACCCCATTTGGAGTTTTCTTAGCAAAAATACTGGAGTGGTTTGCCATTTCCTTCTCCAGCTCATTTTACAGATGAGGAAACTGAGGCAAACAGGGTAAAATGACTTGCCCAGGGTCACACAGCTAGTAAGTGTCTGAGGCCACATTTGACCTCGGAAACATAAGTCTTCCTGACTCTAGGCTCAGCACTCTATCTACTGCCCCACCTAGCTGCCCAGAGATATGGTAGTAGCACTATTTATTAACTTGTCTGTCTCATGTATTTGGGTGGTTTTTCCTTTAAAAGAAATTAAACCATCCTTGAGATTTAATTGTTCCCAGAAGCTAGGTGACTCAGTGGATAGAGTGCCAGCCCTGGAGTCAGCAGATGAGTTCAAATCCGGCCGCAAACACTTACTAGTTGTGTGATCCTGGACGAGTCACTTTACTGTTTGCCTCAGTTTCCTTATCTGTAAAATGAGCTGAAGAAGGAAATGGCAAACCACGCCAGTATCTTTGCCAAGAAAACCCCAAATGGGGTCACGAAGAGTCAGACATGACTGAAGCACTGAACAACCACAGTGGACCAGAGCAGCAAAAGCACCGGTGATAATAATCAATAACGTATGCACGGGCATTTACCTGGCTTCATTCTTATCACAGTCCAGTATCCAAGGTAGGCCAAACAAACATCATAATCCTCACCTTCTAGATAAGGAAACAGACTCTCAGAGGAGTAAAGGGACTTGCTTATCACACAGCTCAGTCCTGGAGTTCAAATTCCCATTCAGGTCTTTCACCACTTGCTCAGTACTCTTTGCTCTACACAAGTTCTCCATAGGATATGGTCATAAATCATTCTCTGAAAAA
This sequence comes from Vombatus ursinus, assembly GCF_900497805.2. Classification (NCBI taxonomy): domain Eukaryota; kingdom Metazoa; phylum Chordata; class Mammalia; order Diprotodontia; family Vombatidae; genus Vombatus; species Vombatus ursinus. The sequence continues at coordinate 2,288,889 of NW_020950098.1, forward strand.
TTCCTCAATCACTTACCACCCTGGCTTGACAAGAGGTAGATTGAAGTGGGCATCCCACTTCAGGCTAGGAAATGTCACTTTGTGGAAAGGCAGGTGAAGTGAGGGGGAAAGCTCAAAAGCCACACTTTAACTCCTTTGCAATTTTCCCCAGGAGTCACCAGGATTGAGGAGAACCAGCAAGGAAGGCAATAAGACCAGATACCTCTTCATTTCACATCCAGGAGTCCTGGACTCCTCTGGACATCATGACTCAGGAACCTCTATATCCTGCAAAACCCTATCAGCCCTCATACCTCATCAGCAGCCTTCGGACTTCTCAGCTTCCTTTTGTGTGTTATGTTCTCCTATTAGATTAGTGCCCTCCTTGAGGACTGAGATTGTCTTTCTTTCACATATTTATATTCCCCAGCACTTAGCACAGTACCTGGTGCTGCGGCACTTAGTAAATGTTTATTTATTTATTTTTTTAGTGAGGCAATTGGGGTTAAGTGACTTGCCCAGAGTCACACAGCAAGTAAGTGTTATGTGTCTGAGGCCGAATTTGAACTCAGGTCCTCCTGACTCCAGGGCCAATGCTCTATCCACTTCACCACCTAGCTGCCCCTAAATATTTATTTAAATGCCTATTTGACAAATGTTTATTAATGGATTGAGGAGGGGAGAAACTTCCAGAGGCTATATTTTAGTTAAAAATCTAAAAAGAAGGTTAACGAGATTGCTTACTGTCTCAGAGAAGAGGAAGGGGAGGGAGAGAATTTGAAATTCAAAATTTAAAAAAATATGAATATTGAAAATTGTTTTTACATGTAAACAGGAAAAAATTGAATATTCAAAAACAATTTTTAAAAAGGTTAACATTCTTTAATAACATCATAATTTTATTTTCCTTTTGTTGTTGTTCAGTCATTTTCAGTCATGTCCAACTCTTTGTGACCCCATTTTGGGATGTTCTTGGCCAGGATATTGGAGTGGTTTGCCATTTCCTTCTCCAGCTCATTTTACAGGTGAGGAAACTGAGGCAAACAGGGTGAAGTGACTTTCCCAGGGACACACAACTAGTAAGTGTCTGAGGTCAGACTTGAACTCAGAAATATGAGTCCTTCTGACTCCAGGCCCAACATTCTATCCACTTTGACACCTAGCTGCCCAGTTTTATTTTCCTTTAGCTCTTTTCAAATCGTGACCAATGTGGGAATTTAAATTTAATTATAAGATTGCTTGAACCCAATGGCATTTTTAGAATCCAAGGTATTTTGAAACATGTATTTTTTTAGGAACTGTATTTGTTTGGGGAAATAGTTTGAACATAACAGAGGATGAATCCCTGGTTTTGTATCTGGAAACTAAAAATAGACAGGTAGTTGGCAGTATAAGTTTCCTCGTTCATTAAATGAGTTTTTAGTAGTAACTACAAGTCAGATTTATATTGCCTAATATTATGTGTCTGCTGCAAAATATTTCCACTTATGTGCTGTCACACTTTTGCTCTTTATTTTTTATCTTAATATTAATGCTTAAGACTCCCTTGGTAATCCTTGTGAATTATACTTTTAAAAAAATCAATTCAATGTTCACTGTTAAACATTTGGAGTCACTGAATCTTAGAACTAAAAGATTATCCAGTTCAGCCCCTCCCTTACAGTTGAGAAAACTAAGGTTCAGAGAGGATGAGTGAATTGCTCATGATCATTAATTTTGAGCAGATGGAAGTGAGGCAGAGTTTATGATCTTGTTTAAGCACCAGTAATAATATTTGTTTGTGAGTTGGCTTCGATGTATAACAGACTAGGCCCTCCAAAGAACAGCGGTAAGGGATATATCAACAAAGAATTGCATGCATTTCTTCATCATCATACCACTTTCCCCCCACCCTGCTCCCACTAGTACTTTCCCTCTTCCTTTTTAGCTTTCTTTTGTGTGTTGTCTTCCTCCATTAGACTGTAAGCTCCTTGGGGGAAGGAGCTGTCTTTTGTCTTTCTTTGTATCCTCAGCAGTTGGCGCTGTGCCTGTCACAGAGTAGAATAGGCACTTAATGTTGCTTATCCTTTGTTTTCAAAGAGGACCGGTGACATCACAGGTTGATGTCCTGACTTGTGAGTGAATCGCATTTAAGTGAAGTAGAGTTGCACAAAGTCATCAGCTTCACTCTCTTACAAAGTCATCAAAGTCTAGTGGCAAGACAAAAGTCAGGACAACCAGCAATGGATGCAGTGGATGACCTTGGTACCTTCGATGTCTAACCAAGCTTAAGCATTCCACAGCACCTGCTTCAGCCACCTTTGTGGCCATGGAAAGAAATTGTTCAAATTATTCTCATTTGCCCATTCCACCAGGAAAAGTCTTCTCATGCTTGGAGTAGACATCTCTGTAACTCACCAACAGTTCTGGACCCTGTCAGTTACCCTCAGAGTGGTTTACCCCATCTGCCAAGACAGTTTTCCCAGGGTATGGCCGATGCACATGCTACAGTTTCTTGGAGCTACAGGTGAGAATTGGGTGAAGATGGACACCAAATGTCGATGAGCAGCCCTGCAAAGAGCTTGGCAAGCCCTCCCACAAGAGGTGCTAGTCCTCCCTGAATAAATGCTTATTTGAGTGAATGAATGACAGAAAGAGAAGATGTTCCAGTCACATGGTGAAAACCAAGGATAACTGATGGATGGTCACAGCACCCCACCTCTATCCTCATGATGTTGGGTCAAGATTAGGAAGGACTCCAGCACATTGAATGGATCCCCCTTTGGCAAGCATTGAGGAGAAAGTGGAAAAGAGTCACACAGGATGGGTAGGCTTGAAAAAGGTCACAATCTGCATCACTGAAGACTTCCCAAATCAATGAGTTCACAAATCCATTCGTTCTGAATATACATATACATATACATATATATACACATACATACATATATGTGTGTGTGAATATATACACATAAATGGGTGTGTATATGTATATACACAGAGAGAGAGAGAGAACAAGTGAGTGTAGGTGTGTACATATTGCCTTTCCCCAATAGAATATAGGTTCTTTGAGGTCCAAGCTATTTGATTTCTGTCTTCATGCCCTCAGTTCCTGGCTCAGTGCCTGGCACATAGTAGACACTTAATCAATGTTGATTGATAAGAGTACTTCTCATTCTTTATCAAGTCATGTGAGAGAGGAGGGAAGGGCGATGGAATAAGCATTTATTAAGTACCTACTATGTGCTGGTCACTGCACTAAACACTTTACAAATATTTCATTTAGAACCTCATCAGAATTATGATGGTGGGAATGCTTCCACCATCTAGCAATACCTTTGGGGACCCTTAAGAACAAGAACTGGGCTGCTCTGGCCCTGGTTAAAATTTTAGGGTAGGCGGAGTGTGTCATGGTGCCACCTATGTCCTTTCCCACTCCTGTCAGGACTTCTTCCATACCCCTTTCAGGTGCCCAGTGCCCTTATGCTACCTTTGCTACCTTATGCTACCTTATGCACTTTCTCTTCAAAACCTACTCTCAAGAAATAATCCGAAACTCATTTTTACTAAAATGTAAACTACTGGTAATGACTTAAGTTAGGATGTTTCCCGAGAATATTAGCAGTTTAGCAAGGATCACATCACTAAACAAATGGAATAAAGTTATAATGGTAGAATTTCATTTCAGTTCATTGAATTTCATCCAGCAAGTGGAGACAACGGGCTTTTGGGGACAACGGGCCTTTTGGGTAACCTTGAAATATCAGTATTTAGGCAGCATCGGTCACTATGAGACAACTTGTCCTTTTGAGCCCTTTCTTTGTGCCGTGCTCAGGGAAGCTCACAGAGTCCAGGCCAGGAATAAATCTTTCTAGTTGCCCAATCACCCCTTTGTTCATCTGATACACAAATATGTCAACCGATCAATCAGTTGTAGATACAGGTGCTACTAACTACTAATGTTACCTATAATCCCCTCAACTCATGCTGTGTTATGTATCCTTTCAATCTGCTCCTGGATTGTCATTTTAGATGCAGCATTTTGAACACCTGGGGTGGGGGAGAGAATTTCTTGAAAAATCAATCTTATTCTTCTAAATCTGTAGGCCTGGCTGTGATTGTTTACAGTGCACAAGAGACCAATTGTAAAGATGATAAAATAATCCCCTTCCCAACTTTCAGGATGCACATTAGATTGTAAATTTGTGGAGTTCCAGAGGACACCATGAGAATTTCTTAGTCCTGGGGATATGTGAAATTCCTGGACCTAGGTACTAGGGTCATCCATATTGCACATTACCCAATTTAATAAGATAAACAAGGAGTGCTCCCTGGTTATGAATTTATATGTACAAATGGTCAACACAAAATACAATTTCACAAAGGAAAAATGCACACAGAGAATTTTATACCTCTTCCTATTGCCAATCAAATGTGAGTGAGGAGAAGCAAGTACAAGGAGAAAAGTTTCTAGTGTAGGTCCCTAAGCAAATGGTTACTGAGGACATCCATCAGTGCACTGCCATAAATTGAATTTTGAAGCCATGTGTGCTTAAAACAATTTGTACTCATTTATTTTAGCACTAATCCCTGCTATTTTTCAAGCGCATCAAAGTGCTAGCCAGAGTTGGGGTGATTTCTCTACTTCCAGCTTCTCTTTTCTCCAATCTCTCCTTTATAAAGCTGCCCAAATAATCTTCCTAATGCATAGGCCTGATGCATGAGGCATCTTACTCCAAATTTCATAAACTTATATTGGCTTCCTGGCACAGATAGAATGCAATATTCCTTAGCCTGGCATTGAAAGACCTTCTTAATATGGCTCTAAACTATTTTCCCAACCTTGTTTCACAGTATTCCCCTTTGAGCATTTCATATTCTAATCCAACCAGACTACTAGACAATCCACAAAGTCAACCTGCTTTCTCTTACACAGCTGAGCATTCTTACAAACCATCCCCTCTCCTACCTGGAATCCATTTCCTCCCCTTCTTTGCAGATCAAAATCTTTCTCTTTCCTCAAACCTCAGCTCAAAGCCATTCCTCCATGAAGCATGTTCCTCCAGTGGAGAATATTATTTCCCTTGTTCAATCGTCCTTTTAAAAAATTAATTAATTTTTTATTGATAACTTTTATTTTTATATCGCATTCACTTTCTTTTTTAATCTTTTTAGACAAATACTAAAGCTTAAATACATAAGAAAAGAAAAAAACATTATAAACTTAAATATAAAATAAGAAAAGAAAAAAACATGTCATGTGCACAGCAGAACGTAGGAGAGGATTCAGGATATATAGCAATAACTTTCCATTTCAAGAAAGCATATATATTAAATACTGCGTGTTGTATTGAAAGCTGTCCATCTTTTCATTGCTGCCCTGTAGGTTTTCTTTTGTTCTCTGCTGTACACTTTTTACTTTGTTCTTTTCCCCCTTTTCCCCCTTCTCTTCGGGCTACAATTAATCGTGGATATATTTATATATAGATATTGATATATCCATACACGTATCCATACATACATACATACAATACATATATAAACATATTCTTTCCCTAAGAGATTCTACTCCTAATCTTTGTTTTTATGTGTATCTTTTTTTCCCTATCTCTCCTAACTCCTCTACCACATTCACTTTCTAATACACACACACACCTTACTCAGCCAGACATCCCTTTAGCAAAGATTTTAAAAGAAAGAGGAAAACAAGAGTTCAGCAAAACCAACTGACATATCATTAGCATCTTACAGTGCACACAGTAGTCCACACTCATAGTCCCCCCCCCATTTCTGCAATGCAGAGAAGGAGGTGCAATTTATCAATTCTTCTCCAAGTTCAAGCTCAATCATTATAATTAGGGCTCAGGTTTTTTTTTTCTCTTTTGTTTCTGTTTATGTTGTTGCATACATTGGTTTCCTGCTTCTCCATTTTTTGCTCTACATCATGTATGCTTTCCCATGATTCAATTCTTTGAATTTGCTGTTTCTAATCAGGCAAATAAGCATTTACTGAGTGCCTACTGTATGCCAGGCACTGTGTTAGTTGTTGGGGACACACAGACAAAAATAAAACAGCCCTTACCTAGACAGGACTAGTATTCTAATGAAGGAGTCAACATGTACAGGTATATAAGAGTAGTACACCTTATTGGGCACTCTCCAAACCTTCACTTACAGATTGGTCCCCCATAATGGCATCTTGGATCTAAGGGTAACCCTATATGTGCTTACTTTCCTAACATTGTAGATTCTGAGCACCCACCAGTGTTCTCCCCATTAACAATCAGTCAGGTGCCTCAATTAGCTTTTAGCAAAGGCATTTACTAAGATGATACAGCAAGAACAATAGTTATAAAACTAATTCCCAAAAGCCAAAGAAATGCTCTCCCATTAATACACATGGAGTCCATTAAAAGAGTGGGCTCAAATTTAGAATATAATGGTAATGAGGTGCACTTGTAAAGAGCACACGTGGCAAAGAAGAAACTCCCAACTCCTGGAACTGGAATTTCTTTTTCTCTTCAGAGTCCTTATGCAGCTTTACATAGGTATAGTTTTTTGCTGCTCTCTGATGGTTTCTGCCTTCCTCAAAGAAATATGCAATGCTTCTTCATCATAAGGGATTATACTCCCTGCAGCTATCTGTTTTTGGTGCGTGTTTCTGCTGCCAATGGCAAATGATTCTTCTGCCATCATTTGCTAGCATGCCAGTGGATACTACTACTTTCTCCACAGCTGCAGAGTTCCAAAGCTTTTGAAATTCAAGTGGACACTTCTGTTTTTGGATAATAATGCACCTAAGACCAGGGAAAAAAGCACATCTGAAGAAGCTGAAGCAGCAATGTGTTCAAAGCTACCTTGGCAAGAAGGAGGGGTGGCCCAGCTGCTTCTCCCTAACCTAGATCTTAGGAGTCAGCTCAGACAATCACTGCTTCACTTGTTTTCAAGAAGAGGGGGAGATCTTCTGAATATCCACTGAGTTCCAATTTAACAGCCAGTTAAGGAACTCTAGACATCATAATCCCATACAACCCCTCAGTGATGAGTCTAGATGTGGCTAGAAGTGGGCGCTCTCCATCCCATCCCCAAATTTCCAAGTGGTGGACTGAAAGCCATCAGAGAATAATCCACCAAGAAGGGAACTTTGAGAACGTTCCATTGCCCTGTTACATTCTCACTCCCCACTTCCTTATCCCCCACTAAATACATTTACTGATTCACAAGGAAAACCTGGTTCCTCTACACCTCCCAGAATGTGTGGGGCTCTTTCCATAAGGATTAAAGAACTGGGGTCAACTGGAAGTCACCCCCTCAGCCATCAGATGAGAAACCAAACTGTTTTATCTTGGTGTAGAGTCACTGCAACAATATAAGGCACCCAAAATGTCTCTAGAGATCCCTGAAAGACATAGAGAGTTTAATTGGAAGCTTGGACAAAACATCTCCAGATGTCTTATAATATACTGAGCATACCAAAACTCTCTAGGTTTTGAAATTTATATTTATATTTGATCATAGAGAGCCACTGCAGTTTATTGAGTTGTGGGGTGACATGGTAAGACTTTGGCAGCTAGGTGGGAGATGGTTGGGAATGAGGGGACACTTGAAGCAGGAAGACTATAGGAGCCTATGGCAGTAGTCCAGATGAGAAGTGATGAGGGCCTGGACTATACGGGCCGCACGCTGACCCTCTGCCAGTCGTGCGCCAGTACCCACTTCTCTTAAAAGAAGTGCACCGCCAGAGTCTTACCCATTCCTGGGTCCTCGGTTCTCAGCCGGATCACCACACAGAGACAAGCCATGGGAAGGCACCAACACCAGAGTTTTATTCAGAGGCCAACACAGCAAACCATCATAGCAAGCCCAAGCAGCAAGGCCAGAACAACAGGCAGGAGCCAGGGGAGAGCGCACGTGTGTTCTGACCACGCTTGTTCCTAAGTACCTACTTAGCCCCTCCTCCCCAGCCCGCTACTAGCCAATGATTGTAGGGTCAGATACCAGAAGGGGCTGTCTGAGTTTAGCACACCAAGGGGGAAGGGAGTGACGTAGGAGGCCAGGATTGGATACAGGAAGGAGGCATCTGGGATTGACGCATAGACAAGAGTACGTGACCTAGGAAGTCAGACTCAGGAGGGGACTGGGTCAGTGCTGCACAAGGTCAGGAAGGTCACAAGAGGCATCTGGGGATGACGTTGCATATAGGGAGGGGACTAAGCAGAGGGAACTCAGTCCTCTGCCATCCCACTCCCACGTGGCACCGCCCCTTGCCTCAGGAGTTCAGGCTCGGCTACTTCCTTGCACCCAGCTTATGTCACAGAGCACTGCCCAATTGCCTCATGGCTTCTCCGTATCCAGCCCATCCCAGTACACACGACTCTGCCTACCACAGTCCCTGCCTCGACTTCCAAAATACCCAGATCTTACCTTACCCATGCCACAGTACCCGACTGGCAGCTGCCAACATCAGACAGTCCCTCACACTGGACTAGTGTGGTTGTTGTGTGAGTGGACAGGAGGAGGCATATACCAGAGATATTTGGAAACAACAAAATTTGGCAACTATTTGTATGTATGTGTATGTACATATATATAATATGTATGTATATGTATATATGTGTGTATATGTATATGTGTATATATGTGTGTATGTGTGTATACATATATATACATATGTGGATATGTATATATACACAAACGTACACATATCCCTCTCTGTGTGTGTTGTGTGTGTGTGTGTGAGAGAGAGAGAGAGAGAGAGAAAATCGGGAATGACACCACTAAGGTTGCAAAACTGGCTGCCTCAAAAGATGCTCTAGACAATAAAAGTTTCATACTTCAAGTGTTGACAAGGGGTGAATTTGGGGAAAGATAATAAATTGTATTTTGAACATGTTGAGTTTGAGATATCTATGGTAATTTAGTTTGAAATGTCTTACAGATATTTGTGGATGTAAAACTAGAATTCGGCAGAGATTAGAGATAGATACATGGATCTAAGAGTGAAAAGCAGAGAGATAATCCTCTAATCCAAGGGAGCTGGTGTAGTCACTGAAAGAATGTAGAGAAAAAAACCCAGGATAGAGCCTTGGGATACACCCCATGTAGTAAGGATGATATGGATGATGACCAAGTCAAAGATAAGTAGGAGTCAGATAAGTAGGTAAGTCAGATAAGTAGGAGAACCAAGGAAAGAAATGTGTCAAGAAAACTCATAGAAAAAAGGAATAGCCAAGAGGAGAAGGTAATAAACAGTGTCAAATTCTGCAGAGAGGTCAAGGAGGATAAAGTTTGAGAAAAAAAACCATTAGATTTTGGGACATTTGGTAACTTTAGAAAGACCAATTTCCATTGGGTATTGAGGTTGTATTGCCATTCAGGATGCAGAGGGTCTGGAATAGAGTGGCAGATCAGTATTATTACATTATATTCATGAACCACAATTTTTTTAGCCATTCTCCAATTGATGACCACCTACTTTGTATCCAGTTCTTTGCTGATGCAATTATTTTGAGTACACATGGGACCTTTATTTCTGTCTATGACCACTTCAGGGCATATGCATAGTAATGGGATCTCTGGCTTTTAGTCACTTTGGAAGAATAAAGATGAGACATAATCCCAAATTGCTCTCCAGAGTAGTTGCTTCAATTCACAGCACTGGTGTGCATGTGTGTGTGTGTGTGCACTCACGCGCATTTGTCTTCCTACATCCCCTCCACTATTTGCCAGTTTTCCAAGTGGGAAGTGAAACAACAGAAATGTTTTGATTTGCACTTCTCTTAGTAGTGGTAATTTGGAGCCATCTTTCATATGGTTATGAATAGTTTGCAATTTTTTTTGACAACTATTTGTTCATAATCATTTGAACACATGCATTGCAGTTCAAAAATTTGTCTTTTCTCCTCCACAATTTCTTATTTTAAGTAACATTGTTTTGCAGCACCTACTTCCAGGAAGCTTTTCTTTGCTTTCTTATTCATTCTTAATTCTATTATACAATTATGTGTTCCTTCTTTATTATTTTTGTGTCCCTCATGAGAGTAGAGCTTCTGGAGTACCACATTTGAACTCTTTCTCCCTCATTTCTCCGTTATAGCCTTTCTAGATCTCTATCCCACCCTTCTTTTTTTCCCTCCTGCTGTTCCTCACTTATAGAAACATCAATTTGTGGAGAAAACAATGTTATATAGAGGCAGTGTGGTAAGATGGAGTCCTTACAATGATCATTCACTACTCCTAAAGCCAGTTTATTCTATCTCTGGTTCTAGGTCCCACTTACCATTTTGGGTGAAGGCTGCTCTTGGGGATTCATACATCCTTATTCGTAGACTGGGATATAGTCCTGAATAGTACTATACTTTCTGGTTTACTAATACGAAAATTCTCTCCAGATAAAACATTATAAGGTTTCTCTCTCCTTAGGAATGTTCTTTAGTAGTGCCTTTCCTTTTTCCTTCTGGGGTGAGATTCTTTTATTCCCCATCCCCCATGCTGTTCTTCCCGCCCCCCCCACCCCTATTGCTTTTATACTATTCTCCCATAGCCCTCACTTATTGAAAGAATAAATAAATTACTGCTCTTTTCACCTATGGTCTGGGTGGTAGTACATCTCTAGCACCCCTTCTGTCTCTTACCTGCTCCTATGTTATCTCTTCAACAAAAAACTATTGATTCAATTATACGGGCTCACAGGATTGAATTCAAGGAGCAGTCATCCAACTCTTCCTCCTTCCATTCTCCTGATCTCTTTAAGTTTCCCTTAATCTCTAGTTGCTCATGACCTTTTTGTCTCTTTTTTTAACTTTCAGTTCAATCTTATTTAAAAAAAAGCTTATAAACATAGGAAAGCCAATGCTATTATTTATTCTTTCCTTGATAGGTGTGATCATTTGTCTTTCTATTGTTTCTCCTCTTTGCAGGTCAGATATTCTGTTCAATTCTAAACTTTGTTATGGTTCATTCATTTGTTTGTTTGTTTTTAGAAATGCCTCAAATGTCTCTCTTGTGTTGAAGATACATGTTTTCTTTTTGTTAATCACTTCACTTTCAGGCCATTTTCTCCCATGCCTGGTTGGCCAGCCAGATTAAGGGAAGAGATTTTTTTTTTTAATCCTCAGCATTTCCACAATGATTGGCATGTAGATTTTTGCATTTGTTTATGCATTAAATGGTTAAACTCAGATTCTCAAAATATATTCTTTTGTTTTGTGGCTTGAGTTCCTTACCTTTTTATTTTTTTAAGTGTCTTATTCTTTCCTCCAATTTCTTACGGCTGTGGAATTATCCTGGGTTACTCCAATTGATATTATTTCATAGCTGAATGTCTTTCTCCTGGCTATTTGCAAAATTTCTTGTTTATTATTGAAATTGGGATGTTAAATCACTACATGTCTTAGAGTTTCAAGTTTAGGGTTTTTCTCTTGTGGTAATCTATGTATTTAATCAATAAGTACTTTGTTTTCCATTTTCTTGCATTATTTCCTGCTATATGGTTTTTTTAGTATTATTTTGGGAACCCTGTTATCCTTAAGTTAACTCTTCACAAATTGTTTTCAAGGTCAGTTGTCTTGTTTTAAATAGAATTTATGTATTATCTTAATATTGTCTTTTGCCAAATTTTTTTCCACCTCTCTGTTTGAGCATTAAATCAACAATTTTCTTTTCCAGAGTATCTACTTATTTTAGAGAATCCTTGTTGTGTTTACTATGTTCTGTATTCCATTATTTACATTTTAAAATTCTATGTTGGGAGCTCTAATGTCTAACTTAATTTCATATCTAATATCTTCTATAACTATATAAAAACTATGTGAAACAAAAGTTTTATTTCTCTTTTGAGTCATTCTGTAGTTTGTTGCTAATTCCAGTCAGTGAGTCAATAAGCATTTATTAAGTTTCTACTATGTTCCAGATTCTGTACTAAGTGCTAGGGGTAAAAATAATAAAGGAAAAAGACAGTCCCTGTTCTCAAAGAGCTTACAGTCTAGTGATCACAGTTCCGTAATTTCTTGGGCATTTACAAAAGTGCTTTTTAAAAAATTTTATTTATTTTTTGTTTTCAACATTCACTTCCGTTAGCTTTTGAGGTTTAAAAATTTTCTTCCCTCCCTCACTGCCTCCCCACCCAAGACAGCATGCAATCCGAACCTCCAGAAAGAAGAAACAAAGCAGAACAGAAGAAAAAAAAGAGCAAATGGTATGCTTTGATCTGCATTCAAACTCCATAGTTCTCTGGATGTGGATAGCATTTTCCATCATGAGTCTTTTGGAGGTGTCTTTGATCCTTGCATTGCTGAGAAGACCTAAGTCTACCAAAGTTAGTCATCACACAATGTGGCTGTTACTGTGTACAACATTCTCCTGGTTCTGCTCACTTCACTCAGCATCAGTTCATATAAGTCTTTACAAAAGCACTTTTAGATCAGAAAATTGAAGTTTGTTTTCCTTTATAGTATATAGTGTTTATTGTTTTTATCCACCATCTAAGTTTTTACTCATTTACAACTTCTCTGTTCATTTATCTGCTTTTGAGCTGGGTTTACACTAAGTTTCTCCCTTAGATTTTCAGTCTTTCTCTTATATTCTTAGTCAGTAGTCTCTGGTTTTCTTGCTCACTCTTTGGTCTCTCCCCTTTACACTGCTAGACAGATTCTCACTTGACATTGGATGTAATCAGCCTTCTCAAGTTTGAGGACTTGGTTTGGGTCCCAGCCCAGATTAAACTTCAGAGGGAAAGGACTGTCTCCATAGGGGTTTCTAGGTCCTTTTCTGGAAGATTTTTTTCCTCCATAACTGTCTCTGTATTGTCCATATCTTCCTGCTAGAGCCCAACAAGCTTTCCACTCCCTTTTCTCTTCATAGCTGGACAGAATTAGCATCTGTAGCCACCTGTAAGGTAAGAGAAAGAGGCTGACATTAAATCAAGATGAAAGGAGGTACTTAATAGAGAATCTCAAAGCTGGACCCTGAAATAAAAGCCTGTAAGATTTCCTGCACTACGTGTGCGTACTGTTCTGTGTGTATTGTGAGATGGGGGCGGGCTAGGGAGGAGAGGAGAAAGGATGAGAAGAAGAGATGTTGAGTGGACTTCTCAGTATTTAAATTCTTTGATGCTATTTTTACCTTGTGGGAGCTCCTGTCTTCTTATTTTATGGATTCACAACTTAAACATTAGTTACTCTAAATCTCGTCTACACTTGCTTTCCCCAAAGTTTTAATTTGGTTCCTGTGTTCTTATTTTATGGATTCACAACTTAAACATTAGTTGCTTTAAATCTAGTCTACATTTGCTTTTCCCAAAGTTTTAATTTGGAAAGATTTATGGATAACAGCTCCGCCATCTTCCCAATCACCCCTCCCTCCAATTTTCCTACTACTCTGTCTCAATCACCTCTTTGCTCCCCCTGTTATATTAAACTTATCTGTGAACATGTCACACTACCACCTCCCACCCTTAGAAGAATGAGGTGGTGCTGTTACACCAGCTCATCTTAACTGGCATGATGTAGGGCACACAGTAAACTCCCTGAGGGCAGGGGCTATTATTTTTTTTTATCTTTGTATCCACAAAGACTAACACAATGCCTTGCACATAACAAGCACTTAATAAGCATTTGTTGAACTGAATCAATAAGTCCAAAGGGAAGCTAGGACAAATCTCAATCATCTGAGCAAACACTTGTCTCAGCACTTAAATGGAAGAGAAAGATAGGAATTTTGTGTTACACATTATATTCTTATTTAATAATTTTTATTTTAATTCTATGCTTTTACTTCCATCTTGGACCAGTCATTTATGTTTCCTTCACTTACTTCTCATTTTCTTGTTTTCTTCTGAGCTACCTGGGACAAAATTTCCCTTTCTACTAATCATCACCTTTCTCCTCTTTCAAAAACTCCCTCCTTTACAAGACTCTGAACTCTCCTCCTCTGTTTTCTTTTTAAAAGACAGAGAGCTGATTATAGGAATTTGAATCTAAAGGACACTTGTGAGACATCATCTGCTCCAACCCTTTGGTTTTATAGTTGAGACAACCAAAGCCTGGGGAGGTGAATTGATTTGCCTAGGGGCACAGACCCAGGTAGAAAGTAGCAGAGCCTCCATTTAAACCCCAGGATCCAGACTCTAAAGCCGGTGGTCCTTCTGCTGTGCCACACTGCTCTGAGGACAGATACTTCTCTGTCTCTAGGTCAGACTTGGAGCCATTCCAGCTCATCAAGACCTGGCATAGTTTACAATCTGTTGACAAAGCCTTGGAAAACCCAGGGTGACCTCTACCCCATGAAGAGGCTTCCAAGTAGGAAAGTCAGTAATTATTATGATTATGACCACATTATCAGGACAGATCCTTCTTTTCTTATGGTTCATCCTCTTGTTTTATTTTAATACTGTAAGAAAACAATTCAAGTTCCTGATAATTCTCTTTTTCTATTTGTAACCACATTTAGACATTTTAAGATCTGATACATTTGCCGTTGGCCTTTTGCAAGCTTCTGTTAGATGAGGGAGAAATGCTACATCTAAATGCCAAATGCACCAGCCAGATTTAGACACAAAAGAGGAGATGTATAGTAGGTTCTTTCTTGGTAGGTATCATTTCTTGGCATGCACTTTCTCATCTGTTGCATATGAATGAATGAGTGAACAAATGAATGAAAACACATTTATTAAGCATTATGTGCCAGGTGCTAGGGATACAAATAAAATGCAAAAAGCAAGACACTCCCTGCTGTGAAGGAGTTCACACTTTGTAGGGGAAGACAGGACAGAGGTGCCTAGGGATGGGGTATTTTGGTCAAGGCAGTCAAAAGGGGTAGTTATTGGAGTCGTAGATAAGTTTAATTAAATATTCTTTCCATCTGTAACCTCTGTCCCAAAGCTCATTGGTATAGGACTCTCCTTATTGGTGGAGATGAAAACCCTGTATCTTGTGAAGAGTGGGGCAAGAGAGCTTCCTCACCTGTAAAATGAACTGGAGAAGGAAATGGCAAACCACTCTAGTATCTTTGGCAAGAAAACCCCAAATGGGGTCATGAAGAGTCAGACATGACTGAAAAAAATGACTGAACAACAAGAAGAGAGCTTCAGTTCTGAGTCCCCCTTCAAGACTTCCCAAGTGAACATCTACCAGCTTAGAGTAGAGTTGTCTTCCAGCTTTGAGACAGAAGATGGAGGAGGTCAAGCCCACTACAGGTTACTGAAGGAAAAACTTTGGAAAGACATTAGAGGAGCAGGCAGTCTCCATCATATCCCTATTCCCAGCTTGCTACACTAGTTTCCTGTTGGGTGAGATCTAGGACACTTTTTTTCACTCCTGATGGGAGAGCTCTGTCATTCTGTATTGTCTGGTATAAATTCTCCTATGTATATGTTCTGCTATCTTCTCTGATTTCTGGTTTGCTACTGATTTGGGACGATGGGTTTCTTTGCTATTATCTATGTGTGCTCATTGTGGAACTGGTATTAGGTGGGAATGGTTCATCCTTGAATATAGAGCTTGGGGTCTCCCTTCCCCCCAAAATAATGAAACAATAAAGCCATATGGAATTCAATCATGTCCCCTAGATAATAATACTTAAGGGAGCAGACGGATATACTTCTGGCCTGTTTTCTCTCTCTCTCTCTCTCTCTCTCCCCCCACCCCCCCTTCTCTCTGTCTCTCTGTCTCTCTCTGTCTCTGTCTCTTTTTCTCTCAGAAGAGCAGAGTAGAGTGGCCTCTGGCCCTAACCTCCTGCTTCCCATCCTGGCAGGAATGAAAGTCTCCCTTGGAGAAGATTGGGTGCAGAGAGGCTAGAGATGTCTATTCTGCCTGTCCTTGAACCATGCTCTATAACAGCCCCTTCTCTTTACGTGTGGAATCTTCACTACCCTTGTGGGGCCCACCATTCCTCTTTGCCACACTAGAGTGATAGTATTGATTTGATTACTGTTCCCAAAGTTGAAGGTGGAAAATGGGGGACAAAGAGAACATGCATGGACACCTGGCATGAAGAAGCTTGAAAAGCAGCAGTGTGATTGGCCTAGAAGTGGTAAGATCTCACCCATAAGAAAGCCTGGAGCTCCAGAATAAACTAGAGCTCCGAGTCAGAGGCGGAAGCTGGAATACAGGTAGATAGAGGACTGGGCAGCATTATGTGAGGGTTTGATTATGCATTTAACTATTGTGATTGAGTTTTCCCAGAGACTCAAAAATCATATGATAAGGCATAGAAATTAAGATCTGGGCCAGAGGAGTAAGGACCCATGTAGCTAAAACTTTGAAGTACTAAATTGACATTTCTTGCCCTCAAATCCCTCAAATACTTTAGCTAGAACTTTCACTTTTGTTTTTCATCCAGTGCAAGATCTGGTCGTATAATTTTGTATACAGGCATTATTATTGCTAATAATTTTTGGTAGTACCAGTTTACTGAGTATTATAAATCATTAGCTGCATTAGACATATCTTAACCTTGGTACTTCCCAGCAGCTATAGCAGTAATTCGTGGTTTCACATTTGATCTATATTGCTGTCCCTCACCCCAACTGACATGCTCTCAGGGGTTTTTTTTGGCATAATATTCACCCAACAGTAATATCACTTAACACCAAAGGCCAATATTGTAGAGAGAGGTACAGTAGAGACAAGGAAGCTTTGCCATCAATTTATTTTGCCCATCAGAGTTGCTAATAATCTAAGTGTTTGGTAACTGATGCTGTATGTAAATGTTGACCTAGAAACTACAAAGCATTTTCATCTTTTCCCTTCTCTTGACTGGCTCCTTACTGAGCCAAATTTATAAAAATACAAGCCATTCCCCAATTGACAAATAGTTAAAGGATATGAACAGGCAGTTTTCAGAAGAAGAAATCAAAGATATCTATAGTCATATTTTTAAATGCCCTAAATCACTATTATTAGAGAAATGCAAATTAAAACATCTCATACCTATCAAGTCAGTTAAGATGACAGCTAAACATGCTGGAGGGTTGTGGAAAAGCAAGGACATTAATGCACTGTTGGCAGAGTTGTGAACTAGTCCAACTATTCTGGAGAATGATTTGGAACTATACCCAAAGAGCTATAAAACAGTGCATAACCTTTGACCCAGCAATACCACTGCTAGGTCTGTATCTCAAAGACATCAAAGAAAAGGGAAAAGGAATTATATATGCAAAAACATTATCTCTTTTTGTGGTGGCAAAGAATTGAAAATTGAGGGGATGCCCATCAATTGCAGGATGGATGGACAAGTTGTGGTATATGATTATAATGGAATACTATCGTACTGTAAAAAATGACAAGGCAAAGGGTTTCAGAAGAATCTGGGAAGGCATATATGAATTGATGCAAAGTGAAGTGAGCAAAACCAGAAGAACATAGTACACAGGAACAGCAATATTTTACAGTGATCAACTGTGAAAGATTATCTACTCTGATCAATACAATGATCCAAGACAATTCCAAAAGACTCATGATGAAAAATGATATCCATTTCCAAAGAGAAAACTTATTAACTCTGAGTGCAAATTGAAGTATAGTTATTTTTTAATTTTCTTTATTTTTCTCGCTTTTTAAAAATTACAACTTGGCTAATATGGAAATATGTTTTGCATGATTTCATATGTATAATTGACATTATGTTGCTTGCCTTCTTAATAGGTGGGGGAGGAACTAGAATCAGGAGAGAACTTGGAACTCAAAAAATTTTTTATGAAAAATGTTAACAAACAAATAAATAAATAATGGATTTTTAAAAAAGGAATGTCTCCTTTAAGTATTTTAATAGTATTTTTGAAGGTAGTGTTGAGTTTAGGATAATGAATGGTAGGACCATGCCTCCTATTGTCATGGATTTCCTGGTTCCCTGATCCCTCACCTATTCATCCAGGTGCCTTGTAGGGTCTGCCTGCATTCTGAGAAATGCTAGGAAGGCTAATATAACATTAGTGGAAAGAACATTGGATTTCCAGTCAGGAGTCCTGGTTTCAAATCCTCGCTCTATCATTTACTATATGTGTGAGCTTGGACAATTTACCCAATCTTTGGGCCTCAATTTCTTCATTTGGAAAATAAAGGGATTAGATTAGATGTCTTTTAAGGTTCCTCCCAGTTCTAAAACTAAATTTTATCCCAAGGAAGGAAGCATGTAAGACTTAAGCTAAGATAGCTTAACTTAAAGTCAAATTCTACTCTTGTTAGTGCCCCATGCTATTACCAGCTCTCTTTGTCAAGCTTCTGATTCATGTCAAAGCCCTTGTCTGGATCCCTGATGCTTTTGCTGACTTCCTGTTTATTCTATTGCTGATTTCTAGACTTCTTTGACTACTGGTTTTTGTGGTCACTCTACTAGATGCTCTTCAATTACACTGTTGTCAATTACATCAATTGGCATGGGTCAGACTCTCCTGATCCTAACTTCTTGTTCATCATTTATCCTAACTTCTGCCCTTATCCTCATGCTGACACTTTTATAATACTCTGAAGTGCTAATTAGAGTCCCATCTCCTAAGCTCACACTGATAAGTTTGATCAGATACCGTGCAACTGATGCCTCCAACTGCAGGACGTCATCACCATCCCACCTCTGGCTCATTCATAGAGTTGGATAGGAAGGGTTATTTCTAACACATTGCTGGGTTGTTCCTTCTAGAGATGATTCATGGCTTACAGGGGTCATTTTAAATCAAGAGAATCAAAGCTGTAAGAGTCCAATGCAGTGTCTGTCCTAAGCATAAATTAAATTATTTCTGTTACATCCCCACCAACAAGTGGCTTCCCAGCTTCTCCTTGAACACCTAGAATAATTAAAACCTCAAAATGCCCAAAGGCAGTTGGACTCTAATTTCCTAACCCTCATTCCATTTTTGAAGAACTCTAATTCTCAGGAAGCTCTTTCCTGTACTGAACCAAGTTTTGTTTTCTAGTCTTTTCCACCTACTGATCCAAGTTCTTCTCTCTGAGATCATGCAGAATAAATCTAATGTCTCTTGTATGTAAATGAAATGTCTTCATTCCTCTCCAGGCTCCTCTCCTCACTCTCCAGAATTTCTTCTCTATGCCACAGCAGCCTCCTCAACTTTAGAACGTCACTCTGCCCCTGGTCTTCTCATGCTTGAAAGATACTCTGCCCCTTTATCCAATTAGTCGTTTCCTCCCAGGAGCTCCTTTGTAAGTAAAAAACCCAGACCAGTCATGGTTTGGTTCCTCTCCAGGCATGGTACCACTCCTGACTCTTTAGACTTTCGTCTTCCCCTAATAGAATGTTGTCTTCCCCCATTGGAATGTAACATATGTTTGCATGTTGTCTCCCCGTTAGAATGTAAACTCCTTGAGGACAGGCACTATTTCACATTTGCTGTTGTATCCCCACTGCCTAGACACAGTGCCTGGCACATAGCTGGCAATTAATGAATGCTTCTAGATTGGTTAATAATAGGTAATTTTGTGGATGTGTATGGAAAGGATAACCAATCAATAAATAACTAGTGAAAGGATATGAGCAGTTTTCAAAAGATGAATTACAAACCATCAACAGATATTTGGGGGAAAAGATGCTCTAATAATGCTCAGTAATAAAGAGAAATTATGAATTAATATAGCAGTAAGGTTTCACCTTACATCCAGGAAATTGGCAAAGCTGGTAGAAGATGGAAATAATCATTGTTGCAGGGGCTTTAGGTAGGTGGACAGCACTAATGGATTCTGGGTGGAGCTCTGACTTTTCCTACTGTTCTGAAAATCTGTTTGGAATTATGCAAGAAATGTTACTAAACTGTCTAAATCAATTTGATCCATCCATCCAGCAACTAGATCTATACTCCAAGGAGTTCTCACTAACAGAAAAAAAGGTCTCACATGTACCAAAAATGCATAGCAATCCTTCTTGTAGTAGCAAAAACCTGGAAACAAATTATGTGCCCATCAGTTGGGCAATAGCTGAACAAATTGTGGTATATGAATGTGTAAGCTCCTTGAGGGCAGGAACTGTCTTTCTTTCTACTTGTATTTGTATTCCTGGTGCTTAGCACAGTGCCTGGAACATAATTACTTAATAAATGCTTGTTGATTTGACTTGACTTGAAAGATTTTAAATTAGCTAATACAATTATCAACAGCCTTCTTTTCTCCAGATTAAATATCTTCGCTTCCATCAACCCATTTTGATATTATATGGTTTCTCTTGCCTCTGGACACTTTCCAGCTTTCCATTCTCCCTCCTAAAATGTAGGAATCTACCTTCCAAATGTGAATTGACCAGGAAAGAGTGCCGCAGGACCATCACTTGCCCCTGACACTGAGGACATTAGCCTTTCATTGTAACCCCAGAAGAGCAATTGCTATCTTACTATTGGACTCCCCTTGAACTTGGAGTCCACTAAAATCCTTTACGTCTTTTTCATTCAGCCATCCCTCACCCAATTTTTACTTGTACAGTTGATTTTTAAGTTCCTGACTTCAGGCCCAACACTCTATCCATTGCACCACCTAGCTGACCCAATATGATTTTTAAGGCTCAAAAACAGGACTTGACATTTCTTTTTTTATTAAAAATCTGGCCTCAGACACTTACTAGCTATGTGACCCTGAACAAGTCACTTCATCCTGTTTGCCTCAGTTTTGTCATCTGAAAAATGAGCTGGAGAAGGAAATGGCAAACCACTCCAATATCTTTGCCAAGAAAATCCCAAATGGGGTCACAAAGAGTTAGACATGACTGAAACAACAAAATTCCATATTGTTAGATCTGACCCGTTGTTTTAGCCTGTGGAGACTTCTACATTGAAGGAATAATAGTGAGGATTTCAGAGGAGTTTGAGAAATGGCTATGTGTGTAATACCTGCAAGCTTCATGATAACTTAGATCAGCACATACTTCTCTGAAAGATACCAGAAAGAGTACTGAACCTAGAGTCAAAGAGGCACAGATTAGAATCCTGGCTGACACATTACCAGTTATGAGACCTTGGATAAGTCACTTAACTTTGAGCCTCAGTTTTCCCATTTTAAAATGGAGATGAGAATCTTCATGGGGTTATTGTGAAGAGAGTATTTTGAAAACCATAAAAGGATAGGAACTGGACCTGTAATTGCACAGGTAGAGGGAACTCCCAGATGAGGGAATGCCCGCTAGCAATGCAGATCAACACATTTTCTGCAACTTACAGTCTTGGAAAACTTCTTAAAGCACCAAGAGGTAAGAGGCTTGCCCAGGGTTCCTTAGCCAGTGGGACTTGAGCCCAGATCTTCCTAGCTCTTTAATCAGTCTGCTATGCCACCCTCTCAGAAATTTTAAAATGCTATAAAATATAACTTATTACTTCTGTACTCACAGCACTCCTCACAATGAAATTTTTTTTTCCTTTTCCAGGAAAACAAATCTAACGGAAGAATTTTGTAGATTAGCTATGAATAAAAACGTGCATAAACATTATTTTCAAAGCAACAGATAATTATTAAATACCTATGTTCTAGGCACTGTGCTAATCAATGTGGGAATACAAAGGAAGTTTAAGGTATGATCCCTGTCTACAAGGAGCTTATTATGGCCCTGAGGAAGCAAGGAAATCATATATGAAAAGTTGAATGCAAGAATTAAATACCAATAAGCAATAAACACAAAATACAAGAGATAACGCCAAATAGCATATGATGGGTAGCCAGAATGACACAATATTAGCTTAGGCATTTGTTTCCTTCTAAAACAGTTTTCATAGTAGAATCTACCAGATTTTGCCCTTTAATAGCTCAACTTTTGAAAACTCAGGGTCATCTCCCAACCATGAGAAGGCATCAGCATAGGGCTTTATGCAGGCGAACTATCAGTAAATACCCATCATCAATTTCAAGTTCATAAAACTTACTCAGATTCATCATCTATTTAACTTATTTTTTCCTTTTTTTTGCCTTTAAACCCACTGTCCCAACTAGCTGCAATAGATCATATGACATTATAGCAATGATAAAGGGCATTTACTTTCAAAAGAACTCAAGATATATAACAAGAGATACAACTCATGCAGCAAACTCTCTCACCTCCCATTTCCCAAACTCCATCTTCCCAAACTTCCAGGCAATGTAGCTTGTGAATTCTCTTGGATCAGATTCCTACATTGGCTTATAAACCTAGCACTACAAATGGGTAGAATGAGGAAAACAGGCTTCAAAGCCCACTCTCTCAGCATGCGCACACTGTCGTATCAGTGCATTGCAAGCAACATAGAGAAGATTAGTGGAGCGTTAGCAAATTGGGCAGCAATCAAACGCAGGTATCTCAGGACCTGAAAGGCATTGCATCTCGTCATCAGACTGCAGTGTAATTGAAGCCTTGCAACTATGGTTGCTCAGGAGAGAAGCCACAGCTGGGAAGATATCTGCAGCCATTGCTTCCAGATGAAAGAGAGAAAATCCCTTTGTTAGTAATGGCAGGTATTGTCTGTTGTTGTTGTTTGTGCTTCATTCTTGAAGAGGACCATGACATCAGGAAGGTGATGCCATGACTTGCAAGTGAATTGGATTTAAGTGAGGCAGGGCTGTGCAAAGTCACGAGCCTCACTTTTTCCTCCGGAGCATCTGGGTCCAGTGGCAAGATACAAATCAGAACGACTGGAGATAGCCCCCGACGGCAGGTATTAAATGTACTTGAGAGGCAGTTCCTTGACCACAATCCATTCTGCCCTCTTTCTCTTTTAAAAGGGATCTTACTAAAATCCCACATTCTACAGAAAGCCTTCTCTAACACCCTAAATTCCTGGGCTTTCTTCTCAATTATTTCCTTTTTATCTTATAAATAGCTTGCTTTGTAGATATTTGTTTGAATGTTATCTTCCCCTATTAGATTGTAAGCTTTTTGAGATCAGAGACTGACTTTTGCTTCTTTTTTTATCCCTAGGGCTTAGCACAGTGCCTGGCACACAGTAGATGCTTAATAGATGTTTATTGAATTAAATCTTACCCAGATTTTTCATATCTTGTCTCTCTTCTGGGAGTCACAGGCCAGCCTCCCACTAAGACTACTTGCCACGCTGTCCTCCAACCAGAGCACATGCTGGATAGCATATACTATGCATAGGTTTGTGGAGATGATATCCCTACATAAGATGCCCTTGCCAGGTCTCAGTTTTCTCCTCTATAAAATGGGAGGGGGGGTTGGACTAGGTGATTTATAATGTCCCATTTCAAATCCTTTGATCCCAGAAGGAAGGGGTTTCTTTCTTCCTCTCTCCCTCTTTGCCTTCGAGTTCCAGAGATCCATTGGCCCGGAGTCCATATTTGATTTTCCTCCATCATTGAAATATGTCACTTCAGAGTAAAGAGTCATCTTATGATTTCCTAATGAAGTGTCAAGCTCTTTAAGAAAAGATCAACTGGTGGAGAAAGAAAGGAAAGAGGGAAAGGAACAACAGCCATATTTCCCAACCTTGAAGACCTAGGTATCAGGGACACAGAAATGTGGTTCTGTTGTGTTAACACCCACCTGGATGTTCTTGATAAATAATTCACAAGCAATTTGCTTGTTTGGAAGATTAAAAATGGATTTGAAGCTCTGTTTTCCCTCAAAGTGCCTGGCGTTGATTTAAGCAGCAAAGACAATAATAAACCAATTTTTCAAGAGATTTCGCGCTAAAGGGAAAATGTGGAGAGGTGGCATGGGGCCGGGTTTTGTCCAGCTCCATAAAAGCATTTCCAAAAGGGAGGAATCGAATGTTGCAACTGTTCCCAG
Source organism: Vombatus ursinus (assembly GCF_900497805.2). NCBI lineage: Eukaryota > Metazoa > Chordata > Mammalia > Diprotodontia > Vombatidae > Vombatus > Vombatus ursinus. The sequence continues at coordinate 2,312,547 of NW_020950098.1, forward strand.
TTCCCACTGATGTGCTTGGTGTAGAATTGCTCTCTATTTCTGGCCAAAAGATGTGTGCATCTGCCTCTCAAAGATTAAACCACGTTGGTTGACAAGAAATAAGCACTGGGAAAGCACATTTTTTTGCTGTTGTTAAAAGCATGTTTTCTTTTCATTAGACTTTAAAGGAAGGACATTAAATTAGCATCCTCAATTTTGAAATTGAAGCTGTATCATTTTCAATATTCAGCACTCATTTCAAGAGGCTGAGGGCCCTAAGTAATGAGGATAGGGCACAGGAGAACGAGAAAACTGGGCTGCTCAGAGTGGTAATACAGTCATAAAACAATATTTGATTCAAAGGTCACATACCCACCCCCAGCAACCACTGGCATCCTGCTATGAATACTTGTTACAAAGGGCTGTTTTGTTTTCTCTTCTCAGCTCCCACCTGGAACACCTGTCTGATCGCACACGAAGGAGGGTAGCAACACAAAACTTAATGAACAAAACATGTACATGGAATACAGTCCCTCTTACATCGATGTGCTTTTAAATCATTTGGCTGAAATGAGCACCTGACTTTATGCTGACTTTCTGTTTCTCTCCCTCCCTCTCTTTGATTTGCTAACCATCTATCACTTTGACTTTGTGGGGAATACAGATAATAAGAGAAAGATCTGTTCTCTGGTAAGTAGATCTCTCTAATGTTTTGTTTATCTTTTTTTTGATTTTTGAAATTTGTGCCCCCTGCCCAAGTACACTGCGGCATAAGTACATGAAATTAACTCATCCATTACACTAAATAAATCATAAAGCAATTTAAGCTAATCAAAATTTCTTCTTTTTTCTGTTTAATATTTTATTTCCTCCCAATTATGTGTAAAAACAATTTTTAACATGTTTTAAAATTTTGAGTTCCAAATTCTCTCTCTCCCTCCCTCCCTTCCCTGCCCTTCATTGAGAAAGAGAAATTTGATATAGGTTACATATGTGCAGTCATATAAAACATATTTCCATGTTAGTCATATTGTGAAAGAAAATAGCAAAAAAAAAACAAGAAAAATAAAGAAAGTTTAGTAAAGTATGCTTCAATCTGCATTCAGACTGAGGTAGATAGCATTTTTCATCACAAGTCCTTTGGAATTGTCTTGGACCATTGTATTGCTGAGAATAGCTAAGTCATTCACAGTTGATCAAGGTACAATATTGCTGTTACTGTGTACAATGTTCTCCTGGTTCTGCTCATTTCACTTTGCATCAGTTCATGTAAGTCTTTCCAGGTTTTTCTTAAAGCCTGCTGCTTATCATTTCCTATAGCACAACAGTATTCCTTAACAATCACATACCACAACTAACAAGCCATTCCCCAATTGATGGGCATCCTCTCAATTTTCAGTTCTTTGCCATCACAAAAAGAGCTGCTATAAATATTTTTGTACATATAGGTCTTTTTCTTTTTGTTTTTTGTATCTGGGATACAGACCTAGTAGTGGTCTTGCTAGGTCAGAGGGTATACACAGTTTTATAGCCCTTTGAGCATAGTTCCAAATTGCTCTCCAGAATGATTGGTTCAGTTCACAACTACACCAACAGTACATTAGTATCCCACTTTTTACACATCTTCTCCAACATTTGTCATTTTCCTTTTCTGTCATATTAGCCAATCTGATAGGCTTGAGGTGGTACCTCCGAGTTGTTTTAATTTGCATTTCCCTACTCAACAGTGATTTAGAGCATTTTTCCATATGACTACAGATAGCTTTGATTACTTCATCTGAAAACTGCCTATTCATATGCTTTGACCATTTATCAATTGGGGAATGACTTGTATTCTTATAAATTTTACTTAGTTCTCTGTATAGTTGAGAAATGAGTCCTTTAACAGAGAAACTTGCTGTAAAAATTTTTTCACAGTTATTATTACTATGTATTTCCCTCCATCCTATTTTCCCTCTGTTTATCCTATTCTTTCTCTTTCACCCTGTCCATCCTGAAAAGTATTTTTCTTTTGACTACTGCATCCCCCAATCTGTCCCCTCTTCCATCAGCCCCCTCCCTTCTCTTCCCTTCCACTCCTACCTTCCTGTAGAGTAAGATAGATTTCTTTGTCCAACTGAGTTATTCCCTCTTTGAGCCAATTCCAATGAGAATAAGGTTCAAGACCTTTCCCCTATTTTCCCATCTTAACCTCCACTGCAAAAGCTCTTTTGGGCCTCTTTTACATGAGATAATTTATCCCATTCTGCATCTCCCTTCCTTCTTCTCCCAGTTCATCCCTCTTTCTCAACCCTTAATTTTATTTTTTTTAGATATCATCCCATCATATTCAATTCATACTCATTCCCACTATCTATGAATACTCTTTCTAACTGCCCTAACAATAAGAAAGTTCTTAGGAATTACAGGTATCATCTTCTCATGTTGGGATTTAAACAGTTTAACTTTATTGGATCCCTTATGATCTCTCTTTTCTGTTTACCTTTTTATGCTTCTCTTAGATCTTGTATTTGAAAGTAAAATTTTCTGTTCAGCTCTGGTCTTTTCATCAAGAATGCTTGAAAGTCCTCAATTTCATTAAATATCCATTTTCCCCCTGAAGGATTATACTCAGTTTTGCTAGATAGGTGATTCTTGGTTATAATCCTAGCTCCTTTGCCCTCTGGAATATCATATTCCAAAACCCCCAGTCCTTTAAAGTGGAAGCTGGTAAATCTTGTGTTAACCTGACTGTGACTCCATGATATTTGAATTGTTTCTTTCTGTCTGTTTGTAATATTTTCTCCTCAACCTGAGAGCTCCGAAATTTGGCTATAATATTCCAGGGAGTTTTCATTTTGGGATCTCTTTGAGCTAATCAAAATTAAAAGATGGTCTGAGTGTTCTCCTGGAACATTGGGATAAATCAATAAATGGCAGCGGACTCATATCGATATATTTATCAAAGGATTAGGATCTGATATTCATTGGCATAGGAAACTCCTGGTGTGAAGATTTCCTCCATCAATAAAGATTGACAATTTCTCTACAATTTATGTTGTTGTTGTTGTTTAGTCATTAGTCTGTCCAACTCTTCATGACCTCATCTTGGGTTTTCTTGGCAAAGATACTTGAGTGGTTTACCATTTCCTTCTCCAACTCATTTCACAGATAGGAAACTGGGGCAAACAGGGTTAAATGACTTGCCCAGAGTCACACAGCTAGTTAGGATCTGAGGACAGATTTGAACTCAGGTCCTCCTAACTCCAGGGCTGGTACTCTATCTACTATGCCACCTTAGGGAACAGCCTACAATACCGAAATATCATAGAGCTAGTATGTGTCTGAAGTGGGACTTGAAACTGATTTTCCTGTCTCTAAAAATAGCCTTCTATCCACTACACCATACTGCCTATCTAGAGTCTTAGATTATAGAAGATTACAATATAGAATCCTCAATTCTGTGAATCCACTAATCTGATTAAAGCAATTTGCCCTCCCCACTTTTGCTTTGAAATGGAGAGGCAAGATTATGACCGAGCTATCTGAGTCACTGTTAAAATGGAGGTGGGGGTTAATCCTCACCTTTAATTTCTAAGGAAAAGAATGAAACATTATCTTTTCAAATCTAATGTTCTTTCTTCTTCCCCGGACTGACTCTTGTTACAGATAAGGAAAGTGAGGTCCAGTGTGTTGTTCAAGATAGAACAGCTAGTTAATGGAAGAATAATCTTCTCCCGTGTCCTGCAGTCCAGTGTTCTTTCCATTCTCAGGGATCAAAAGGACCATAGATTTACAGGCAGAAGAGATCTCAGAAACTAACTACTCCACCCTCCTCACACTGAGACCTAGGGAATTTAAGAGACTTCCTCAGTCAGGATGTACAGATAGTAAAGGTCAGAAGCAGGATTTGAACCCCGGTTCTCAGACTCCAAAGCCAACACACTTTCCACTGAACTATGTACTACCTCCCTGCCTCTATTATTAGATGACAATTTTTCAGGCCCTGTTAGCTTTTGGAAGAACCTAATAATTCCCAAACAAAACTTTACCATGACTGCAACCCTACTCCTTCCCTCAAAACAAAGAGTTCTTACCTATATATAGAGGAAGAAACACAGAAATCTTTGGGTCCATATTCCACTGAACCACATTAATGTACATGTTTGTGAAACTATCTCTGCCCCTAGGTGACTTTCAGTCCTTTGGGAAGATATAGTATGTACATAAGGAAGCATAACCCAAACTCTCTGCTTCTCTGCTTTTTCTCTCTTTCAGTTGTTTTCCTCCGGGCACAAGGAGATGGATGATTCATGTTGAGAGAAAATGGCAAAACAATTTCTGATGATCCTAGTAGAACAATAGACTGGCATTGTGCCCAAGAGTACTGGTGCATTTTCCTTCTCTTGCTAAGGGACTCCTAGAGGGGGTTTCAATTTTGAGGAGTTTTTCTAAAGAGAGAGGTTGTTTTTCTCAGATTCTAAGCCTTTTATGCCCCCAACCTGGAACCCCAGAAAAATAAGTTAAAACCAGCTTAGGTTTGCCTAAAGTCTAGGGTTTCCCCAAAAAATGGCAGAAAAGTACTCAATGTACAATGTAGATCAAGTACAGAACAGCTATTTATTTCTACCACACAGAAGGAATGCTAAAAACACAATGATTCAAAAGCACACGTTGGCAGAAACTTAAGCACATCACAGCGACCTACAACTGCTATTATACTCTTGCTGAAGTTGATGCTTAAAAACATTGAGACACGGAGCACTTAGTGGGACTGTTAAATAGACATTGTATTTTCACCTTGGCTCTGTACTGTCTAAACCACTCGTTTGGGATCCATGTTTTCTGGCAAGCCAGGACAGGACTTGGGTTCATAATCCCTTCATGATCATCTTGTCTGAGAAGGGTGAAGTTGCAGACAACATCTTCAGCTGCATCGTGGACACCAAATGAGGGAACCCAGGGTTCCAAACTTTCAAACCCACACATAACCCAAGAGGCAGTCAGGGACCTGAAGCTCAGGCTGAAGCTTCCCTGTCTTAGATACTAGACATGCTGTGGAAGGAAAGTGGAGAGGGAAGGCCTTTTTTCCTCTCTCAAAGGGAAGTCACTCAGACAGAGAGAGTGCAGGAGAAAGAGAAAGCAAGCCAGAGAGCAGAGTCGCTCCTTTTAAAATCTATTGAGAAGTGTCTTCCTGGCTTTGTGGCTGATTTTTTTGGATGTAGTCTTCTCTCCCTGATGCCATCATGGGAAACAAGAGATTGTGGAATAATCCATCTCAATATGTGAAGTCCTGTAGCCCTTAGCCAACAGACATGTGGCCCATTAAAAGCGTCCCAGGGTTTCCCAGATCAAATGCTATCGTAGTAAATTGATCAAATGATTATTAATCATAATCAATAACAATGATATTACTTTAAAAGTTTTGCAAAGCACTTTATATATGTTATTTCATTCGACCTCATAATAACTCTGTGGTATTCCAGTTTTACAGATGAGAAAACTGAGGCTGAAATGACATGTCCAGGGTTTCACAGCTAGTAAGCACAAGATACAGGATTTAAACTCAGGTTTTCCTTACTCCAAACCAACATTCTATCCACTCTCGACCTAGCCACCCATCTGGAATTGCAAGAAATTTCTTAATTTTTTTTTTTTTGCTAAAGAGGTAGAAGTCACTTGACTGGATTGTTGTTGTTTGTCCTTTGTTCTCGAAGAGGACCATGACATCAGGAGATGATGCCATGACTTGCAAGTGAATTGGATTTAAGTGAGGAAGGGCTGTGCAAAGTCACCAGCCTCACTTTCTCCTCCAGAGCTATCTGGGTCCAGTGGCAAGATATAGATCAGGACAACTGGAGATGGCCCCCGACTTGATCAGATAATCAAACAAGCAATCAACATTTATCAAGCACCAAAGGGATGTGATAGTTTTTGTACCCTTTTTTCTCTTCTTCTCTTACGTCCTCTGACCTTGCAGGAGGTCTTCCTCTGAGATGGTATAGGAAGCATAGACAGAAGCCTCAGCGCCATGAACCCCAATCCCAACTGGGGAGTCACAAGAAGTAAAGAGATCCAGAACTGCCAGCTATTACAAATCTTGGAAGGCTCACGTACACTTCTGAGGGCTCATGTCATTTTCCCCGGGAGAATTTAAGCTCAGTCAGGGACTGTTTCATTTTGTACCATTTTACCTCCAGTGTTAGCGTAGTACCTTGCACATAGTAGGCACTAATAAATGCATATTAATTGGCCAATTCTCCTGAAAATTATCAGGAACCTCTGCAGGAGGGAGGATGGAGATAGTCCCTCCTTTCCTCTCACCACCTTGCTCCACTCCAGAAAAAGGTGTAAGGAAAAGGTGAAGAAACAGTAATGAAGAAAGAGAATGCCTGTCATTTCACTTTTCGACCATGAAGGGAATAGCAAATCCCCCTGACTCTCAGCCACCTTGGAGGAAGTCCCGGTCCCTGAGAACCAAGTGGAGGAGTTTCCTGCATCCTCTCAGCAAGGTCATAGCAGGAATGCTTATCCTCCACAGGAAAGTGATTCTCAGATGTCTTACAAAGGGCCCTGTTCTATAATCTCACCAAGTTAATCGGAGAATTCATGAAGTTGATCAAGTTTTCCCTGATTACTTCCCTCCTCATAATTGAATGAATGACTCCAAATAGATCTAGAAAATACATCAGATCAACGACTGATCAAGAAATCCAAGAAAAAAAACTAAATGAGTCCTTTTTTCTTTTCCACCCCTTAGTAGTATTTTTTTTTCAATTACAGGTAAAGGTAGTTTTCAACATTCATTTTTGTAAGATTTTGAGTTCCAAATTTTTCTGTCTCCCCTCCCTCCCTCTCCAAAACAGCAAACAAACTGATATAAGTTATACATGTACAATCATATTAAACATGTTTCTACTCTCGTGAAGGAAGAATCAAAACAAAAGGGAAAAAACCACAAGAAAGAAAAAACAAAAAAGTGAAAATAGTATGCTTCTATCTGCATTCAGTGAGTCTTTTTTCTAGCCTAGGTTCACACAGGAAGATAGACAAAGAAGTCTGTGGAAACTCAGATTGGGTTCTGTCCAGCAATACCTGCATAGAGTATTCCAGCACAGAGAAAGGCTGAGCCCCAGGGCAAGAAGAGGTCTCAAATCCGGCACAGAAGAACCTAAATCTGTGCAGGCAAAGGAATAAGCACTGCTTGACCTCTCTTTTGCTCACTGCCCAGTTCTGGGTCACAGAATCAGGGCAAGCTGATTTAAGGACGTGCGTCTAAGGGTAGCTTTTATGGGTGAGGAGCAGTCACAGGCCTCAGCTTATGGAGAGAGGAGCGACTTCAGAAGCAAGTAGCCGCTGTGAAGCAGACTTCCAAAGCACAGCAGGATCTCAGTTTCAGCCTTCAGCCCAGTCTGAGGTCTGCAAGTGGAATGATCAGGGCAGAAATCTCAGACCAGAGAGGAACCTGTAGTTCTCTCACTCTGAGTATGGCAACAGTATTTTGGAACTCTTAACTGAGGCAAGCCCGCAGGTATGTTGCGTAGACTTAAATCCAGGTCAGGAACTTGCAGAGCTCAGACCAGGAGGGCAGTGAACCGGCTTTGCCTTGTATCGGATCACTTAGGAGCACTGAAAATTTCCAGGTCCCCATCCTTGAGATCCTAGAATAACACAATATTCAATACCTCAAGAAATCAGCAACAAGACGAGCCCAGACCTTTCCAGGAGCATGACGAACCCTACCATAACATCAAGTCTGAAGTCAGGAAGTAGGATGAAAGAATGAGAAGAAAAAAAAAAAAAAGAACTCCACCTTAAAAAGAGTAAAGCCTCATAGAAAAAATATAGCTTGGGCACAAGTTCAATTAGAATCACTAGAGGAAATACAATAAGAAGTCCTTTTTTTTAAAGTACTTTTATAAAAAGAAAAATAAAGTACTTTTATCAATGAAATGAGAATGCTAAGGGAAAAAAATGGTTAAGAAATGAGAGCTGTGGAAGAAAGGATTGGAAAAGAATTAATAATTTGACAAAGAGATACAAAGCTTTACCCAAGAAAAGCAACAAACTCTCTTAAGTTAAATGAGAAGACTTCCCAGATTAATGGCAGTATTAGTCTCTCCCTGGTAAACCTCTCCAAACTAGCATTTTTTTTCATCATGTGATAAGAAGAACTTTCAGCCGCAATGCCAAATGAACCTAAGGGGACTGTGAGGTAAGTCCAGGTAATGGGTTTAACCTTCAGATCATCTAATGTTTAGTAAATAAGTAATTGTCATGTTAGTATCCACAATCGCTAACCAATGGAACCAAGATATCCCAGATGAAATTGCATTTGCTTTCATTTTAAACTAGGCTGTACCTTTTAATGTGTTGAGTATCTCTATGGTCCATATTTTTACAAATTAAGGAAATACATTGCTTGATTACTAGCTAGAAAGGAGTTTATCTAAAGAAGGTCTGGAAGTTTGGGTGGCTTCAAACCTCAACATGAGTCAACTGTGCAATATGGCAGCCAAAAAAACTAATGAGATTTTGGACTGCATTAAGAAAGAAGCAAGCATTTGCTAGTGTATGCCAGTCCCTGTGCTAAGCATTTTACAAATATTATCTCATTTAATCCTCACTGCAACACTAGGAAGTAGATACTATTATTATTCCTGCTATTATAAATTCCTTAATATTATTTTTAATTCTACAATTAAGGGAGCTAAAGCAGGCAGTGGTTAAGTGATTTACTCAAAGTCACACAGCTGGCAAATGTCTATATCTGGATTTGAACTCAGATCTTCCTGACTCCAAGCCCAAGGCTCTATCCACTGCACCACATAGTTCTACTTAGCTTCAGAAGTAGAAGCAAAAGTTGCAGGGGCAAATTTAGACCTGATGTCAGGAAAAAGACTTTCTACCCGTCCAAAAGTTAAAAAAGGCTTCCTTTGGAGGTAACACATTCTTCCCTCACTAGAGTTGTTTGAGCAAAGGCTAGAAAAAGAATTGGGATGCTGTAGGAAGGGATTTTTTTCTGGGCTATGAGGTCCCTTCCAATACTGTAATTCTACAAAGAGTTTGGAACCCCTTCCCAATGGAAAACGAAATCAAAATTCTGTCCCACAGAGCCAAAACAACCAGCTTCAAATATGTGAATAAATAATAGAATGGCAAACCCTTTTTTGTGTCTGATGGTTCACTGCTACCCCATTTTGCAGTAGTCAGTTTCAGTGATCTGACTCATCTCTTTCAGTTGTCCCCCATCAACATTTCACTTCTCCCACATGCTCAACAGGTGCATGAACGCAGCCCACCTAACTCCTATTCATCATTCCAGCTGCCATTGTTTTCTCCCTTGCTCACTTTCAGTCAACATTTTTAAGAAGCAGATTTAAGCTTTTGTCTTCCGCTGGGATCACCTGATGAGTCATGGCACTCAGAGAAAGGAGAGATGTCAGGAATGTTTAATAAGCAGTGATTTAAACAAGGGACAGATTTGAGCAAATTAACAAAATCAGCATGCACACTGCTCCAAGGTAGGTTCTCTTGCTGGTAGAACTAAATGAAAATCAGGACCCAAAGCAGGAGATGTATTCCAGGTCCAAGTCATGCTGCCAAAGTGAAAAGACTGCCAGGCTGGGAGCTGAATCACTCCCTCTGCCAGTTACAGCTGTGTTTTTCATCCTCATAATGAATCTTGTGATTCCAATAATAAGAAGAACTCAATGGCATTCTGAAGCTTTATTCTTATCGGCCTCCACCCCACCCCAAATCCCAGGCAATGATTGCAAAGCAGATACAGGCATTATATATCTCATCAGTGCAAAATGACCTAATTTACTCAGATGCAAAGAAAGTCTTGGGATAGAGCGCAGAGCGCTGAGCTCTGAGGAAGAATTCTCTAAGAATTAGAAGTGTTCAGAAAACAGATTGAACTGCTTTGGGAAGTGATGAACACTGGATGCCTTCAATCCGGGAATGGATGAGCACTTGCCACAGCCAACTAGAGGCGTTTCATACTTCAAGTAAGACTTGCCCTAAATGACTGTTGGCGTCCCTTCCAGCTCTCAGATTTCCTGATTAGGTAACTCCAGAAAAAGATGATTCTCTGCCCTATGACATCACCATGGTAGCAATTAACAGCAACTTAAGACTCAGTCTCAGTGATCTCATCAACATTCTTGAGTTCAATTAGCATATCTATGCAGATGATGCTCATCCACATATCAAGCCTCACTTCTCTCATGAGAGCTAGTCCTGTATCTCCAACTGCCTTCTGGGCATCCGTACCTGGATGTGCCGTAAGTGCCTCAAATTCAAGATGTCCAAAACAGAACTTTCTCCCTAAGCCTTTTCCTGACTTTACTATTAGGGTACCACCCCTCCACTTGGTGCCTCATTCTTCTACTGACTCAGGTCATCCCTGAGTTGTCCCTGACGTCACTCTAACTCATCCACCATATCCAATCCATTGCCAAGTCTTGTTGACCCTCTTTCCATAACATCTCACACACCTGTCCTCTTCTCTTCATTGTTATGGCTACTACACTAAGTCAGAACTTCATCATCTCTCTCCTAATGACTTGCAGTAAGCCTTCTAGTTGGTCTCCCTGTATCCAGGCTATCTCTCCTCCAATCCATCCTGCACCAAAGCTGTCAAACTGATATTCCTAAAACCAAGGTTAGATGGTGTCATTCCAAATGCTTCAGTGAGAAGGCAGAGCCAAGATGGCGGAGGGAAAGCAGTGACTGTCTTGAGCTCTCTCCCAAACCCCTCCAAATACCTATAAAAAAAATGGCTCTAAACAAATTCTAAAGTAGCAGAACCCACAAAAAGACAGAGTGAAACAAATTTCCAGCCAAAGACAGTCTGGATGGTTGATCGGAAAGCTGTATCGCATCGGGCAGGGAGAGGAGCGCAGTTTGGTATGGGCATGCAGGCCTCAGTGACCCTGGAGCAGGCCTCAGAGGGCAGATATGGCAGTTTCCAGACTTCTCAACCCCTGAACGCCAAAGACAACTTAGAAGGTCAGTGGGAAAAGTCTGTAACTGTGGTGAGAGAGGAGCTAGGTCTCAGCCGCAAGTCTCGAGCGCGGCCCGGGGCCATGGCTTTTTCCTGAGCTTCCAGCCCACAGACTGAGGGGGAATCAAGTGGCTGATCAGAGGGGGATTGCAAGGATCTCTTTGCCAGTGCTAAGGCAGGTATCTCTTGCTTTTCCCATGCTTGGATCTGGGTCGCAGTTCTGAGGGGCAGTCCTGGGGCTAGGAGGAATGCTGGTGTGGTGAAGCTTGTTGTGGTGGTGGAGAGGAAACACCTCACCCCTTATCATACCACCTTGGAAGAACTGAAAATTTATAAGTCCCTAGAAGTAACTCTGAAAACAGCTGTACAAACCCCTGAAGCTTGGGACAGTACACTCTTCACATTGGAAACAGACTCTTACCTTAACAAAGAGTTTAAAACTCAAGTAATTGGCTGGATCATGAGTAAGAAGCACAAAAAGAGTCAGACTATATTATCTTACTTTAGTGACAAAGAAGATCAAAACATACAACCAGAAGAGGACAACAAAGTCAAAGCTCCTACATCCAAAGCCTCCAAGAAAAATATGAATCAGTCCCAGGCCTTGGAAGAGCTCAAAAGGGATTTTGAGAAGCAAATAAGAGAAGTAGAGGAAAAACTGAGAGAGATGCAAGAAAATCATGAAAAACAAGTCAACAGCTTGCTAAAGGAGACCCCAAAAAATACTGAAGAAAATAATACCTTAAAAAATAGCCTAACCCAAATGGCAAAAGAGGTTCAAAAAGCCAATGAGGAGAAGAGTGCCCTAAAGAGCAAAATTGGCCAAATGGAAAAAGAAGTCCAAAAGCTTACTGAAGAAAATACTTCCTTAGAAATGAGAATAGAGCAATTGGAAGCTAATGACTTTATGAGAAATCAAGACACTGTAAAACAAATCCAAAAGAATGAAAAATTAGAAAACAATGTGAAATATCTCATTGGAAAAACAACTGACCTGGAAAATAGATCCAGGAGAGAGAATTTAAAAATTATTGGACTATCTGAAAGTCATGATCAAAAAAAGAGCCTAGACATCATCTTTCAAGAAATGATCAAGGAAAACTGTCCTGATATTTTAGAAGCAGAGGGCAAAATAGAAATTGAAAGAATCCACTGATCTCCTCCTGAAAGAGATCCCCAAAGGAAAACCCCTAGGAATATGGTAGCCAAATTCCAGAGTTCCCAGGTCAAGGAGGAAATATTACAAGTAGCCAGAAAGAAACAATTCAAGTATTGTGGAAACACAATCAGGATAACACAAGATTTAACTGCTTCTACATTAAAGGACCGCAGGGCATGGAATATAATATTCCGCAGAGCAAAGGAGATAGGATTACTACCAAGAATCACCTACCCAGCAAAACTGAGTATAATCCTGCAGGGGGAAAAATGTTCATTCAGTGAAATGGAGGACTTTCAAGCATTCTTGATGAAAAGACCGGAGTTGAATAGAAAATTTGATTTTCAAATACAAGACTCGAGTGGAACATGAAGAGGTGAACAGGAAAGAGAAAACCATAAGAGACTTATTAAGGTTGAACTGTTTACATTCCTGCATAGAAAGATGATATTTGTAACTCATGAGACCTTTGTCAGTATTAGGGTAGTTGGAGGGGAAAAAATTGTATGTACGTATATATAGATATAGATAGAGTGCACAGGGTGAGTTGAAAATGAAGGGGTCATATCTGGAGAATAAAATTAAGGGGTGAGGGAGGAATATACTAGGAGAAGGAGAAAGGGAGAGGTAGAATGGGGTAAATTATGCCACAAAAAAAAAACAGAAAAGAAAAGGCTCTTACAGTGGAGGGGAAACCAGGGAAGGTGAGAGGGAATGAATGAATCTTATTCTCATAGGATTTGACTTAAGGAGGGGATAACACACACACTCAATTGGGTGTAGAAATCTGTCTTACCCTACAGGAAAATGGGGGGGAAGGGGACAAGAGAGTAGGGGAATGATAGAGAGGAGGGTGGATTGGGAAAGGGAGTAATCAGAAGCAAATACTTCTGAGGAGGGTCAGGGTCAAAAGAAAGAATAGAATAAATGGGTGGGGCGGGATAGGATTAAGGGAAATAGAGTTAGTTTTTCACAGCATGTCTACTATGGAAGTGTTTTGCATAACTGCACATATATAACCTATGTTTAGTTGCCTGCTTATCAATGAGGGTGGGTAGGGAGGAAGGGAGGGAGAAAATTTGGAACCCAAAGTTTTAAAAACACATGTTTAAAAAAATATATTGTTACATGCAACTGGGAAATAAGAAATACAGGAAATGAGGTACAGAAATCCATCCTGCCCTACAGGAAAATTGAAGGGGAAGGGGATAAGAGAGGGGGGGGGAGAGATAGAAGAGAAGGCAGACTAGGGAAAGGGGTATTTAGAATGCATGCTATCTTGGGGTGGGGGGAGGGGTGAGATGGGGTGAAAATTTGGAACTCAAAATCTTGTGGAAGTAAATGTCGAAAACACAAAATAAACAAAAGCGGTATAATAAAAAAAATAAATTTTAAAATTTTAAAAAGAAAAAACAAATGCTTCAGTGATCCCTTTTCCCTTTGGAATAGAATATAAACTCTTCCACTGTAATCTGATTCCAGCCTATTTTTCTAAACTGATCATACATCGCACCTTATGCATTCTATATGCTAGCCAGACTTTCCTACTCACTGTTCCCCATACAAGACATTCCATTTCCTTTCTCTAGATCTTGGCAAAGGCTATCCCCATGCCTGGAATGCTCTCCCTCCTCACCTCTGGAAACCTCTAGCTCCTTTCAAGGCTCAGCTCAAGTATCATCTCCTTACAAGATGCCTTTCAAGATCACCCCAATTGTTAATGCCTTCCTCTCCCTAAAATTACTAGTACAATACTTCTCACATAGTAGGTGATTAATAAATGCTTATTGAATTGAATAGGATTAAAAAGCTTTTGAGGGGAAAACTATAGTTGAATGTACAATAGACCTAAATTATTATCCTTAAAAAAATGTGATTTCTTGTTAGAGGAAAAAGAGGCTTCAGCAGTAATGAGAAACAGTATGGCACAGTGAACAGTGTTGGACTTGTAGTCAGGAAGACAAGTTCAAATCCCATATCTGGAATTTCCTTAGCTGGATGACCATGGGCCAGTTTCTTTGAGCCTCAGTTTGCTCACTTTTTAAAATGGAGATAATAATACCTGCTGTATCTATCTCCTGAGGACATTGAGGTCCAAATAAGAAAATGTATCTATAGGGCTTCACAAACCTTAAAGCACTATATAAATATCAGTTATTATTAGCATGTAGCTCCCCTTTGGAGGACCATAAGATGGGGACACCTGGGAGGATTATAGGACACAGAGATTCAGTGGGTGAGGATGTGCCCTGGCACACAGCAGAACTGCCAGGGGCCAGTTCAGAGACCTGGAAGAGGATATTCACTTCAGAGGGCTTTTTTTTCTTTTGGGGGCATGTAGCAACAGATGGAAAAGCAAGAAGAAATGCTACTCAGGACTTCCCATGCTTGTCCTACTATAAGGAAAGGTATAGAGTAAGGGTCCTGCTGCCATATCCAGTAATTATAAACAAGGGAAAATAGAGACAAGCAGAAGGCAAGAGCAGTCTCAGATTGGACTATCAGTAGCCAGTGGAAATCAAGAGGTGATGAGGCAATTGTGTGATGTCCTAAAGGAGGAGTAGGCTGATTCCCTAATTAATAAATGGTCAAAAAATATGAACAGGCAGTTTTCAAAGGAAGAGATCCAAGCTATCAATGGCCATATACTCTAAATCAACAATAATAAGAGGAATGCAATTTAAAGCAACTCTGGGGTTCCACCTCAAACCAACCATATTGGCAGAATTGACCCCCTCCTCCCAAAAGGAAAATGACAAATGTTGGAGGGACTGTGGGAAAACAGGTACATTAGTACACCATTGGTGGAGCAGTGAATTGGTTTAGCCATTCTGGAAAGCAATTTAGAACCATACCCACAAAATTACTGAACTGTGATGCCCTCTATAAGGTCTGAAATTTCCCTGGCTGGGGAACCCTGTACCTCCCCTATAACTGTGGGGTGAGTTTGATACCAAAGGAAGAGGCCAAGAGGCTCCAGATTGATTACAGGAGTTCAATCAATCATTATAAATACTTACAAATACGGGCAATCTGGGGTGGCTACCAGAGAATTCAGTGGAACCCCGCAAAGACCCCAGGAAAGCCCAGTGGTAATTATAGAAATTAAAGAAAGGGAGGTGGAGCCTTAGAGTACATCATTATTGATTGGTGGATATTTTGGGTTTCTGCTTGATAACGAGCTCATTTCTGAGCTTGGGCATTAAGCCGATGTTACTGGGTAAAGTGTCCAAACAAAGGTTTATGTATTGATCATGTGTGGGTCATAAACGTGTCAATGTGTCCATATTATGACTTTCATAGGTTACCGTATCTAAGTTATGACTCTGTTTAAATTATGATTTTTTAACAGGTCACCTTGTCTGGGCTTCCACCTTTCACAGTTTAAGTCAGTGGCTTTTCACTTTTTACTGTGCATTTTTCCCCAATATGGACCCCATACCCTCTGACCCAGTTAAACCATTATTATACATAATAATAGTTAACGTTTATATAGTGCTTACTGCATGCCAAACACTGTGCAAAGCATTTTACAATTTTATTGTTTAATTTGATCCTCATAACAATCCTTGGAGGTTGGTATTATTATTATCCCCATTTAACAGATGAGGAAACTGAGACAAACAGAGGTTAAGTAATAATAATAGTTAACATTGATATAGTACTTACTGTGTATCAGGCCCTATGATAAACACTGTATAATCATTATCACATTCAATCCTCACAAAGGCCCTGGGAGGTAGGTGCTATTATTATCAGATGAAAAACTGAGATTGAGTGACTTGTTCAGGGTTGCACAGCTAGTGTCTGAGGCTAGATTTGAAATCAGGTCTTCCTGGCTCTGGGCCCTATCCACTGTACCACCTAGATGACAAGTATAAATGAACGAATAAGGGGCTTAACTTTATGTCTTAATCAGTTCTGTTGTTGACTCATTTCTGGGATTTAGGCTAATTTTAAATTTTCTTTGTGCCTCAATTTCATTATCTAATATCTTGGAGTCTCATGGGTTGCCATGGCCAAGGAATTCATTACCTCATAGACAGACCACTAAAGTATTAAAGTATATTGGAATTGGACTTGCTTCACTGGGCTATGGAGAATATTAATAAAAATGACATTGAATCATTCTGCCAATGAGAAAATATAATAAGCATGCTAATAAATGTCTGAGGCTGGATTTGAACTCAAGTCTTCCTGACTCCAGGACTAATGCTCTATCACCTGCACCACCTAGCTACCTACTAACCCTTTACCCCAAAGAGATCTAAGAAAAGGACCCAGACATACAAAAGTACTGATAGCAGTTCTTTTTGTGGCAGCAAATAACTGAGGAGGGAGCCCCTAAGTTGGGGAATGGAAAAACAATTTACATTATATGAATGTAATGGAATGCACTCAGTTCTGGTAAAACACATGTTTTAAAAACACGAATTTGTTCTGATGTGATTGATATAGTAAGGAATATTTTAAGCATAATTCAAATTTAGAGTTTGTTTCTGTGAGATTTCTTCCTGCAGAAACATCAAGAATGCAGAAAACTGAACCTCTTACAGCAGTGTAACCCTTCTGATACCTACTTCCACAAGTAATCTCCAGGTATTGTCAACTGCCCTATTGTTTGTGTTTCTGATGAGGAGGAGCTGTGAGGGAGAAGGGCTGGTGTAAACCACCCCTGCATCTCTCCACCTTGGCCTCCAGAGAGAGGCCGGAATTTGTAACCTGTCCAATTTGCTTGTGCAGCCTGGGATGCAGACAGAATTATTAATTAATTAATTGATTAATTAATTTTGGAGGTAATCAAGGTTAAGTGACTTGCTCGAAGTCACACAGCTAGTAAGTGTCTGAGATCGGATTTGAACTCAGGTTCTCATGACTTCAGAGCCAGAGAACCACTATTAAATATGGTACTTACGTATTTCTTAAACTATATATAACAAATATGACCATTATAGCAGAACTGACTGTACTATTATGCTGCAAGAAATGATAAAGGGGGCTGTACCCTCAAAACTACCACCATTTACATCTCAATAAAGTGACTTGCTACTGTTAGGGAATGAAAAAGAAATAAGGGAGGGGATGGTTTCAGAGAAACCTGGGGAGACTTTTATAAATTGATGTAGAGTGTAGTGAGTAGAACCAGAAAGCAAATTATACAATAACAAAACATTGATAAAAACAACTTTGAAAGAACCCTGATCAATGCAATGACCAACCATGATTTCAAAGAACCAATGAAGAAGCATGTTACCCACTCCTGACAAAGTGCTGATGGACTCAGAGCACTAATATATTTTACACATATATTTTTGTGGACATGGTCAATGCAGGAATTAGTTTGGTTTGATTGTGCATATTTGTTACAAAGTTTTCTTTTTTGCTTTTGTGGGAGTTTTTCGGGTAGAAGAGTGGGTGGAAGTGGGAGAAAGAAGAGAACAGATTTTTGTTTAAAAAAATTAAATAAAAAATTATGAAAAGTTTACATTATGAACTTTATTAAAATTTAAATTTTTATTGAACTTTTTTAAATTAAAATTTTAAATCATCTTTAAAAATGGGATGCAGGCTAGAAACAGCTGGAGAAGGTGTAGAATAGTCCACGTTGGAGACTAAATCAAGGTGAGCTGGTAGATGTGGCCAGTTTGTAAAAATGAAAGCCAGTCTGTAGCTTTTTTCTTCTTTACTCTCTTTAGAGTGTGCCCCACAAAAAATCCCAAATGGAATTGAATAACAATGTCAAAAAGAACAAAAATATCTAATAATAAGAATAAAATAATTTCAAAGAGAATAAAAATATCTAAAGAAACATATGAGAAAATAAAAACGACCAAAATGAGAAAGGAGCAAAACAAAGCAGAGAACCAATATACTTAATTCCATAACAATATCTGGATCAGCTAAAACAGCAAAAACAGTGTATAGGAAAAGATGCAACATATCCCCGTAGATGTCTTGACACATTCAAAGAAATTCATCAAGAACTGGCAGTCCCAAGGCAACCACATGACCAAATAAAGGAAAAGCTTGGAAAAAAAAGGTAGAAAATCAAGTGAAGAAATCATTAAGACTTGAGATACAAAAAAAAAAGATTATGAGGAAATATTGAAGTGTCTGGAATTTATTTACACTACTCTAGACATGTATCCATAGGATGCTTGTTTGAATACTTTCAATATTCATTACCTCCCATATCAGCCCAATCCGTTTTTTAAGAGTTCTAATTGTTAGAAAGTTCTTCAAAAATAGGGAATATAATTTTTAAAACTTTTTTTAAAGTAATAAGTATCAGGCTTAAAATTAAAAAAAAAACCAAAGCAAACCAAAACCTTAGAAGGAATAAATAGCAGACTTATAACAATAGGAAATGGAATTCCATGCAATGTAGAACAGCTGGGAAATAGAGGATTAAAAATCACAAAATTATGTGCACTATGGGAAATCTACAGAAAATACACCACCATGATTTGAGCAGATACAATTTTAAAAATGAAAACAACAAAGAGTACATCTCAAAACAAAGTGGTAATTTTAAAGTCTTATTTCAATCCTTGACTTTGATGTTAACAGAATTTTCATGGCTTATAGATTTAGACCCAAAGCAAACTCTTATTCTTACTTTTCTCAGAAAGAGACAGAGAGAGATAGAGACAGAGACAGACAGATAGACACAGATACGGAGAGAGACAGAGAGGTGCAATTTTGGTATTCAACCAGTAGGCAACATCTTTTGAGACTCTAGACAACTGTATGAGGACATTGAATAATTACAAGGGAAATAATGGGCATGATCCTTTCTCTCTCTCAAGCTGTTTAGAGTTGAAATCAGATTAAACCAGGGTGGAGGGGACTGAACCAGATGTCCTCTACAATCCCAACCAGCTCTAAGATTCTGTGGATTAGAAATGACACATACATGAAAACACAAATAATAGAAACATATGCTTATATACATAGCACAGCTGTACATACATATTCATTATATATATATATATATATATATATATATAACTGCAGAGGAGATATATATATATATATAACTGCAGAGGAGTTATTAGGGAAATTAAGATTAACCAATAAGGCAATGTGTAATTATTACAGGAAGGCTTCATAGACAATGTGAGGTTTAAGTTGGCTTTTGAAAGTAGGGGAATGACTTGGCTTGGTGAAAGTCACTCCAGGAAGGAGGGATAGAAAATCATTCCCTCATCATAAGGATTTGTTTGATTGCTCTGAGTTTTCTTCTCATCTTTCATTTCTCAAGATAAGGTTAAAAACCGAGGCCATTTCATAGCAGTCATTGATCATATTTGCAGATACTTTAAATGCTTCCTCATGCAGTATGCAAAAGTTCTTTCTGTCCCTGTGGTCACTGCCAATTTTATTTTATATATTGTATACAAGTATAGGATATTTCATTTTCTAGTGTGGGAAACAGAGCACATTTTCTATGTCTGACTTTAGCGCATTTTGTAATTCTTTATGTTCTGAAAAGTTACACCCCAAAGTAGGGTTGAGTTTTCCCTTCCTCCTAAGAATCTTAGTGGGCTTGTTGCAAATAAGATCTTTGTCTTTTAACCTACATTAAAAATCTTATCCCAAAGTACCCTATCTGAAGAAAATGAATTTTATAATTATTTACCTGGTGGTATACAAATGATAACGGTATCATCATCATCACTGACTTTCTCATGCTGGCGATGTGCTCAGCAATCTGCCGAACTCAGGGGAAAACAAAAACTTGTGTAATGAACTTAACAATAAAAACAAGTCATCCAGATGAAGAGCCCAGGGCATCCTTATACACATGTAGTATAATGACAGCCCAGGGCACTGGATTTGGAGACCACAAGTCTGTGTTCAGGCGCTTAAACCATCACTTCCTAGCTATGTCACCTTAGGCAAGGTAATGATTAATAATAACTAATATTTATGGAGCACCTACTATGTGCTAAGCATTTTACAGTTATATCTCATTTAATCATCACAACAACCCTGGGAGACAGATGCTGTTATTATCACCATTTTACAGATGAGGAAACTGAGGCAAACAGGAGTTGTGACTTGCCTAAGATCATACAGCTAGTAAGTGACTGAGGCTGGATTTAAAGTTAGGTGTTCTTGACTCTCTAGACCAGCACTCTATCCACTGATCCTCCAGACCTTTCTGAAACTGTTTCCTCATCTGTAAAACAAAATTAATAATGTTGGCACTCTCTACCTAGCAAAGTTGTAGAGAGGACCAGGTGATACTGTATACATGAAATAGTTTGTAATGGTCGATTTAAGTTGTTATTGTTGTTGTTGTTTTAGGAATCAGGATGGTCACATTGCTTGCATAAAATATACCTCTCACCTGCTTTCTGATGCTTACAATTCCTTAACCAGGGCAAAAGTCCTCATTGCACAATTAGAAATACAAAAATATCCCAGTGAGAGATAACCCCATTGATTTAAATTCACACAAATACCTAAGTTGGTTTAGATGGCAAGGGGTAAGACAGAGCAGAAAGTAAAGGCTTAATTTTTTTTCATTCATTCTTTCATTCACTCACTCATGACCAGAGGGTCCTAAAGAGAGAGAACAGCAGAAAAGAAGGCTGGGGGCACTCGAGACAAACTTGAACACTTCACGATTTTTAAGGGATGGTCTTAAGTAAACAAACATGCGTGAGAAAGGGCAGGTGTGCACGTGCCCTTTAAACACACACACACACACACACACAGAGACACACACACACACACACACACACACACCAGAAAGCTGAGGGCAGCATTTCTCTTAAATACCCATCAACCAGACTCTCGCTGCTGTCTCTTGGTTGATTGTTGATATGTTGTTAAGTATGTTTGTTCTCCTTTCTGGTTTTAGATTACAGCTTCGGCAGTGACTAAGTACAGGCTGCCTTAGCTCCACATCAGAATAGAGTGCTCTCTGTCCACCCTTGTGTATCATCTACTGATGGTGCTGATATGTGGAACTAGAGAACTGCTTACCACCTGTTGTATCAAAGGCTAGGCATGAAATGTCACCAAGTCTGTGTTCCTTGGGGAGGGAAAAATCACTATTTAAATCCATATTTCATCTACTTATCTATCTATTTATATGTATATATATGAGCATGTGTGTGTATGCATATATATATATATATATATATATATACACATATATATGGGGGAAAGAGAGACAGAGAGAAAGAGACAGAGACAGAGACAGAGAATCAGAGACAGAGAGACAGAGAACAAAAAGACTAGTTGAGAGCTCAGGTGGTGAAGACAAGTGATACGACCTAAATTTCTTTAAACATAATATATAGTTTCCTTTTTCCCCCTTTCTATCTGCATTCACAAGGATACGGATTTTTCCTCTTACTGATTTTTTTTCTGATTTCAGAATCACTGATTCTCTGATTTTGTAATTTGTCTGCATGTCAAATACTGTTCTTAATCACTCTGACGTTCTTTCTCCTGGTGATTATTGCAAGAAGCTTTCATTTGAAATGACCCTGTATTAAAGTCATAGAAAGCTATCCAGTGGTTCGACTTTTGATCAGATGTGTCCCCAGATTTCTTTATAAACCCCAATGAGGAGACTTGAGAAAGTCAGAGCTAGATTTGTGATCGATGTACAAGGAAGTTATAACCACTTTTAGGCAAGACCATGTGAATTCTATGATTAGAGTTCATTGGCCCATAGGGAGGCAGAACTTTTTCCTTGGAATTTGAGGAAGTGGGACACTTATCCTACCAATTTTTGAAGGCTTCATTCTATATGATTATTATTTTATCATCCTCAAAGCATTATGACATCTCACCTTTACCTGTAATCTATTCAGCTCCTTCCTCTCCTTTTCTTCTCCTTTCCTTCTTCCTTCCTCCTCTCAAAGGTAAGGAGGATGAGAATCAGTGATGGATGTAGGATATCGGGGTGGGGTGATAGATCATGGTAACAGGGGCAGGAAGTGAAGGGTAATCTTGTTTAAGCAATCTGATTTCCTATTTTCCTCTATACCAAAAGCATACTCATAAATAAAGTGTATTTTCATTAGTGCATATTTGTCAGGGTGGGGAGCAGGGAGCAGGATAGGTCATGTGAGGAAAGAGCCAGGGTAAAAGGTTGAGTAATCCATGTTGGTGGGAGGAGGAGTGGCCTCTCATTTCCAAGCACACAGCATGGCTTGAGTATCTGTTTACAACTCTTAAGAAATGGCTGCTGAGCCCAGAGGAGCTGGGGTACTGTGCCACTCCATATTTCACTAAGGGGCCCAGGCTCATAGTTTGGGCTTGGTTCATTGTTGAAGGAACCTGCCCTCTAATGAGAGGAATTAGGCTCCCTTTTCTCACACTGAACTTCCATCTCATTGGCCCAGGGGAAAATGTACTTAAAGCTTATGTCGTGATTCATGTCCAGCATTTCTGCAAAAGCAGGAAGAAGAAAGATACTCAAATGCTTAATATGAATCAGGTATGGAATGAACATTTTTTTTCCTGTACACACAAAAAATATTAAACATAAAAAATGATTAGGCACTAATAGCACTACTGAAAACAGAATTCAGTAACATACTACTGTTACAGTCTGGTAGGAGGCTGATTTTGAAATCTCATCAAAACATAAAGCCGTTTTCAGGACTACTAATTAGTCATTTTACATTTCACCTCAGCTCTGCACTATCTAAACAATTCCTGGTACAAGCCTTCTGTTAAAATTACTAAGCTCATCTTCCTGCCAACCTCTCCAAGATCATTACAGTCGTTAGGGAAGATTCCTGCTTTTTCATCATTCAGCTGTGGCCTGATGAGACCCAGGTCCCCTAAACCTCCTAAATTAACAAGATCATCTCCAAACCTGGACACATCCATCTCTGGATAGATACTCATTTGCCTAAGATCAGGAAAGAACAAATACAAAAGAGACAGCCCAATCCCAGGCTCAGGCTTGCATAGGCAGGACATAAGCTTTGGAAGCTATCTGCCCACAGTTTTGCAGAGGGCAGAGTTGGGATGGGACAAATTGCCCACTTCCCTACTTGCTTCTCAAAGGAATGATTTGAAACCATTAATATATAATTCTCAATTGAAGGAGAAATTAAAGGCTGAGAGGGAAGAGTATAATTCCTTTGGGTAAAAAAAAATCCACTGAGTTATACAGGAGTACTCCATCACCTCAAAGTCCTGAATCACAGATAGTGGAAAGTAAATTCCAAAGCCCCCAGATGGCTGACTTGAACCAGGAAGGACAACTCCAAGAACATTCCATGGGTATCCCTACAGTTTGATTCACCCTCTAGTACATAATGTTACCAGTCAGAGACAGGAGATCACAAAATCTTAGAATCTCATACCTGGAAGTAACCTCAGATAAATTCTAGTACAACCCTCTAAAAAAAATAATCCCTTCAAAACACATCAGGTTTGAAGACCTCTAGTGATGAAGAGGAACTCCCTCCCGCCTGAAGCAGCCCATTCCTCTTCTAAGCAGCCCCAGTCATTAGGAAGTTTCTCCTTACCAAGTCTAAATTTTCTTCTGCCAATTTCAATGCATTTCCTCCATTTCAGCCCTCTGAGATCCAATCACAGCAAGTCTAACTTTCTCTTCACATGCCAACTGTCCAAATACTTGAATATAAATATCATGTTCTGTACTCAATTTTCTCTTCCCCAGGTTAAAATACATCCCCATTTCCTCCAAATGAACTTAATACATGGCATGATCTCAAACCCCTCCCCCGTTACCCATTTCTGAATACTATGTGGTTTATCAATGTCCTTTCCTAAAATATGGCACCCAACACAGTATTTCAGATATGATCTGACCGGGGCCAAATAAAGCAACATTTTCATCTCCTAATATCTCTTAATCTCCTATATCTATTAACGTAGTCTAAAATTACATCACCTTTTTTAGTTACCATCTCACACTGTTGATTTATATTGAGCTTTCAGCTCAATATAAATATAAATATAAAGCTCAAAGTCTTTCTCAGATGGACTACTTTCCAGTCATTCTTTCCACATCTAGTACCTAAGAATTGGATTTTTTAGGGGGGCAGCTATGTGGCACAATGGATAGAGCGCCGGCCCTGGATTTAGGAAGACCTGAGTTCAAATTCGGCCTCAAACACATAACACTAGCTGTGTGACCCTGGGCAAGTCACTTAACCCCCATTGACCAACCAAAAAAAAAAAAAAAAGAAAGAATTGGATTTTTTGAACCCAAGTATAGAGACTTCACATTTAATCTTGTTACATTTGGCCAAACGTTCTAGCCTGTCAAGAACTTTTAAATCCTAACTCTTGTCATACAGAGTGTTAGCTATCCCTCCCATGTTGGTGTCACCTGCAAAGCTGAGAAACATTTCTTTATTCAAGTCGTTGATTTTTAAAATAAATAGCATGGGACCAAGAACATATCTCTTGTGCACTCCCCTGGAGACCTCCAGCCTAACTGTCATGAAACCACTAATGACTATGCTTTGGGTTTGGCCATTCAACCAGCTCTAACATCATGTAAACATACTATCATCTAGCCAACATTCCTATCTTTTCTAGAAGAAAAGTGCCAAAGATATCACCAATTGTTTTAATAAAAATCTAGGTAGGGCAGCTAGGTGGTGCAGTGGATAGAGCACAGGCCCTGAAGTCAGGGGGACCTGAGTTCAAATCCGGCCTCACACCAAAACACTTGATACTTACTAGCTGTGTGACCCTGGGCAAGTCACTTCACCCCAACTGCCCAAAAAAAAATTTATAAAATTAAAAAAAAAATCTAGGTAAACTCTGACTATAATACTGTCCTGATCTACCTGTCAAAAGGGGAAATAAGATTAATCTGGCAAGACTCATTCTTGATAAAGTTAGATTGACCATTTGTGATCACTTTTTCTTTTTCTGGTTGTTTAATTAATCATCCTTTTAATGATATATTCTAGAATTTTACCAGCAATTGAAGTCAGATGAACTGGCCTATGGTTTTCCTAATCCATTCTGTTTTTTAAGGTGCCTGGTTTTCTTTTAAACTTTATCTCTCCCCCCCCTTTTTTTTTTGAAAATTAGAATGTTTGACCTTCTCCAAACCTATCTCCCCCATTCTCTGATATTTCAAATATCACTGGCAATGGTTCAGCCACACATGCCAGTTCTTTCACCAACCCTATGATGTAGCTCAACTGAGCTTGGTGATGTGAATTCATTAGGTTGTCTCCTATCGTGTTCCTATTTATTGTAGTTTTGTTGTTGTTCAGTCACTTTTTCAGTCATGTCTGACTCTTTGTGACCCCATTTGAGATTTTCTTGGTAAGGATACTAGAATATTTTCCAGCTCATTTTACAGATGAGGAAACTGAAGCAAACAGGGTTAAGTGACTTGCCCAGGGTCACACAGCTAGTAAATGTCTGAGGCTAGATTTGAACTTGGGGAAATGAGTCTTCCTGACTCCAGGCCCAGCACTTTATCCACTGAACCACCTAACTGCTCTAATTGTGGTTATCAATTCTCTAGTATCCATTTTTTTCAATGCTATAATACTCCTTGTCAGAGAAAGAAAACAAAATGTGTTGGCAGCTCTGCCATCTATCAATCATTAGTCATCATCATTTTATCCACCATAAGGAATGGTTATAGTCTTTCTTTGATCTTCTTCTTTTCCTCAGTATGGATGAAAAGAAGGAGAAAAAAAACTTTGTTGGCCTTAGCTTTCTATACCAGCCTCAGCTCATTCTGAGCTTCAAGCATTCCTGATTCTGTTTTCACCATGCCAGTTTCCATTACCTGCCTCTGCTTCAAAAAAGGGTTGTGTTGAAATTATTCTACCCCATTTTAGCCCTGATACCTTAACAAGGTGGAGACATGTCTCAATGATCACTCACTCATATAGGCAAGACTCATTCTTGATAAAGTTAGATTGACCATTTGTGGTCACTTTTTCTTTTTCTCAAGTACTAAATGGCCTTCAAATGGAATGACATTGTACACGAATGATGTTCAGATAAGCCATGCCCTAAGAGTCAACTATAAATTATTAAGCAAGTTGAGAGAGAATTGAATTTCAGAAATTGGAGTGAATGGGACTTTCCAGTATATCCATTAGGAGAAATTTCCTAGAAGAAGGGACCAGGAGGGGAAAAGAGAGGCCTTGGATTTTACACCTTGGCTAGGTCTCTTTCTCACACCACTCCCTCTTTGGCCAAAGGATGACTTTGTAACCTTCAAATTGTACATTGTACCTGGCACGTAGTAAGCATTTAATAAATGTTTATTGATTGATAGATTCAAAAGGTCAAGAGGATTTTAGATTACCCATTGGTATCATAGTGATGGCCCTGGTTCAACTGGCAGCAGTATCTGCATTGGGCAATAAGGATAGATGGACAAGAGATTCACTATGCTTACAAGGAATTTCTTGAGTATCCCACAAATAGGAGAAAATAACTTCTAAGCACCAGAAACTGAGTTACCCCTTTGCCACATGAGTTCTCTAAGCTTGAGCTTTTCTCCTGGATTTTACGTACTTGTGGGAGAATGTATCAGACTTCTTTTTTTTTTTGAGGAGGGGGGGATGTTTTGTATCAACTCTCATTACTACTCTCCTTAGTGAATTCTCCTTTCTAAAAGCTACGTAAAGCCAAAACCCTTCATTCTTCTTCAAGCCCTGCTCCTGACTTGACTTCTTTCTTCACCCTGCTCCTCTTACTCTGAAAGCTGCTTTTATCATTATGCTCTAGCAGCCCTATTATCCTGGAAGAGCCCTCTACTCCTGCTACCCCTTCATCTGATTGTTTCCTCCCGTTTTCAGGAAGGGTCCCTAAGCCAGTCATGTTCACTCTATTTCTCACCACTTCCCATGCTTAACTCTTCAGAATTCTTTCTTTATCTTCCCCCATCTCACTTTTTAGCTTCCTTTTATATATCTTCCCCCTTTAGAATATAAGCTCCTTGAGGGCAGGGACTGTCTTTTGTTTTGTTGTTATTGTACCCCTAGCACTTACCACAGTGGAACATAGTAAGTGTTTAATAAATGCTTGTTTACGTCAATTGACTTGGAGGAATGCACACTGGTGGCTACTTGAGCCAAAAGCATTAAAGAATCACCCCATGAATCTTCAGAGGTGCCACTAGATCCCTCAGGGGAAGATGTAGCTAGCCTTGCTCTTGAGACCTAATTCATAGGAGAAAGTGAGAGTTGGGATAAAGATGTCCCAGGGCTTACATGAGCTATCCTTATGTTCTTTATAAAGTCTAAATTAATTGGTAAGTTCCTTGTGTATCTGAGTTGATTTCTTTGGTCAACTCCCTCTCTCCTCTACCAGAGTTGTTTCTCTTTGTGTCTTCCTAGTTTCATTTTGAGAGTTTCCCATCCTTCCTGTAGAATTTTGGGCCAATGGCAGAGTGATGTGTGAGTCCTGTCTATGAGGCACAGGTCCCTCTCACTGCCTTTTTTTTTTTTTTTGCTTTTTTGGTGAGGCAATTGGGGTTGACTTGTCTAGGGTCACACAACTAGTAAGTGTCAAGTGTCTGAGGTCAAATTTGAACTCAGGTCCTCCTGACTCCAAGGCCTTCCTTTCTAAAGATCTTTCTTTTTTTTTAATCTACCATTGTAGCTAAGTTTAGTTAAGTGAGCCAACAGGGTCATATTGAACACCCTTGGGCATATAGCATCATACGAGGCTCCTAAAGATACGGAGTGAGTAATAGACCAGGTTTCTGCTTCCCCCTGATTTTAATTAGAAACTATGCTGTTCAATGCTTTGAACCCAGATAAGAATTTAGTATATAAAAATCTTCAGTCGGGAAAAGAAGCACAGACCTTTAGACATGAATAAAAAACGTCCAAACAGCCACTGAATGAGGGGTCTCCTTTGAGCAGACAAAGTCTTGAGGCCCTGAAAGAAAGACCCAAAGAAAGGGACCACCTTGAAAGCATGCATGCTGTCAACAGGGGAAAAAACCGGCAAGCTAAATGTTCCCAGGACAACACAGTTCTCGTTGCACAAGCAGGACGGATATATGACAGGCAGTGAGCAAAAGGCAGAAGATCATTTGGGCTGATGGAATTTTTTTTTATCATTTTCTTCTGGACTCATCAGATAAACACACTAATATATATATATATGTATGTGTGTATATATATATATGTATATATATGTATGTGTGTATATATATGTATATATATGTGTGTGTGTATATGTATATATATGTATGTGTGTATATATATATATATGTATATATACCAAATCACTTTAACTTATCTTTAAATCATATCAATATAACAGTCCCCCTAAGCTTTTTTGCTGTGTGGGAAGTTTAATAATTAAAAAACAAATTAAAAAGAAAACCTGTCTCTTAGTGGGAAAGGAAAATTGTCAGTTGTGAGGGGTTTGACAGGAAATCTCAGAGATTTCTTCAGGACCTACCATGGACTGAACTGGGCATTTGAAATCCTCCCTGTCCAGGCTCCAACTCTACCTTTAAACTAATATGGAATATAGGAGCTGAGGAAATAGTAAAGATAAAAATGATGCTACTCTTAGCCTCTTCCTAGGCCTAATGTTACAAAAGCTTCATGGAGAAAAATGATAATAAAAAAATAAGATAATAATAAAATAGCTTAAGGCAAGGGCCCTTTTAAATTCCAGAAAGGTTCTACCAGGAAGCTGGGCAAACCAGATAAAGTCAAAAAAGAAACCTCAGTTTCTCAGCTATGAGGATTTTTATTGGGTGGTGGATATGAATAGAATGAACCTTAAAGAAAGAGAGGCTACTGAGTGAGGGAGGAAGGGGGAAAACCTGGAAGGGGTAATGAGGAGCAAAGAGTATTTCAGCTCCCCCACCTCAACAGCCAGTGCTGGAAAGGGTGGCCAGGGAGACTGCGCCATCAGGAGGGGAGCCAGATTTCAGTTATAGCTAGTAGTAGAAGTAGGGGGAGAGGAAAACAGTTAAGGAAGGGAAGTTTGTGAGAAAAGGGAACCTAACTCTTCTCATTAGAGAGCTTTGGATCTGCTCCCATCATTCATCACCTTCACTCCTATACACGCATTACTGAACAAAGATGGAGAAAATCACTCAACTATTCTGACTAGGTCCACTACAAATTTATGTTACCTAACCTCAAGTGGCCCCTTACTGCTGCTAGGCAATCCTATCATACCTCCCTTATCAATTCAGTCTCCCACTCTCCACACCAGCTCTTCCAAACCTTTTCATCCCTCCTGATGAAATCCCTTCCATGGATCCCACTGCCCCTATCCTCTTAACTGACCTTGCCTGGTATTTTACAGAAAAAAATTGAAACCATTCACCATGAGCTCCCTCTTCTGTCATCTTCTGTCTTCTGCCCCTATTTACTCTTTCACTCCTTTCTCATAAAGTGAAGTGGCCTTACTTCTTACCAAGGCTAACCCTTTCACTTATTTAAGTGTCTCCTCCAACACACTGACTCACTCTATCACTCATTCTTCAATCTCTCCCTGTCTACGGGTTCATTCCCTTCTGCCTACAAACATGCCATGTCTCCCCCATCTTGAAAAAATCCTCATTTGATTCTTCATTCCTGCTTACTATCATCCTATATCTCTTCGGCTGCTTTTAATAGGTGCCTCTAATTTCTCTCTCTTCTTAACCCCTGATAAGCTGGCTTCCTACCTTAGCATTCCACTGAAACTGCTGTCTCCATGTGCCTAATGATCTCTTTGTTGTGAAATCCAATGGCAACTCTCAAATCCTCATTTAGCTTCTCTGCTGCCTTTTACACTGCTGAATGGTTGCTCTTCCTTTATACTGTCTTCCCTCTAGGTTTTCTGTAGACCGCTGTTTCCTGGTTCTCCTCCTACCCATCGCACCACTCTTTCTCTTCCTCCTTTGCTGGATCATCTTCCAGATTTCTAACCTTAGGTGACCCACAGGCTCCCCCTAGGCTATCCTAGGCCCTCTTCTCTTTTCCCTCTTTACTTGGTGATCTCCATCAGCCTTCACGTGTTTAATTACCATCTTTATGATGATGATTCTCAAACCTACTTATCCTGCCTGAAACTCTCTGCTGACTTCCAGTCTTGCATCTTCGACTGCCTTTCAGACATCTCAAACTGCATGTCCACTAGACATCTTTCTGAATTCATTATCTTTACCCTTACACCCTTCCTCCTCCTTCCTTCCCTATTACTATAGAGGCAACACCATCCTCCTAGTTCTTCAGGCTTACAACTTAGGAGTCATCCTGGACTCCTCACTGTCTCTCACCTTCTCCATATCTAAGCTGTTACCAAAGTCTGTCCATTTCACTTTTGCAACATCTCTCCAATATGGCGCCTTCTCTCCTTTGACACTGCCACCACTCTAGTAACAGGCCTTCATCACCTCATGCCTTGATTATTGCCAGTCTGTCCCTACTGCAATCCATTTTCCATTTAGCCACTAAAGTGATTTACCTACTGCGAAGGTCTGGCCCCTCACCACCAACACATACACACACTCAGACAACTCCAGTGGCTCCCAGTTGCCTCAAGGATCAAATTTTTTAAAATGTTCTATTTGTCTTTCAAAGCCTTTCATAACCTCACTCCCTCCTGCCTTTCCAGTCTTCTTTCACCTTGCTCCCCAATACATACTCCTTGATCCAGTGACACTGGCCTCCTGGCTGTTCCACAAACAAGACACTCCATCTCTCTGCTTTAGGCATTTTCTCTGGCTGCCCCCACACCTAGAATGCTCTACCTCCTGTCCTCATACTACTGATCTTCCTGGCTTCCTTCAGGTCCCCAACTAAAATCCCTTCTTTTACTGGAAGCCTTTCCCAACCCCTCTTAATTCCAGTGCCTTCTCTTCGTAATTATTCACTATTTGTCCTGTTCGTAGCTTGCTCTGTATATATTTGTTTACATGTTGGCTTACCCATTAGATTATAAATTCCTTGAGGGCAGCAATTGTCTTTTGCCTCTTTTCATATTCCCAGTACTTTGTGAAGTGCCTGGTACATAGTAGGTACTTAATAAATATTTATTCATTGATTTTACCTAATTATACCTATTCCCCATTAACTGCATAGATAACTACATGTGGAAATGGAGAAAACCCAGTTTTGTCTGTACTTCACCTTACTCGATTCCCAGCCCTCCCTCTGTTTCCTTGGAGATCTTTTCAACCTCCATGAGGTTGGGGGAGGGAAGATGGGGGGAGAGAAAGTGATGCTGTCTTTTGAATGTATTGTTTAAATTAGGCAACTAGATAGTAAAATAGATAGAATGTTGGCTTTAGTGTCAAAGAGCCCCGAATTTGACTCCTACCTCAGACATTTAAAAGCTGACCTAATGAGCCAGAGCATATCACTTAAGCCCTCTTAACCAGAGATATCCAACTGGTGCAATGCATAGAGCTCTGGGCTGAGAATCAGGAAGACCTGAGTTCAAATCCAGCCTCAGACACTTACTAGCTGTGTGACCCTGGGCAAGTCACTTAACTCTGTTTGCCTCCATTTCCTCATCTGTAAAATGAGCTAGAGAAGGAAATGGCAAACCACTGTAGTATCTTTGCCAAGAAAACCCCAAATGGGGTCATGAAGAGTCAGACAGGACTGAAGCAGCAAAACAGAGATAATAATAACTCCTACCTCCCAGGATTGTTGTAAGGATCAAATGAGAGAAGATGTGCAAACCTGTTATTAAATTGTGCTTCTTGGGCACCAACAAGCCCTCAATTTGACATGCATTCTTGCCCAGATAATTTCCAGCACCAACCAAATATGGACAGACAAGGAAAGCCATTGCAATGGTACTATCAAAATGGAGACAGGCAATGGAACTTCATGAAAAGAGCATTGAAATGGAAGTCAGGAGACTTGGGCAATAATTCTTGCTCTACCACTACCATGTTGTCACCTTGAGCAAATCAATACATTTTTTCTGGGACTCAGATTTCTTATTTTTAAAATGAGGATTGGTTGAGATCATCTCCACACCAACACAAATGTGGATTAACATATATCTTTCTCAAACATGTCTAACCTGTTTGAATGTGTGGGGTGGGGGTGGTAGAGAATGTACTACTTTTATCTTCCTAGGAGGTATTCGCTATTGAAAAAACATCTATCTTTATATAGTACCCTCTGGTGGTCAAAGCATGGTCCTATGGTCTTGTCTGCTTTGTCAAAGTGCTGTTATGGGTGAACATCCTAGGATCATAAATGTAGAGCTGTCAGGGATGTTAGGAATCATCTGACCCAATGCTCTTCATTATGGTCACACAGGTGAGCAGCAGAATCAGGATTTGAACCCAGGTCTCTGAATCTGGTTCTTTCCTCTACATCAGTCTGACTCTGATATCTAATTGGATCATAATCTTGTTGAGGGAAGGGCTTGTGTTATATATTTTTTTGTATTTACATTCCTACTTCCTAGTTTGGCACCTTACCGTTAGCAAGTGCTTTGCTTTAGTAAATGCTTCTGGGTTTGTTGGACCTTAAAGAAGTTTCATGGAGTCTTTCTGATCTGCTTGCCAGATTCTTCTATCCAACTGACAGAGGCTGCCAAGTTCCAACATTCAAACTCAGAATATAAAGACCAGGAGAAAGTATGTGTAAACAATTTAAGCTTCTTGAGTTTGCTTATCTTCTAGCCTATGCCAAATTGTCCACCATTTCTAGGATGTACTCCCTCCTTTCCTCCTCCACCTTAGAGAATTCCTATCTCCTTTCAAAGCTCTGTTTAGGCTCCTTCACCTCCTTAAGAATTTTTCCTGATCTTCTAGTTATTAGCACTGTCTTCTTCTTGAACTGACTTTGTAAACACTTCTGTAGTCCCTGCCCCCAGACATATTGCCATGGATACTGGGAGGTGAAAGGAGGGAGCATGTGCACTGAGTTGTGCATGCATTTACCTAGCTTTCCCAAATTTTCCTGAGGCTTTTGACCTTGAAGGAACTTCTTTCCATGGAGAAACCTTATGGCTGAGATGGAAAGAAGGTGGGGAAAGTGTGGGGTTCCTGCTTCTACTGCAAAGCTCCTAACAGAGTTGAGATTAGTACAAGGGACCTCCTGTTGCTGAAGCAAGGAACAGTATAAGCAAGATGAGGAGTAGGAATGAAGTGCTGAACAGACAAGAGGAGAGATGATCAGATAAACCACTGGAGGCAAACTTGAATGGAGAACAAATTGGTCCAAACCAGGAGAATGGGGTTTGAGAAGTTACAAGAGTCCAGTCTGTAGCATTGCCGAAGGAAGCCACCCTCATTTACGTACTCCACCATTTCCTTTCCAGTTTCCCCCTCTGACAAGTGGGGAGAACTAATGGGGGAATGGAGAAAAGATTCCTCTCCCAATGACTGCTATACTTTGTTTTAATGCTTGTATATGTTTCTATCCTATTTGAAATTTCAATTAAAGTAAGTAGCCTTTTACGATTATTTTAGTCTAAACCTACAAGTTCATAGTTCAAGATTGAGAAAAGGGAAGCCTCCAAAAGGAGAATGGATTTTGCCAGCTCTGGATGGGATAAGGGCAGCAAGCTGATTAGAAAAAGAATTTCTATAATTTTATTAATCTCTGAGATAGCCATTACCACCAAACTATCTTCTGAACTTGTATTAATGAGGAAATGAGCCAATAGCAGTAAGAGGTAGAT
This sequence comes from Vombatus ursinus, assembly GCF_900497805.2. Taxonomy (NCBI): domain Eukaryota; kingdom Metazoa; phylum Chordata; class Mammalia; order Diprotodontia; family Vombatidae; genus Vombatus; species Vombatus ursinus. The sequence continues at coordinate 2,346,284 of NW_020950098.1, forward strand.
GTTACTGTGTTTATTTGGCATATAGTAGACACTTCATAAATGTTTGTCGAAAGAATATTTTAATAAATATGCTCTGCACCCAACCAACACCATTCCCCTTATCCCCAACTTGGCTACTCTTTATATTTATTTATGTGTGCACATGGTATATCCCCCTAGAATCAGGGTGCTTGACCGGGGTCTACAGAGCCTCAAAGGGTCAATGGATAGATTTCAGAGGGTTCATGAACTTGGATGGGAAAAATTTGATCTTTATTTGGTTTTCTTTGTAATACTATGTATTTTATTTTACACATTTTAAAATATTATTCTAAGAAGTTCATGGCCTTCATAGCCTGCCAAAGGGGTCTATGACAAAAAAAGTGAACTTCTTGAGGTCAGAGATTGTTTCTTTTTTTTTCTTTGTATGATGACTTGCACATTGTAGGTATATAACAAGTCTTTGTTCAGTTGAATTGAATCTAATATTTTTAAAGTTAGTATTTGTTTTTAAACTTTTTAAAAATTTGAATTCTCTCTCTCTCACTTACTTCTCCCCCACCTGATGAGAAGTAAGAAATGTAATATCAATTATACACTTGAAATCATGCAAAATGTATTTCCATAATATATAATAATATAGCAATGTTGCAGAAAAAAGCAAGAAAAATCTTCAATCTGCATTCAGACTCCATCACTTCTCTCTCTGGAGGTGAATAGCATTTTTCATCATAAAGTCCTTCAGAATTGTCTTAGATCATTATATTGATCAGAATAGCTAAGTCATTCACAGTTCATCATTGCACAATATTGTTGTTACTATGTACAGTGTTGTCCTGGTCCTGCTCACTTCACTTTGCATCAGTTCTGCTAAATCTTCCAGGTTTTTCTGAAACCATCCTGCTTGTCATTTCTTAAAACATAATAAAATTCCATCACAACCATATACCACAACTTGTTCAGTCATTCCCCATTTGATGGACACCCTCTCAATTTCCAGTTCTTTGCCACTACAAATAGGTGCTATAAATATTTTTGTACGTGTAGGTCCTTTTCCTTTTTCTTTAATCTCTTTGAGATACAGACCTAGTAGCGTTGTTGCTGAGTCAGAGGGTATGCACAGTTTTATATTCCTTTTACTGTAGTTCCAAATTATTCTCTGAAATGGTTAGATAGGTTCACAACTCTACCAACAGTATGTTAGTGTCCCAATTTTTCCACATCCTCTCCAACATTTGTCATTTTCCTTTTCTGTCGTATTAGCCAATCTGATGGGTTTGAGGTGGTACCTCAAAGTTGTTTTAATTTGAATTTATCTCATTGATAGCAATTTTGAGAATTTTTCATATGACTATAGATAGCTTTGATTTCTTCTGAAATTGCCTGTTCATATCATTTGACCACTCATCAATTAGGAAATGAATGGCTTGCATTTTTATACATTTAACTCAGTTCTCTATATATATGAGAAATGAGTCCTTTATCAGAGAAACTTGCTATAAAATTTTCCCCAGTTTCCTACTTTCCTTCTAATCTTGGCTTAATTGGTTTTGTTTGTACAAAAACCTTTTAATTTCATCTAATCACAATTATCCATTTTACTTCCTGTGATCTTCTCTATCTCTTGTTTGGTAATAAATTCTTCCCTTATCCATACATCTGACAGGTAAAACTTTCCATACTTCTCTAATTTGCTTATGATATCACCCTTTATGTCTAAATCATGTACCCATTTTGACTTTATCTTGGTATACAGTGTGAGATGTTAGTCTATACCTAGTCTCTGCCAAAATGCTTTCTAGTTTCCCCAGTAATTTTTATTAAATAGTGAGTTCTTATCCCCAAAATTTGGATCTTTGGGTTTACCAAACACCAGATTACAATGGTCATTTACTGCTGTGTGCTGTGGACCTAATCCATTCCATTGATCCACAATTGAATTTAATCTTAAATGCTCACAGAAATCTGGCACTCCTGGAGAAAAGGTGATGATTCAGAACTCCAGATTTCCTTTGACTCCAGAGGAATGCTAAAACAACTGATCTGAAGGTCAAAAAACCTGAGTTCAAATTCAGTTTCTGACTCTAACTTTGCATGTGACCTTGGCCAAGCCCATTAGCTCACCTTTCTAGATCTCTTCTGTAAAATGAGGAGGTTGGACTGAATGATGTCTAAGTCCTCTCCCACCCCTGTGGCTTGATTCTACTCCTATTCTATCCTATTCAGTTCTAAAATATCCTAAAGCCATCCTGATCATTTCCCAAAACCAGCTTTTAAAAAAAAAATACATGAATATAATCTCAAAGAATACCACTGCTTAGCATTCACAACCAAACTGAAATCTGACCACTTCTTCATAGCCTATTGATTTGAGCACCTCTGCTCCTAAAATTAAACTTCATTGTTAGCACAGTGCTTTCGGCTTGAAGAAACCATTTCAAATTGGTTCCTTTTCCAGCCCAGCTTAATATAAGTAAGTAAATATGTGCCTATAAGTGCCTCTGTCAGATTATCCTCTAAAGTGGTGGCTGCCTCAGTCTTACAGAAACCACTCCAAAAAAAAGCTAAAACTGAGTTAGGTGGTAAACCACACTGACCTATAGAGAGGCATCTTTGAACTCGAATGCATCTTTCCAGCCTGAGTAGCAAGTATGACTTATGTGAATGACGTTCGAAAATCCTACAAGAGGTCAAAGATCGAAGATCAAATATCTTTGTGGATTTTGTTGGGTTTTTTTTAATAGAAACTTCAGTTAGCTGTCTTGAGAAACAGCTCCCATTCTCTAAAAATAATGAAATAATGTTCCCCCTGCTGTCACAAGTACTGACTGGAGTAGCAGAAATAATAATCCATCGTTTTATAGCCATCCTGAAAGATGAGGGGAGAAATGATGACTAGAAGAGGGTTATAAAGAGCTGTGAATTTTGAATACCAAGATCAGCAAAGGTAGTTCCTCCTTTGATCACCATCTTACAGACAGTGGTATTTTATGAGTGAAAGGAAACACACACAATGTCTTTTCATGGATGCATGTGTTTTTGTTTTTGTTTTTGTTTTTTAAGACTATTCTGCTTTATATGGATGTCTTTGAAAGAAGATGAGTGGTATGCAGAATGAAACACTTGTGCTCGGACACAGCCAGAATGAAAATTTGTTTTGCTTGACAGTGCATGTTTGTTACAAGGGTTTTGTTTTCCTTTTGGGGGGAGGGAGGAGAAATGGGAAGGAGACAAAATAAATGCTGAATAACTTTTTTTTTAAATTTTTAAGAAAGAGGGTGAACAAAAGCACAGAAAATTGCCTCCAAAGCATCATGGGGTATTGCAAACATCCCTGGATTAGGAGAAAGGAAAACTGGGTTCCAGTCATAACAAGTCTACTTACTAGTTACCTGACCACAGACAAGTCATATTCTCCTTCTGGGCCTTAATTGCCTTATTTATGAAATGTGAAGATTGGATTTCTAATTTCTCTTCTAGTTTTCACATTCTTCTATCTAAATCTTAAAATATGTGTGTGTGTGTGTTTGCTCAAGATTGTGACTATTTCTTATTTAGAAATGCTGAATTCTATCAGACTTGTCTTCTGAATACCCTTGGTTTTCTGACACTAAGCAAAGATAAATCTTGTAGGCCTCCCACCAAATTACCTGCTGTGAAGCATTTATGGCTCATGAAAGGGTGAATCTGAGATTTTTGTGGGAAGCAGCTCATAAAAGCTCTGCCTTACACAGCAGGTTGAATTGAAGATGGGAAAGGGTTATTCCTCTACAGTCTGTGTCTCCACAGCACAAGGAAATAGCGATTCAACAATTATCCACTAAATTTGATGGAAAGAGTTAGCCAATCTGGATTGTTCGGGCCCTAAACAGATTTTTTTTTCCTTCCCTTGCAACACAGTCCAACAGTACAACCTATTAGGCAGCAATTAGAACAAAAAAAAACCCCACCATACTATTATTTATCAGTCAAAGAAAATAAATGTTAAATGGCACCAACTACCAACAGTGGACTTAGCCCCTAACTAAAGGGCCAAGGACACAGTATACATAAAGAATCTGGAATTTCATCATCATGGGGAACTCCTAATGTGGGAAACTCCCTCCACCAATCCAGGTCCCAATGGCTGTCCACCACAGGCCATTTCTAGGACATTGCCATTGCATTCAGAAGTCAAGGGGGATAACTGCTGTTTCACCTTCTCCCCACTACCATACCTCCTCTTCTTCTCCCTCACCCCATCCCTCCATTTCTTTTTTTTTTTTTTTTTGGTTTGGCAATGGGGTTAAGTGACTTGCCCAGGGTCACACAGCTAGTAAGTGTTATGTGTCTGAGGCCAGATTTGAACTCAGGCCCTCCTGAATCCAGGGCCGTATCCACTGCACCACCTAACTGCCCCATCCCTCCATTTCCTACAAGAGTTGGAGGTTCCAGGGCTCACATGAAAGAATCCTTGAGGACTTCCCATAACCCAGGAGAGCTCCAGTTTCCTAGTTCTTGTCTCCCATCTCCCCACCCATTTTTACTTTGTAATACTTGTCCTGGCTGCCAGAATTGCTAGCATCTCTAGGCCTCAGTTTCCTCATCTGTAGAATAATGGGACTGAATGAGACAATCTGCCGTGTCCCTTCTAGCTCAAAAATTATAGGATTCTGTAACTATGCTAATTAGAAGCCATGTAGTCTTCAAATAAAATAATAATAACAACAGATAATAACAACATAATTGTATGACCGTGGGAATTAACACAGGCTCAAAGAATGAAGTCAGACTGGACTAAAAAGAAATTAGTCTGTGATCTGGGGGCATGGAGAAGAGTGGGTAATTAAAATGTAAAGTATAGTCCAGAGTTCTGACCCTGCACTTCATCAGATTATGGATATGCAACACCATAAAATCATAGGAACATAGATTTAAAGTTTGAAGGAAACTTAGAGGTCATTCAGCCCACCTCACCCCATTTTACAAATGAGGAAACTGAGGCTGAGAGGTTAACTAACTTGCCTAGAATTACACAGCTAATAAATGTCCGAGACCAGATTTGAATTTCATTCTGTCACTGAGGAATGTAGATACATCTGGGGAAAGTTTTGAGGGATACTAATAAGTCCTGGGGGCTGGTAGGTATTTTAGAAGCTATGGTTAGAACTTGGATATACCTTTTTTCCCCCAGATTGAAAAAAATTATTCCCTTTGGATAAGGGATAGTTGTTATTGGACCTTCTGCCTCATCCTACCTGTCCATTCTCAGTTTCCCCTCCAGTAGTTCCTGTTGCTGCCTCATTACTGAGAAGGACAATAATTGTTAATGCCCCTACTGTGGGCACCTTAGGTCAATCAGCGACTGTGATGGTAGCTGTGAGTGACAGTCATGCAGATCATTTCACCACGGACTCGGTATTGTTGCCACAAGTGTCCATCATCACACTGCTCTGGTGACCATCTCATGGATCCCATGCCCTGCCTATATCAGGGACCATCAGGGAGGACGTGGGCTGGAACAAAGGACATCCTCTCAGCATCCCTAGTGATGAGCTACTAATGAGCTACCAAAGAACTACTAAGTTCTTTTAACTGGGAGTGTTTAGCAGTAAGAAGACTTGGTCAGGACGGAGTGCGAACGTCATCTCTTCAAAGATTTGAAAGCCTGTGGCATAAAAGAGGCATTAGACTGATTCCAGAAGGCAGAACCAGGACCAGTAAGTGGAAATTACAGGGAAGCAGATTTGGGTTCAACATAGGGGAAAACTTCCTAACATTAGAGCTGTCTAAAAATGGAATGGGCTACCTTGGAAAGTAATGGGTTCCCTGTCATTTTTGGGGGGTATTGAGAATGAGATTTATTCCTCAGATAACCTATGAGGTCTGAGAATAATGTTCCCCCTCTAGAAATCCCAGAATCTCATTGTGGAGTCTAGACACTATTTATCTCCTGATGTAATTTTAAGGTTGAATTAACTTTTTAAAACTTGGTCACATTGCTGATACGTATAGAATGTGCAGTTCACTAAAGCCTTCAGGTCTTTTGATTTGTTCTCAAGTCATATCTCTCCTAGGGCAGCTAGGTGGTACAGTGGGTAGAGCACCAGAACTGGAGTCAGGAAGATCTGAGTTCAAATCTGGCCTCACACATTTGCTAGCTGTGAGATCCTGGGCAAGTCACTTAATTTCCATTTGTCTTAGTTCCTCATCTGTAAAATGGAGATGCTTTGGGGAAGGAAATAGCAAACCAGTCCAGTATCTTTGCCAAGAAAATTACATGGACAAAGTCCATGGGGTCAAGTAGAGTCAGACACGACTGAACAACTGAATAATGTATCTCTCCTTAACTTCTTTCATGGGTTCAGTTATCATCTCTATGCAGTTGACCCCTTAATCTACATATCTAGCCCTGGTCTCTGCATCCAACCCTATTCCCTATTACCAATTGATTGCTGGACTGCTCCACCAACTGTCAACCTGATTTAGTCTGTGCTCATTGAACTCAACATGCAATCTCCCAACTCTAGGCACTGATGCCAAGCCTTTTCTATCGCATTTTCTTCTCATGTCCATTGTTCAGATCTTTTATTTTCCTTCAAAGCTAAGCTCAAGTTCCACCTGTTTCAGGAAGCCTTCCCTGATACACCAGCTGTGAGTATTCTCTCTCGTCAAATATTCTTAGAGCACTGTGTCTAATTACTTCTTTACCCCATATATTTTCAACTTTGCATTATACTTATCTCTTTGCATTTTGTGTTCCCATTACCACCACCCCAACCCAGAAGAATGCAAACTCCTTTACGGAAATGAACTACGTCATTTTTATCTTTGTCGCTGGAGTGACTACCAGAGGACTTTATGCATAATAAGTTATTCATAAATGCTTTTTATAGTTGTTGAATTGAATTATGCAATTGATTTTTTTGAAGCCAAGGATAAGAATTTATGTTTATCATATTCTTTTCATCTAATTAGATTCATGTCAGAGTCCTAACTTGTCATGATGCTTTTGGATCCTGGTTTTTATCATCCAACATATTAATTATTCTTCTAGACATCACAGGTGGGACTCTAAGATCCTAAGATTGGATGTAGGGTGCAACAGAGACAGAGTAACCAAAAGTTAATGGAAAGTTTACAATTTAGGGAGTAAGAAAGTAGTAGTACAATCAGCAGAAATAATGAATTCAAGAGAAGGAGCACATTTTGAGAGAAAAGATGATAAATTCAGATTGGGTTATCCTGAGTTTGAGGTGCCAACTGGACTCCCAGTAGGAAATTGGAAATGTAAGTCTAGAACTTAATAGAAGTATAAGGGCTGACTATATATTTGGAAATTCAACTTAGAGAAGATATTTAAAGATGCAGAAGTTAGTGAAATAATCAAGGAAAAAAAGAAATTGGTTAAGGGCAGGGACTTGGGGAATTCCCATAGTTAGAGAAGCAATAAAAAGAAAAGGAGCTCTTAACTGAGACAGAGGAGTGTTCAGAAGGGTAAGAGGCTCATTAGAATCCAAGGATCATAGACTTAGAATTGGAAGAGACTTTGAAGGTCATCAAGTCTAATCCTCTCATTTTATAGATAAGGAAATTGTGATCCAGAATGTCTACGTGATATGTGATACAGGTAGCAAGTAGCAGAGCCAAGATTCAAACTACATCCTTAAACTCCAAATCTAATTCTTGAGAAGTAGGAGAATCATGAGATGTAATGAAATTGTCAAGAAGGAAAGGGTACTCAATAGTGCCAAAGGAAGTCAAAGAGAATGAGGACTGAGGAAAAGCCATCAAGTTTGGCCATTAGGAGATCTTAGGTGACCTTTCAGAGTAGTTTGAATAGAGTGGTGGGGACGAATGGATTTGACTTTAAGGGGTCTTAAGGAAGTGAAGGCAGGGAGTACCAATGACACTTTCAAGAGTGAAAGAATAGAAGAAGATGAGATGTCAGTTTAAGGACATAGCAGTGTCAGAGGGAGTAATAAAGAAAGATAAGCAGTTTTGCAGATAGAATGAAAAAGCTTGGTAGAGAAGGAGATATTAAAAGTAAAAGAGGGGACAGCTACTTGGCACAGTGGATAGAGTACCAGCCCTGGAGTCAGGAGTTCAAATCTGGCCTCAGACACTTCTTATCTGTGTGACCCTGGGCAAGTCACTTAATCCCAATTTCCTCAAAAAGAAAAAAAAAGAGTAAAAGAGAAAAGAGTAGATTATTGATGAAACAAAGAACTGAAAGACATTGGAGGGGCTGAAATAAAATGTACAGGCGGAAGGATGAGTGCTGGCAAGGAAGAAAGAAGCTTCTTTTTTCCCGTCTCAAATGAAGGAAGGAAAGCATGGGTGACAACACAAATTTTAAAATACAGAAAAGGGAAGCAGAGCTCACACCAGAGGAAACAGATATTTTTGATAAAGTAGGGAGTACAGAAATCTGCAGAGTAGGGAGGACACAAATGCTTTGTGGGCTTGAGGAACAAGTTCGAAACAATAGCTGTGGAATGGAACGATAGTGTAATGGAAAGTCAAGAAGGGTTAAGGAAAAGTATTGCTTGATGTCAATAAGGGCCTAGCTCAGGGTCGAGGGTAGAGAGTAGAGGGTAGACTACACGGATTTAAAGTGCAGCTGCAGAAAACATATGAGACAGTGTCAGGCCACTACAAGCTTGCAGTCTCATTGAAAATGCAAGACATGAAACACCCATGGAACAATTAAATAAGACTACAGGAGAGTACTCAAGTGCTAAATCTATTTGCCATAAAGCATAGCAAAGAGGGTAAGTGCTGTAGGAGGTAGGAGGACAATGTGGATTGGAGTAGACATATGGGTCCACTGCAGAAAGCTATCTGTTGAATGAGGTTGAGTAAACTAGCCCATTTAGCCCGTAATATCTACTGGCTGGCCCTAGATACCAGATCATGCTTCCACTTGACATCCCATCAGCCCTCAAACCAGGCCATCTTACTATGTGCCGAAGTCCCCTCCTCCCCCTCCCTTCTTTGCATTCTATCACCCAGGACAAAAAACCCAGTCACCACTACGATAGGTCTTCTCCTATTAGAATGTAAACTCCTTGAAAGCATCTCTTTAAAAATAATCATATATCCAGCTCTAAGAACATAGGAAGCCCTTAATAAATGCTCTTTTGGTTCAATCATTGAAGCAGGAGACAAGATCATCTGCTGAGAATGTATGTATAGGAGGAAGGAGATAGAACAGAGAAGAGATTCAGGAGACAAAAACATTTAGAACAGTGATGGGACTTCAGTAGGAGATAAATGACACCTTGCCAGACTTCTTGCTCTTTACTCGCCTTCATGTACTCTACAATCCAGGCACAAAGGCCTTCTCTCTATTCCTCATTTCTTTGTGTATTTTTATGCTTTTGCATTTGCAGCAAGACTTTGAGGACAGTAATGATGATTGACATGCATGAATAACTTTTGGGCAGCTGGGTGGTTATAGTGGATAGAGTGCTAGGCTAGGCATGCAGTCTAGAAGACCTAAGCTCAAATTTCCCCTCCGACAATCACTAGCTGTGTGACCCTGGGCAAAGCATTTAACCTCTGTTTGACTCAGTTTCCTCATCTGTAAAATGGGGGTAACAATAGCACCTACCACCCAGGGTTGTTATGAGGACCGAATGAGATTATAAATGCAAAGCACTCAGCACAGTTTGTGGCACGTAGTAGGCATTATATTAATGTTAGTTATTATTATGATTGCCTTCTTTAGGCCAAGATGCCATTGGGGAATTCAGAAAAAGGCATGTCAAAAAAGATATTAAATCAAATAGGTAAGAACATCTGAAAAGTCAAAGAACCTCCCTCTCCAATGAACCTAATGTACTCAGAACAAGTAAATACTAATCCAAGCAGGACGTGTCAGGGCCTTAATGGAAAGATACCAGGCTGGTCCTGCAAAGATGCAGCTCCAGGCCTGCCCTTCACTCTGCCCGACAAAAAGAGTAACACCAACTCTGAAAAAAATTAAATAGAAAAAGTACCCACTCTGCTGAAATCTCTCCTTGGTGAAGGCAGAGGTTCACACTACCACATGACAAGAAACTCTTGCTAATATAACATGCTAATGTATCTAGAAAGCCTTTTTTTAGACTATCTAGCACAGAAACATTCCATTCCAAGCTAACTCTTTACTATGAGGGACTTTTCATTAGTAAGTCAGAAATTAAATGCAACATTTAATTTAATTTTCAGCTTCCTTTTTTTTTCTTTCAGGCTTTGAAATGGAAATTACTTTTATTAAAGCATGATCTGGAAATCAAACTTTAACAGGGAAAATGCACCCCATGGAATGCTCCTACAGCATTGTAAATGCCCCAGGCCTCAAGACTGCCAAAGGCAAGATGCTGGAGGCCTTTGGGAGATTTGAAACTGGGTAATAGTAAACCAATCAAATCTGCCACAGCCCCCATTGATGGGACCTCTGGAGGTGCTTATTACAATTATTCAGCAATTAGCCAAAGTGGGAAGTCCAGGGGAAAGTGCTGCACTTTTAAGGGTCAATAATTAATGAGTTCCACTCTATGTGATTTCAGGGATCTGAAAAGGCCCCTGTGATTCCCTTCTGTCCTTCCCTTCCCCCACCACTGTCCCCCACCTCCTCAACTTTTTCCTTAAGTTACTTTAACAGGAAAAGTCATTCATTCCCCAGTTTGTTGTTTTTGTCGTTCCATACTGTTTAGTCACATCCAACCCTATGCAGGGTTTTCTTGGCACAGATAGTGAAGTGGTTTGCCATTTCCTTCAGCTCGTTTTACAAATGAGGAAACTGAGGCAAACAGGGTTGAGTGATTTGTCCAGTGTCACACGGCTAGTTAAGTGTCTGAAGCCAGATTCAAACTCAAATCTTCTTGACTCTAGGCCCAGCACTCTATCCACTGAGCCACCTATGTACGCGTTGTTTAAACTGTGGCTGTGCTACTGACTGCCCAGGGTTACACAGCTAGTAAGTGTCTGAGGCCAGATTTGAATTCAGATGAGTCTTCCTGACCCCAGGCCCGGTGCTCTGTCCACTGTATCACCTAGCTGCCCCACAGTCAGATAGGTTTTGAAATCCAAACACCCTTGGAAAGATATGACATCGACTTCAATTCACAAAAAGATGCAAATGCCCTATAGCATGTTCTTTTTTTTTTTTTAATGGAACATTTTACAGGGGGAAGAATAGACAGAGAAGAAAGAGTACAAGGTCCCACTGAATATCCATCAAAGGAAAGGAAGGCACGTCTTGGAGGGGAGAAAAGGAAAGAGAAGGGAAAGGTTGGGTTCTCCTTTTTGTATCGCCATCCTTCAAAGTCAGTCAGTCAGTCAGTCAACAAGCATTTTATTAAGTCCTCACTATATGCTAAGCCCTGTTCTAAGCACTGGAGTTAGAAAGAAAGGCAAAAATATGGTTCCTGGCCTCAAGAAGCTCATATTCTAATAAGAAAGGCAACAAGTAAATAATTGGTAAACATAAGATAAAAACAGGATAGTGGGGTGAATATTCAATTTGGAATGAGAAGACCCGAACTTGAGTCTTGGTTCCATAAATCAAACAATTAAGTGACCAGCAGGCATTTATTTATTTATTTATTTGGCCAGGCAATGGGGTTAAGTGACTTGCCCAGGGTCACACAGCTAATAAGTGTTATGAGTCTAAGGCCGAATTTGAACTCAGGTCCTCCTGAATCCGGGGCTGGTGCTCTATCCACTGCACCACCTAGCTGCCCCACAGGTATTTATTTAGCTTAAGCAGTCACAGTGTCTATTGTGCTGGGCCGTGGAGATACAGATAAAAAGAATGAAATGATCCCGACCCCAAATGAGCCTGCGTTCTAATGGAGGAGACAAATACATATCGAAAGATACACATCAGGGAGTGGATAGAGCACCAACCCTGAAGTCAGGAGGACCTGAGTTCAAGTCCGGTCTCAGACCAAACACTTGACATTTACTAGCTGTGTGACCCTGGGCAAGTCACTTAACCCCAATTGCCTAAAAAAAAAATCGAAAGATACACATCAAAATATAAACTTAATAAATGCAAAATATAAACTTAATAGTAAATACATAGAGACAAGGTAGTTAAAGGCAAGGTAGTTTGGGAAGCAGGAGTCTAGCAGCTGGGGGGAAACTTCAGAAGATGTGGGGGGAGGGGAGCAGAGAAGAAGCATTTATTTTGTGCTACAAACCGCGCTGTTTTACAAATATTATCTCGTTCGAACCTCATAACAACCCTGGAAGGTAGGTGCTATAACAAATGTCGGGGCAACTAGGTGGTGCAGTGGATAGAGTATCAGGCCTGGAGTCTTCTTAATGGGTTCAAATCCAGCCTCGGCCTAGCTTTGTGACCCATGGCAGGTCGCTTAACATTGGCTCAGTTTCCTAATCCATAAAATGAGCTGGAGAAGGAAATAGCAAACCACTCTAGCATTCTGCCGAGAAAACCCCAAATGGGGTCATGAAGAGTCAGACATGACTAAAAACAACTAAATAACAACACTATGAATGCTATTTTACAGTTGAGGCAGACAAAAGATAAATGACTTGCCCTGGGTCACACAACTGGCATCTGAGGTCAAATTTGAACTCAGGTTTCTGACTCCAGACCCGTAGCACCACCTACCTTCATCTTAAAGGAAGGTTGCTAGTTCTATAACCTCTATGAGCCTTTATTTATCTGTTAAATAGATATGTCAAGATTTGAGTTACTCCCCCTACCTTGTTGTAAGGATCAAATACGAAAATGCATGTGAAGAATTTTAAAAGCACAGTTGTTGTTCAGTCCCTTCAGTTGTGTCCAACTCTTTGTGACCCCATTTGGGGTTTTCTTGGCAAAGATACTGGTCTGGTTTGCCATTACCTTCTCCATTAATAGTCATAGAGCTCTCTACAACTGGAAGCTGTTATTCTTCCTTAATTTTATTTAAAGCCAGCCCTGACCATCTTGCCCACTATAATACCCCAGCCCCTATTCATCAAAAAGGTTAGGGGTCATTTCACTTCATTTTGATAAAGATTTTTTAAGTACCCGCCTTTACACGTAAAGCATTGTAGGGTCATTTGGCATTCTTGGGATTCTCTTGGGTGTCTCCTCACCATCCCTCTTCCCCCACCCCCAAACGCTGCTTAATACATCTTGCCTCCTTCACGTCTGGGGTCCAGATCACCAAGTGCCCTCTCTGAGGCCGAAACAACATGCTGGCCTCCCCTACTTTCCCATGGTGTAACCACTAAACTATCGAAGCAAGACCCAGTGTGTCGGATCAGCGGACACTATCTCTCTTTAGAGTCTCGCTTATTTCTGAAGATCAAAAAGCCTTAAGAACTTGGCAACCATCCTCTCCAAATGCAAATACAGAGAGGTCACTGAACACTTAGCACAGCATGTCCAAATCTATTCTTTTGTACCTCTGAGATAATTTTGATTTGTTTTCATCCATTTCTGTGATCATGACCATCCTGCTGAATAATTGAATTGTCCTGCACCCACACCAAGTTATCTGGAAATAAACTCACCACCGGAGAGAGATCATTCAGGAGCAACAACTGCTAGAGAATATTTCTCCTTGACCATGTCTCCTAAGGACAGTATTTGTTTTGGGTTAAGTTGGAGAGTGTGCCCTTTTCCAGCAGCATTGACTCTCCCTCCCACCCCCTTCAGTCCCAGAAAAACCAAATAAAACTCCATTTTGAAAAGGAAGGATCAGTAGGCACATGGCAACCTGCCTCTGGAATTCTGATCCCAAATCTTTCATCTCTATAACCCTTTCATTTGGGGTTTTTGTATAAAATTGCCATTGACCTTGTGAGTACCCCCTGTCCTCTTGAAATATGAGCTTGGTAATAATGACACACAGCACTGATAATAACAAATGGTAGTTCATATTTCAGCTGAGCTGGGCTTTTATGCTTTGCTATTAGACTCAAAGAATTCAATCCAAACAGAAAATGATAAAATATAATTCAGCCGGATGATCTCTTCTTTATGCTACTAAATAGGACATCAGGTTTTTGAAGCCTTCACTCATTCAACAAGAAAATGCCTACTATGTACAGAGCACTGTGCTAGGTTCTGGGGATGAAAGGGCAAAAACCACAGTCTCTCCCTTCAAGGAGCTTATAATCTATTAGGGAAACTATAACTTGCCTACAGATAAATAAGGCTGCCAAGAGGAGGGTAAGAGTATCAATCACTTCAGAGATGCAGGGATGGCTTCCCAGTGGAGGTGGCAATGGTAGAGGAGGCAGTGAATTCCATGATGGACAATGGTGGGAGAAGATGGTTTGTGTAACTACAGAGGCAGGAGATGGAGTCAGGTCCAGTGGACAGCTGGTCTCCAACATCAGAGGGAAGCAATGTGAAATCAGGCTGTAAAGGCAGGGTTTGGGCCCTGCAGCGGAAGGCCATAAATGTTAGGCTGAGAAGTTTGTATTTTAATCCCATAATAATAAAGAACTACAGAGGGCTTTTGTTGTTCTTGGTCCTTTCTCAAAGAGAACCAATGGCATCAGGAAGGTTGTCTTTTTTTTCCCTTAATAGTACTTTTCCCCCAATTACACATAAAGATTGTTTGCAACATTAATTTTTTTTTTTGGCTAGGCAATGGGGTTAAGTGACTTGCCCAGGGTCACACAGCTAGTTAAGTGTTAAGTGCGTGGGGCAGATTTGAACTCAGGTCCTCCTGCCTCCAGGGTCCATGCTCTATCCACTGCACCACCTAGCTGCCCTGCAACATTCATTTTTATAAAATTTTGAGTTCCAAATTTTTCTCCCTCCTTCCTCTCCCCCCTCCCCAAGACAGCAAGCAATCTGATATAGGCTATAGATGTACAATCATGTTAAACATATTTCCACATTAGTCATGTTGTGAAAGAAGAGTCAGAACAAAAGGGGAAAACCACGAGAAAGAAAAAAACAAAAAACAAAAGAAAGTGAAAATGGTATGTATCGATCTGCATTCAGGCCCCATAATTCTTTCTCTGGATGTGGATAGCATTTTCCATCATGAGTCTTTCGGAATTGTCTTGGGTCATTGAGAAGAGCTAAGTCTATCAAAGTTGAGTATTGTACAATGTTACTGTTACTGTGTACAATGTTCTCTTGGTTCTCCTCACTTCACTCAGCATAAGTTGGCACAAGTCTTGTCAGGTTTTTCTGAAATCTGCGTGCTTGGGGCAGCTAGATGGCGCAGTGGATAGAGCACCAGCCCTGAAGTCAGGAGGACGTGAGTTCAAATGCGGCCTCAGACTAAACACTTGACACTTACTAGCTGTGTGACCCTGGGCAAGTCACTTAACCCCAATTGCCTAAAAAATAAATAAAAAGAAATTTGCCTGCTCGTCATTTCTTATAGCACAATAGTATTCTATTACATTCATAAACCACAATTTATTCAGCCATTCCCCAACTGATGGGCATCCTCTCAATTTCCAATTCTTGACCACCACAAAAAGAGTTGCTATAAATATTTTTGTACAGGTGCGTCCTTTTCCCTTTTTTGTGATCTCTTTGGGACACAGACCTAGATTACTATAGTCATTTACTACTGAGTCTTGTGTACCTAACCTATTCCACTGATCTACCATTCTATTTCTTAACCAGGCAGTACCAAACAGTTATGATGATTACTGCTTTATAATATAGTTTTAGATCTGGTACAGCTAGGCCACCAGGAAGACTATGTCTTGACTAGCAAGTGAATTGGATTTAAGTGAGACAGGGCTATGCAAAGTCACCAACCTCACTCTCGCCTCCTTCCCACTGGGTCCAGTGGCCAGATATAGATCAGGATGACAAGAGATGGCCCCAGATGCAGTAGGAGACCTTGGCCTTTTTAAGTTAAGGTCTTTCCCAGGTCTCAGTTTGTCTGAGCCAACACTCTCAGTGATTAAAGTTAGATGTTGTTTGTCCTTGTTCTGGAAGAGGACCATGAAATCAGGAAGGTGATGTAATGACTTGCAAGTGAATTCCATTTAAGTGAGGCAGGGCTGTGCAAAGTCACCAGCCTCACTCTCTCCTTTGGAGCCATCCGGGTTCAGTGGTAAGATATAGATCAGGAGGACTGCAGATGGTCCTCTTTAGACTACATAAAAATGAAGCAAAAGGTGATCTCTTTTACCTAATTAAAAAAAATCAATCTGGGAGGGAAAGCCCCTCAGGGTTTCTGGCCAGAACAGAAACAATTGCTATTTACACTCATTCTGAGCCAACAAAACCCAAATAATGACCAACTGATGCTTGGGTTGGGACCTATTATGGGGTAATCAGTGAAAGCCAGAGTGATTTAAGTTGAAGGTATAGTCCAGTAGCTCCATTCTAGTCCCAATGGGCTTTATCAAAGCCCGGTTTTCCAGAGCTCTATTTCAAGAAATGTATATTCCTTGTAGGGTCTTTCCCAGGTCTCAATTTGTCTGAGGCAACACCCATTCAGTGATTTAGGCTAGGTAAGAAAAGAGGCAAAAGATGGCCTCTTTTACCTACTCAAAAAAAAAAAATCAACCTGGGAGGGGAAGACCCAAGGAATGAACTTTTTAGGGTTAGGGTTAGGGTTAGAAGTAGCTAGATAATGCAGTGGATAGAACACTGGGTCCAGAGTGTGGAAGCTCTGAGTTCAAATCTGGCCTCTATCACTTACTAGTTATATCACCCTAGGCAAGAGGGACAGCTAGGTGGCATAACAGATGGAGCTCTAGCCTTGGAGTCAAGAGGACCTGAGTTCAAATCCAGCCTCAGACACTTGACACTTACTAGCTGTGAGACCCCGGGCAAGTCTACTTCAGTTTCCTCAGTTGTAATTTGAGGATCATAATAGTGCCTTTCTCGCAGGGCTTTTGTAAGAATCAAAGGAGACATTGCTCATAAAGTGTCTGGCACATAGTATGCCCTCAATAAATGCTAGTTTCCTTTCTTTGAAGCAGGGACATGAGGTGACCAGATCTGTGCCTTGGGACAATTATTTTAGGAACTACATGGAGCATGTAAGAGAAGCCATTCACAAAACCTGAATCTGATCTAAAAGTATGATTGTGGGAAAGACACATGAAACCTAAAGGATTTCGGGCTTTAAGCCAGAAGATATCTTAGAGGTCATAGCATTATAGGTCAAGGTCAACTAGTCCAGCCCCCTCATTTTACAAACAAGGAACTGAAGCCCTGAGAGCAGAAGTCTTTTGTCCAAAGTCATGAACATAGTAGGTGTCATTCACACACATATGTGTGTAGACTAGGATTCACACTCAGTTCTTTCTACTGAACCACAGTCAGCCAGCATTGGTGAAGCCTTGCTTTTAGTAGACAGATTTTCCCCTAGGCTTACAGATGTTTTGAGTTGTTTTTCAGTCATGTCTGACTCTTCATGATCCCATTTGGGGTTTTCTTGGTAAGATGTGGTTTGCCATTTGCTTTTCCAGCTCATTTTATAGATGAGGAAACTGAAGCAAACAATGTTAGGTGACTTGCCCAGGGTCACAAAGCTAGTAAGTGTCTGAGGCTTGATTTGAACTCAAGAAGATAAGTCTTCCTTACTCCAGGCCTGGCACTCTATCCACTGTGCCATCAACCTGTTTGGGTTTGCCACAAAGTTTCTCCAACCCTGGAACTATTTTGTAATGTAAGATGAAAACAAACCTCAATGGGTTGGGGTAACCACTCAGCCAGGTAGCAGATTAAAGGAACTTTTGACTTGCAGGAAGTCAACCTACAGTTTGGAATGAAAAAAAAAAACAACTAAATCAATTCCTCCTTGAAAAATAAATCCCTTTTTTAAAACATGGCCAATGATTTTTGAATTGCAAAGTCTACCAGTCACTTCCTCCTCCAGGGCACTGTGGTATGCAGATAAAACATACCATTTGGGTCTGAAATAGGAAAGAGAATTTTCATGGAGTTCTTTGATGCCTGACTTGAAGGTCCAGAATCATCACTAAGAATATGAAAAACTGAGAGAAGGATGTCTGTTTGCCTCCCCAGGTATCAGCGTGACTAATGGCCCTGAGCCAGAGTCTTTAAATACTTCAGACAGCTGTTTCAGAAATATCTAAGGGAACAGAAAGAATGGATAATTGATGCCTAAGCATGAAGATAAGGAAAGCATTTGAGAGTCATAGAATATCAGTCCTGAAAGGGACTGAGATCAATAGTTCAATTCTGTCATGTTTTAGATAAGAAAAGTGAAGCCCAATGAAAAACACTGACTTGACCAAGGTAACACCGCCAGGTAGCAGAAGAACAGAAACCCAAATCCAGGACTCAATATCCAGGGTACTTTCCACTCAAGTCCACCCTAATTTTCTAGTCAAAAGTTGCCTTGAGCCCTGGTGTATCGTGGTGAAGAAATGTCCCCTTCCAGGGTAATCTACTCTGGAACAGAAAAGAAAGACATAAAGAGGGACAGCTAGGTGGCACAACAGATAGAGCTCTAGCCTTGGAGTCAGGAGGACCTGAGTTCAAATCCAGCCTCAGACACTTGACACTTACTAACTGTGAGACCCTGGGCAAGTCACTTAACCCCGATTGCCTCACAAAAAAAAAAAAAAAAAAAAAAAAAAGACACAAAAGGAAAAACTTTAGGAGAAACTCCAGAAATTCTTCAGCTCAAAACTGTGACTCAGAGGAAGACCTGAAAGAACAGCTCCTAGTTAGAGATGGAGGAAGGTACAAGTTCCGTTGTTTAGCACAAAAGTTTTTATTTTGGCTTTGACATTTTAAATCCCAAGTCCACTGCCAAAATGCTGCTTCATGAATCCATAAATCAATATTCAAAGCATGCCTCCATTGTAACTGAGATGATGATAATACTAATGGGCTCGAAGGGAGGAGGAAAGCAGACCAGAGTAAAGAAGAGTAAAGATTCCACACTCTTTCTTAACTGCCTTTATGTAGGGGAAAACCATGCTCTCCTATTTGAATGGGTATATAAGGTATGTCTATGTGCATGTATGTGTGCATGTTGTCATTGTTCAGTTGTGTCTGATTCTTTATGACACTGGGATTTTCGTGGCAAAGATACTGGACTGGTTTGCCATTTCCTCCTCCAGCTCATTTTACAGTTGAGGAAACTGAGGGAAAGGGGGTTAAGTGACTTACCCAGGGTCACACAGCTAGTAAGTGTCTGAGGCTAGATTGGAACTCAGGGAGAGTCTTCCTGACTCCAGGCCTGGTGCTCTATCCACTGTGGTAACCTAGCTGCCCTGTGGGGGCATATGGTCTTTCCAATTAAAATGTAAGCTCCTTGAGGGCAGGGACTGTTAAGTTTTTGTCCTGGTACAGTATCTCCATCACCTAGCACTGGTGCTTGGCATATGGTAGGTGCTTAGTAAATGCTCGTTAACTGAGTGATTACTTGATTAATAAAAGCAGGCACGGTATAGAAGCAAGAGTGCAGGCTGAAGACTCAGATTTTTCAAATTCTGGCCCTGCTACATAATTTACGTGACCTCGGGCAAATCATTTAGTCCCTCTTGGCCTCCATTTTCTCATCTGTAAAATGAAGGGGTCAGCTAGGTGGTACAGTGGATAGAGCAACAGGCCTGAAGTTAAGAAGGCTCATCTTTTGAGTTCAAATCAGACACTTACTAGCTGTGTGACCCTGGGATAGTCACTTAATCCTGTTTGCCTTCAATCTTTGGAGAAGGAAATGGCAAACCACTCCAGTATCTGTGCCGAGAAAACTCCTTGGCAAGTATGATCCATGGGGTCACAAAGAGTAAACATGACTGAATGACTGAACAACAAATTTCTTTTATACTTCACAATGTTGAGTACATCACAGGCCTCAGGATTCTGGAGGATTCCTGAAATACAGTAATACCTCTTTCCTAGCTTGCTCCCAGCCTGATGGTGGCTCCTTTCAATTTCACAGGTATTTGTTGAGTATCAATGTTGTGTTCTTCACTGGGCTAGGCACTAAGATTGTGGAAAAGGGTATAGACTTGGGTGAGAAGTCCATATGTAAAATATATAGGCATCAATATAAGACAGTGAATAACTAAGTAGCAAATCACCGTAGGAAAAGAATGCCTTCCTAGACCCTGAGAAGAGGTGGAGAAGAGGAGGAGATGCAAAGATGGAGAAAATGTAGCATCAGTCATTCCCTATCCAGGGATGTGCTGAAGCCAGCTTAAACCTGCTGGAGAGCTGATTATTAAATTTTGAGTAGGAATACTTATACCTTGTAAACCATCAAATGCTACAAATCATGGCTTGTTTTATTATTTGATTTCTAGTCTTAAGAAAATAATGGAGAAAATGTTAATAATGCAGATTAGGTGTAAACATGTGTCATGCATACTTTTATTTTCAGAGAACCAGTTGTTAAACATTTCCCACCACATTACTGGTTATAATCTCTTGTCAGGGATCATACACTCAACCTAGGTGAGAAGGTCATACATGAAACAAATAGTTCTCTATATAATACGATAAATAAACAGAAAATCAACATGGGGCAGAACCCCAATCTCCTCCTCCAGAACCTGGGAGGAGTTGGAGGAAGGGAAGTGATGCAGAAAGTAAGGTCTGGTAAGTGGGGAAAATGCAGTAGTAGTCATCTTTGAACATATGTAGCAGCTGTGGAAGTGGGCTACCGAGCTTTGGGAGAAGAGGGCAATGTTGAAGGGCTTATCAGGGGTGGTGTGCCAAGCCCAAGGCTAAGGTCAGGGAGTAGGCGTTGTTGTTGTTCATCCTTCATTCTCCAAGAGGACCAATGATGACTGCTATCATGCCTTTCTCAACCACCATACAACACCAGCAAGTTAGGGTACACAAGAAAATCACTCATAGTGTAATGAAGGCAAAGGCCTGCATTATACGTTAGCTAAAGTAGAATCCTGAGGCCTTTCTGTGTCACTAACGAGCTCTTCCCTGACTTAATCCCAGCAATTGCATCAGAAATATCCGTTCCATGAGGACACCTGGTGTGAGAATGCTTCACACAATGGAATTTGTCTTAAAAAGTTGAGGGTAGTGACTTGCGAGTGAATTGGATTTAAGTTGAGGCAGAGTTGTGCTGTTATCAGGCTCACTCTTTTCCTGAGTCATCAAAGTCCAGTGGCAGGACAAAAGTCAAGCAACATCCCGGGCAATGGCCCAACATGCAGTGGATGACCTCAGTGTCTTCAATGCATGACTAAGCTCTAGGCAGTCCACACTGCCTGCTTCGGCAGCCCTCATGGCCATTGGAACAAATTGTTCTCATCTGCCCATTCTGATGGAGGAAGTCTTCACATGCTTGGGGTAGACATCCCCCTAACTCACCAACTTGTTTGAGATTTGTCAGCTACCCTCAACATGGTTTAGCCCATTTGCCAAAAGTTTTACCAGAGAGTGGTTGCTGCACATGCTTCAACTTCCTGGAGCCACAGGTGAGAGTTGGGTGACAGGTAGACACCAAAGGTGGATGAGCAGCCTTGAAAAGGGCTTGAGCAAGCCCTCACACTGGAGGTACAGGATTCTTCACTCTCTCCACCAAGGTCTGGGGAGTAGAGGTAATTGTGCTACAGATATATGGGAGGTGGGAATTGGAAGCCCACTGAAGGAAGAAGCATTCGCCTTCCTGGACAAAAGCCCCGGCCACCCCACTCTGGTTACATAATTATGCATAATTATAAAAGGAACAATGCATTGTGAGAGTAGTGGGGAAAGATTTCATAAAGGCAGTGAGTAAATAGAAATTTGACACTGGGAGCAAATATAACAAAACTTGCCTGGAGAAAGTATTTGAGGTGAATAACATTTCCGTAGCATGTCGAGGTCTGTGAATGCATTATGTGCGTGTGTGTGTGTATGCATACATTTATATTCTCTTTTTGATCCTCGTAACAACCCTGTGAAATAGATGCAATTATTATCTCTATTTTATAGCAGAGGAAAGTGAAGCCTAGAAGGGTTGTGACTTGCTCAGAATCCTGCATCTAATAAGTATCTGGGGCAAGATTTGAGCTCAGACTTTTCATGACTCCAAGCCCAGTGTTCTATCCATTATACCACCTACCCGCCTCAACTTTTTAAGACAAATTCCATCGGGTGAGGGAAGAGAGGAGGCATTCTCATACCTGATGTCCTCATGTAAGGGATATTTCTGATGCAATTGCTGGGATTAAGTCAGGGAAGAGCTCGTTAGTGACACAGAAAGGCCTCAGGATTCTACTTTAGCTAACATATAATGCCGGCCTTTGCCTTCATTACACTATGAGTGATTTTCTTGTGCATCCCTAACTTGTGCACATGTCAGTCTCCTTGGTCCATGTTTCAAAATGGATCAAGTAAGTAGCTATCATTGCTATTGAGCCAGAGCAACCCTGTGAGGGCATGGCTTAGGTCTGCAGGGATTCATGCCAGGTGATAGACAAGACATGTCCCTGAGAGTCTGGCCTGTGCCAGCGACTCCCAACTCTAGAAGAAGGCAGAAGAGGCATAAGGTGAGAGTATGGTGTTCGAAGAAGGCATGATAGCAGTTATCTTCTTTGACCCTAGGATCAATCAGTCAATAAGTATTTATTAAACATCTAAGTGCTGCTTTCTTTATTTTCCTTGCATTTGTGTGTGTATGTGTTTGCTAATATGGAAATATGCTTTGCATGACTTCACATGTATAATTGATACATTGCTTGCCTTCTCAGTGTGTCAGGGAGGGCTGGGAAGGATGAAAGGGCAGGAGAGAATTTGGAGCTCAACATTTTAAGAGATGAATGTTTAAAAAAATTCCTTAAAATGTAATTGGGAAATATTTAATGAAATAAATAAAAATACATTTAAAAAAAAAAAATCTAGGTGCTAGAGATAACAAAGATGAAAGTGAACACAGTCCTGACCCAAGAAGCTCATATTCTGTCAGCAGAAAAAAAAAACATATATCTATGTCTACTTATAAGTAGAATGTGTAACAGATATAATAGCTTCAGGATAATCAGGAATGAAAGCCCCAGGCCAATGCTTTGAGATGACATGAAAATAGTTGTGCTGTGAATGTCAAGGATTACAATATAGGACCCAGGGAAGTATATATCCTTCTAAATATCATCACCCTGGGTCAAAGCCCTGATAACACCACCCTAGGTACAATTATGTATTAAAGTTAATGGGAGAATTCAATGTGGCCTAGCATCAGGGTTGTGCTGGTCAATATTTAAGAACTGCCTTACATGAGGGAGAAAAATGTACCCATGATACATTCTTACGTTTACTCTGAATTATTCCCATTTTCTCCATCACTGTAAATCTAGACAGTCAACAAAACAATAAATCAAGCCTTGATTTGTAGCATTTTCTAATTTCCCGTGTGTAAAGAGCTGGTGGGAGCAGGCTCCAGAACCTTCCTGGTTGAGGAAAAATTTTAAGGGGGCAGATTTGTGAATGAGGCCTTAAGGACAGGGTATGGCAGGGCTTGATTAGATGAAGAGAAGTAGTCAGGGGGTATGTTGAGCAGGGACAGTTGAGGTGAAAAAATGCACAGAAGCAAGAATCAAAAGCATGCATTTAGCAGATACAGATACATCTGTATTTATATAATTTATATATATAATATAAATATAATTTATATATATATATATAAATACATGCATTTAGCAGATACATCTGGCTAGAGCTGATGATTTGTGTTGGGAAATAGCAGAAGATAAGACGTCTGGTTGGAACAGGAAAAGATGGTAGTGGGAGAATTCAGGGATCAAAGGACAGAATTAAGAACAGTACCTGATGCAAATGATTGTTAACAATTCAGGCTAATGAGACACCATCTTGCTATGAGTTACTCAAACCCTAGGGGGAAACAAGTCACCCTAAATTAATGTTTATATGAGAACAACTCCCTGACATTTTAATGGGGAAATGTGTTAAAGTCAATTTTTTTTTAAAAAGTTATTTCAAAGAATCATAGGATTGGAAGAGATATCCAAAAGTCATCCATTTATCTCCTTCTTCACAGAACTAATTTTGAACCAAGCTGATAGTTATCTATCCCATCATCCTTAAATCTTCTGGAAAGATTACATAATATTCCTTTGTAAAATGCTTCTAGTTTCTTATAGTATTTACTGTTAAAAAAAAGCTTTCCTGGAGGATGACTTAAAACCTTCCTCCTGTCAAACATGTCCGGTTACTTTAGTTATGATCCCATTGGAAATGAAGATTTGTTCCCTATCTTCCATACCTTATCCTTTCCTGTGTTTAAAGGCATTAATTCAATTTTCCACTCAACCTTCCATTTGCCCAGTTAACTGAGGCTACTTCTGACTCATGGTTACTTCATGTTTTCTTTTCATATGATGTGAACCCTGAAAATCAGCTGTCACTCCTTATTTATTCTAAAAGGTGATATCTGTTCAGTGGTTTGAACCCTGTCTCTTGGAAAGATTAATCCTTTCACTATATCTTGCCAATCATCTAAATCTATTAATAGTTTCATCTCCAAGCAAGATCTTACAGAGCTCAAGATGAGCTATTTTTCGATGAGTTATACGGGATTGTAACAGTAATTAATCATTTCCAGAGTGATTTGTCTTCCCTTGTCCTAATTTTGATGGATTGAATGATTTTTATCAAATCCTTGATCCCTAAAAATGACCCAATTGGGGTTGATGGAGAAAATGGAGGTTTAGAATCTGAATTGATTTCTAAACACTCAGGCAGCAGATTAACAGGTCTAGATTTCTCTTCAAAGTTGTCCTTTCAAGGACGTTCTGATAATGTATTGGAGGAGCACAGAATTTCGATTTCCTACAGCTTAAAAAAGTACACTAAGTGAATTGCTCTTCAGATTGGATAAAGGATTGAAAGGGAATCATTTTGGTTTTTAATTTTTTTGTTTTAAAGAGGAGCTTGATTGTGCACCCAGTTACCAGATTAATTCTATCTCCATTAAGAAAATGACAATGGGAAATTACTCTTGGCTAGTTAGACAAAGAAAAAGGAGTTAAATATAGATTGCTCCCTGGGGAGAGATTTTATCTGATTCTTTAATATTAAAGAACTTGGACAATTGTAGTCTTTGCAGTTATCGCACCTGAAAGCTAATGGAATAAAAATATATGATCTGGGTATTAAAAAAAAGTTTTTCTAGGTACAAAAAAAGGGCCTCAAGATGAAATGGAATAAAATATTCCTGGAAGAAGAGAATTAGGTTAACAGAACCCCAAACTCAAGGAATATAGTAGATAATAATGATTTTCTAGTAACATTTTATGAAAAGTTTATTGACTCAATAACATCTTTATTTCTCTTCTAAGAGTTCACTAACAATGATGGTGGCAGAATAGTCTGCCAAGGAATTCAACTGGGGGCAGTATTCCACTTTCATCTGACAACTTCAGAGGAATCTACCGCCTGTTGTTTAGTTGTTTTTCAGTCGTATCTGATTTTTCATGACCCCATTTGGGGTTTTCTTGGCAAAGATGCTGGAGTAGTTTGCCATTTCCTTCTCCAGTTCATTTTACAGATGAGGAAACTGAGGTAGGTAAACAGAGTTGAGTGACTTGTTCAGGGTCATACAACTAGTAAGTCTCTGAGGACCTATTTGAAATCAGGTCTTCCTGAATCCAGGCTCAGCACTCTATCCGGCTGTTCCACCTAAACCTAGGCAAAACAGCCTGCAGTCCATCTGCCTCCCTCAAAGAATTTCGAAGACATAAAAACAGTGGCCCCAACACCCTTTGGCCCTTGTCTACAAGTGAGGAATGACTACGGTCTGTAGTTCAGGGAGTAGGTACAAATGGGTCCTGCTAGGGCTAACTTTGTGATCTACCCTGAAAGGATACTTAGAGAGAAGGGGTTAAGGACCATAGATTGGAGCCAGAAATGAAATAAATGGGAAAACCTTCAGAACCTCAGAAGGCCAGCATCTCTGAGCAGTCCCTCCTTATGGTGCTATGCGGTGTCCTGCAGCCACTGCATCACTGCTCCCAGCTGAGCTTTGGAAATGGATTGTGTAATTTTAAATTAATCACGTCCAAACTCGTTTCCATATGTTTTGGCACAAGACGGAAGTCTGGCCTTGCAGATCCTTCCTATTTCTCCTCCAGTAAACAAGGTTATCCTCATTTGCTTCCTCACCTCCAAACCAAGAGTCAGCATAAATGCTGGATTTTTTTTTTTTAATGCCTAGGTACCTAACGCCAAACACCTTTCCATACCGCAAGTGGCAGCTTTATGTGAAAGTTAAATGTGAGGTGATCTATGTGGGTACTATTAGAAGAGTTCAGCTGAAAGGTCTGTCTACCTAACCCACCTCACCCCCAAATTCTCCATCCTGTTACCCAGCTTGACACAGTGCATAATGTTCAATAATGAGATACTCATTCCATGTTAAGGCTTTTACCCTTTAGACTATGTTAAGAATTCAGTGCCTCAAGGAAAGGTAAACATTGTCATTGTCAGCCCCTAATAATTGAGCATAAATTAGTGTACCAGGTTAACCATTGGTTTGGCAGAGTTCTAAGGGAATGGGACAGAGAATAAGCAAAACTAAATGGGGGAGATTGGGACTTTGGAGCATAGAACATTACATGTAGGGGATAGTCAGAATAATGATGCTGTAGTCTTAGATAGGTCAGAATAATCATAATCCTTAATAATTATCAAAAAGCCAGGAAAGCCAGAGAAAGAGAAAGGATGAATCTCAGTGTTAATGATTTTGCAAAGCAAGAAAGGCTATAACCACATTGAGACATTTGGGGAGTGGGGGAGAGGCATTAATTACCCCATTTGGAGATTCATGGGTCCCAATTCGAAGTTTGCCCTCTTCAGTCACCTACTTTATTATGTGATTTTTGTCATTTTCTATTGTGTATGTAACATTTCCCTCTACTAGACAATAATTTATAGAGTGAGATAGCAGAATTGTTAGAGAAGATCTATGATTTTGGTGATGTAGAGATCTTACAGCAACCGCTAATTCAGATTGAAACCCTCTCTGAACCGTATGATTCTGGAGCATTTCCTCAGGGACCCAGAGGTGCCAGGATTTCACAGCCAGGATGTGTCAGAAGCAGAACATGAAGCCAGGTCTTTCTGCTTCTGAGACAGGGTCTTTATCTACCATGACACATTGACCAGTGTGTTAATGTTTACAAATTTCTTTCTCCACAACATCCCTATGGGGAAGGTTTAAATACTTTACATAGACTTAAGGTGGAAGAGTCCTTGGAAGTCATCTAATCCAACTCCCGAATTTTACAGTTGGTGTCAGAAGTGGGATTTGAATCCAGGTCCTCCAAATCCAATAGTACCACATGGCCTCTCACATATACACACACAAAATTAAAAGTTAGGATACCTGAGTTCAAATTCTGATTCTGACATATATTAGCCTATGCGGTCTTGGGCAGGTCACTTCATCATTGAGAATCAGTTTTCCCATCTGTAAAGTGGAATAATAATATCCATGCTACCTCTATGTAAAGAACTTGAGGACAAGAACTATGTGCTTTTTTTTTCTTTTGGTCTGTTTTGGATAGAGCAATGGACCTGGAGTTAAAAAGACTTGAGTTCAAATCCTGCCTCAGACATTAACCGGTTGCATAACCCTGGGCAAATCCCTTCACCTCTATCTCTCCCAATTTCCTCATCTGCAAAATGGAGATAATTGTAGCACCTACCTCCTAGGCTCATTGTGAGAATACAAGGAAATATTGGGGCAGCTAGGTGGCACAGTGGATAGAATACAGGGCCTGAAGTCAAGAAGACTCATCTTCAATAGTTCAAATTCAACCTCAGACACTTACCAGCTGTGTAACCTTGGGCAAGTCATTTAACCTTGTTTGCCTCAGTTTCCTCATCTGTAAAATGAGCTGGAGGAGGAAATGGCAAACTACTCCAGGATCTTTGCCAAGGAGAAAACCCTAAATGGGGTCACAAAGTGTCAGACAGGACCGTAATTATTGAACACCAATGAGATAATATTTGTAAAGAACTTTGCAAACCCTAAAGCATGACATAAAGGCTAGCTACTTAGTTGTAGCAGTAGAATTCTTTATTGTACACCATACTGACTTCCTATCAGCTCCATTAGGTCAGGAAACATATCATTTCTAAACTTTGTGCTATCCCTAGTACCTAGCATAACTCTCTTAATCTGGTAGGTGCACAATAAATGTTGCTGATTGATTTGCCATTCCTAGAGACTGCTGACTACCCTTACTCTATAATGAGTACAACGCTTAACAAAGTACTTGAAGCCACAATGGTGTTCTTTAGCCCCAAGTGCCCAATGACTGGAGGCCCCACTCCTCCCACTCCTAAAGGCTGGGTCAATTCTGAGCCAGCTTTGGAGGTGCAATCCATACCCATACTTACACATTCACATTCTAACCCAACCCAGTGTGGCCTTCAGGAAAGATCTTATAGGTTCATAGATTCATATCTGGAAAAAGATCTTAGAAATCATTATCCAACCCACTTATTTTACAGATGAGGAAACTTAAGGCAGAAAGATTAAGCAGTTTTTCTAAGGCCACATAAGGAATAAGTAGCAGTGCTCCCATCTTTCTCTTGTTATGGAAAGTTAGCATGGGTCACGCTAAGATAGCTGCAAATCGAAAGAACAATGATAAAGCAATCACAAGAAGTCTTGAAATTCTAATGATTAAGCTTTGTCTCAAAGTAGAGAAATGAGAAGACACCTCTCTCCCCGCAACTCTTTTCTCAATCCCTGTCTCCTTTGAGGAAGGGTCCATGGATGTAGATTATTCCATATAACATTAAACTTCCTCAGTGCGAAAAAAAAAGATAGGCCTCACTTCCAGTCCCATCTTCACCATTATAACTTGCTGTTGGATTTGGGGCAAATCACTCTCTCGGCCCCAGATTCCTCTCTTTAAAATGAGAGACTTGGATTCTTAATTTTTAAGGCATCTTCTAGCTCTAAAAACCCAGATGCTATAATTGTAAGTGATGGTACTTCAGTTGGGAAGCCAGAGAATTTAAATTTTGGAGGGTTTAGAAGACTACAGGATGAATATGATTCGACAGTTACATGACTGCCAAGAGACTTGACAAAATTATAGGCAGAGTGTCCAGAAGTGATGAAAATTGCTGCACTTTACCCTGATCAGACCACATCTGGAATATTGTCTTTCGTTCTTGGCACCCCATTTTAAGAAGGACTTTTATCAGATCAGAGCACAGCCAAAAAGATGACAGCCAAGTTGATTAAAGTAAGGGAGACCACACCATACAAACATTGATCATAACAGCTGTGGATGTTAAACTTGAAAAAGAGAATACTTAAGATAGGCAGCGAGGTGACACAGTGAATAGAGAACTGGGCCTAGAATCAGAAAAATCTGAGTTCAAATCCATCCTCAGACCCCGGGCAAGTCTCTTAACCATAGCCACTCAGCTGCAGTCCTTTGGATTTCTCCAACATGGCCCCAGGAACCTTATCATCCTGTAAAATGGCATCAGCTGGAGCAGCTAAGTGGCGCACCGGCCCTGAAGTCAGGAGGACCTGAGTTCAAATCCAGCCTCAGACCAAACACTTGACACTTACTAGCTGTGTGACCCGGGGCAAGTCACTTAACCCCAATTGCCTAAAAAAAAAAGGCATCAGCCTTGTCACTCACACCTCATCATTACCTTCTGCCCCTCTTATTGGAGGGTGGAGTGAAGAACTTCTCCCCAAACCTCCATTTAAGGAGGGTTACTAGACCAATCATCTCTTCGTTTCCCAGCCAGCTAACCTCCTTTCTACATCATATCCTCACTCTGAGTACCTTTACTCCCTTCCCTTTTGTGTGTTTTTTCCCCCATCAGTTCGTAAGCTCCTTGAGAGCAGAGACTGGCTTTTTTTCCCCCCACATTTATCCCCAGAGCTTAACACAGTACCTGGTACATAGAAAGTATTTGATAGATATTTATTACTGACTTAACCTCTGCCTGCCTTAGTTTCCTCATCTGTAAAATGGTAATAATAACAGCACCATCCTCACAGAGGTGATGTAAGGACAAAATGAGATATAATATTTGTAAAGTGCTTTGCAAACTTTAAGGCACCATACAAAAGACAGCTCATTACTCTTATTACTATTGATATTAGACACGATAGCCATCTTCTAGTACTTGACGGGCTAAGTGAAAGAGGGATTGAACCTGTTCTAATTCACTCCAAAAGACAGAACAAGAAGCAATGAATGAAAGTGTTTAGAGAGGCAGATGTAGACCTGATAGAAGGAAAAGCTTCCTGACGATCAGGTCTGTCCAAAGTAGAATGCACTGCCTAGAAGGAGTGAGTTGCCCATCAGTGACAGTCTTCAAGTAGAAGGCAGATGGCTATTTAGTGGGTGCGTTATGAAGGAAATTCCTATTCAGGTTCAAGTTAAACTGGATGATCTTCCTCCTTCTGAGGTTCTCTGATAATAGGAATTCCTTAGTTCCCCTTCCTGCCCCTACTCCCTCATTTCTGAACTCTTTCACTCAATTCCCAGGATTAATAAAAATGGTGATTAATTTAAAGGGAACTGGCTATTCAAACACTATCTTCACATAGCCTAACCAGAATCTAACCTTTCAAGTACATCCAGATGAAGTTCCTTCTCTCTCACTGCGATGCTGTTTGAAGGCATGTATTTTAAAAAGCATTTTTGTTTTGGGCACCTCCAAAGATTGAATAGTGCCGTTTCTTTGCTGAGAATCATTTTGAAAAATCATTTTCAAAGTCCTTTTAAAGAAGAAACAAAAAAATGTCGACATCTAAAAATGCAAAGCCTAATGAATTGGCCACTTGCCTTTTAATAAATATAATAGATTTTGACCATCACTCATGTCCCTCACCGCTTGGCTGTATGAGAGAACCTCTGCTTGCTGCTTTACTTACCAAATCAGGTTCAAGAAGTCCCAATTGCCCCTATTCAGCAGAAATGTACACTCACTAGTGCAGGACCATTAAACTCCATTCATTACAAATAATTTTCAGGCGCTTCTTTCACTTGTCTGCGTATTTCAGCATACATTTTCCCCTTCCCTACAAGGGAATTCAAATCCAAATGAAGCCCTCCTTAATATTATTATAAAGATGACTCAAAGACAGCTAGCTCCAGGTGGAAATTCTCCCCCTGACACTTTTTGTATGAGGTTCAATCACTCCCTTAGGAATATATTTCTATATTTGGGACCTTTATTTCCAACACTGTCAATTTCCTTATGTACATTAATTATAATGATGTGTCAAAAGATTATGAGATTCTTAGAGGTTAAAAGCAGCCCTGAGTTAGAGGGGTATTATGTTATCTGGATTTAGAGACTTTTTATTGAACCTTTAAGCTAAATCAATCATTGTCCCACATAGAGTTGGGCTCAAAAAAAAAAAAATCCCACCCTCTCTTTTATTGCTATTATTTCCTTTTATTTTGTGACCCCTAACAGAGTTCCACAAAACGTGAATAAACCCAGCTCCTGCCTCCCTGGTTGAGTTTATAAGAACTTATTTTTGAAGGGGGAAATGGTTACTTTGTTTTCTCGGTGGTCGATGTGGAAGATTCCGGATGCTATGTGATTCACTCATCATAATAACAGTAATGATGTTTGATAGTTACTCACTCCCTCCTTTCCTGGGGAAGATTCCAACCACTCTGTAAAGTTAAGAGAGCTGATAAACGAATCTCAGAAATCACACGGCATTCAGTCCTGAAATGTAGGCACCCTTGGGGTGAAATTGCCTATGCTTAATCGCGTGGAGTGATGCTCCCTGCTGTTTGAAGGAAAGAGACAGAAAGATTCGGCCACAGTCACACTCCCAGGCAACTGGATGAGAATTATCTAAATTATAGGACTGGCTTCAGCAAGTCTGGAGTACCACAGGGTATGACTTGGATCCCTATCCTATTTGTTCATCTGAAATTGCTGGGGAAATCTGAACAGGTAGAATGTACATCTGCCACACCAGCTAGAATTTATCTGGGACATGACAGTGGAAATTGATACTTAGTCTGTGTCCAACCCAGCAAAGTGAAATGGAAGATTGAATTCAGGCCATGAAGAAAAAAATCACTTGGATGAGTCAGGATAAAATTCCCCTAAAACGTAGGGACAAGGAGAAGTGAACAAGCATTTATTAAGCTCCTACTACATACCAAGCACCTCACAAATATTATCTCATTTTATCCTCACAACCAAAGTGCTAAGCACTTTACGCATACCTCATTTGAGATCCTCATAGCAACTTTGTGAGGTAGTTGCTATTGTGATCCCCATTTAATATATTAGGAAACTAGGGCAGATAGGTGGTGCAGTGGATATAGCCGAGGTCCTGAGAAAAAATGCAACCTCAGACCATTGCTACCTGTGTGACCCTGGGCAAGTCACTTAACCCTGATGGCCTCCAAAAAAAAAAAAAAGATTAGAAAACTGAGGGAAACAGGAGTGACTTGTTCAGGGTCATGCAGTTAGTAAGTGTACAAGGCTACATTTGAATTCAGGTCTTTGACTCTAAGCCAGTGTTCTCTCCAGCCCTGATTTAATATTTGCTGTATTGTATTGTAGTATCCATTTAAGGTAAGCGTCTATCTTTTTCTTGGAAGAGAAGCAAGTTAAACCTTTAACAGACTCATGATAGCTCAACTATTGCCTCTTTATTCTTGGAAACTCCCTGCAAAAAAATCCCAATGTTACTTTAGGGCCTGGGGGGCCTGCAGAATGCACGTGGCTGGTGTCACAACAGAAGTGAGTAGGGATTCTTTCCACTCTGAGTAAGGGGAACACCTGAGGTTTTCTCATTCTGCCCTCATCTCTAAGAGTCATAGGCCAAATAGCTACAATGCTTGAGTTTTTCTCTTTGAAGAAAAGTGCCCCTAAAGCCAAAGTGATTATTTGTGCTCAATAGATACTCAGTCTGCCTCTTGTGTACAAAATTTCACCATTTCACTGCGGTAAAAATAAGAACTAATCTAGTTAGGATGGGCTTCTTTCAAAGTGATTTTTGTACAGTGAACCATTTTAATTTGTACAGTGAACCATATTAATAATATTTTTATATTAGTTGCTACTAATATCAATGTTATTATAAATTATAATGAATTATACTAAATTAATGATTATTATGTTATTAATTTAAGCAACAATAATAATAGGCAGAATTTCTATAACACTTTAAGGTTTACAAAGCATGTTACAAATATCTCGTTTGATCCTCACAACCACCCTGGGAGGTAAGTACTATTATTATCTCCATTTTGTAGATTAGGAAACTGAGGAAGACAGACATTAAATGACTTGCCCAAGGTCACACAGAAGAGAGAATATTCAGGACGACAGGGTAGTCAATAATATCAAATGCAGTAAAGGGGTCAAGAAGGATAAGAACATAGAAAGGACCATCTGATTTGACAATAATAGTGGACAGTAACTTTGGAAACAGCAGTTTCAGTTGAGGGATGAGATTGAAAACCAGAGTACCAAGGGAGAGGAGAGGAAATTGAGGCAATGAATGTAGATAGGGTTTTTTTTTTCCCTAAGAATTTGATTTAAATTAATTGTACATAATAGATTTGCAATTTCATGTGCAAATCTACTTTATTCTATCATCTAATTTATTTATTATATATTATTTATTTACTTTATTCAGTCATCTAATTTATTTTACATTATGGAAATGCTTATTTTATAAATTAAAAATAAAATTTTAAAAATATAAAGGGATAAGAGATATAGGATGATAGCTTGAGGGGATGGTAGGAGCTAAGGAAGGTTTTTTTTTTTTTTAAGAATGGAGGAGACTTGTGTATGTTTGAAGGATGTAGGAAAGGATTCAGCAGATAGGGAAATTAGAAAGGGATGATGATTGAGGGTGTAAGAGGTATTTCAGAGGTAGAATACATGAGTTGGCATCTGGTTAGATGTGGGTAATGGAAATAGGAAGTAACCGCACTAACTAATAAATGGAAACAAAGCTAACAAGTAAATAATAAGGAAAAGAATAAAGGCAAGAGAGGTGCTATAATCTGTAGGGCTACATTGTTGAGCAATGCTAATTATATTAATTAAATGCCAAAATGAATAATGTATTAGGAAAAGACTATGGTTATAAATAGCACTGGCAAAAATAAACTGAGATTATGTAATCAGTTCTCTCCAGGATGTTCCAAGCCTTCCGTACACAGACTTCATTGCAGGCATTCAGATCCAGACTCTTTCAACATCTTTCCTCATTTTCTCCTCCTTTTCACCAGACTCTGAAGAAGTAATTGTGGTTCTCCTTGCCAAAGCCAACGCCTCTACTTGTGCTCTTGATCCATGTCCTGAGCCCTCTTTTTTCCTTCTCTAGAACCTTCTCTTGTTTCTCATCAACTCTAGTGGGTTCAATTTTCATCTCTAAGCAGATGACTCCAAAATCTACAATATCTAGCCTCGTCTCTCAACTGCAACTGCTCTCTCCAAAGTTATGATCTATCTACCTCTTCATTGTCAAATCAGATGGTCCTTCCTATGTTCTCATCTTTGTTGACTCCTTTACTGCATTTGATACCGTTGACTACCCCATCCTCTTCTCTGAGATTCAATGACCCTGATCTTTCTTGGTTCCCCTCCTACTCAACTGGCCTTCAAAGAAGGAAAATACAACTATCTAGTGGATCAGCTTGTTTTATTTTTGATAACAAGCTGTTAGGAAATTTTTCCCCTTGAATCCTCCTCTTAATAGCTTCTATCCATTGATCCTAACAGGGTAAAAGTTACCTGCTGGTAAAAGTTTAATAACCAGCCTTTAGGGGGGGAAATATATGTATGATACACTTTTATGTTCAATTTGCATTGTTGACATTTCTCCATCACTCTCTTAAGTCTAGACAATCAACAAAATAATAAACCAAACCCTGATTTGCAGCATTTGCCAATTTCCAAGGTATGAGCACTCACACTGAAAATTTAGCAATCAGTTCTAAGGAGAGATGATAGAACCCGATGCCAGCATACCCCTAATTCCTAAGTATGCATTCTGAGGATAAGCAGAAAAAATCGAATCCTTCTTGCACAGGATAACCATTCAGATATTTAGATAGCGCTATCATGCATCCTCTATCATTTTCTCTAGGCTAAATATCCTTCAACTGATGCTATAGTGAGGCCACTCATTATTCTGGGTGCCTTTAGTTTATAAGATCCAACTTATCAAGAATATCTATGATTTCCTTTCAGTGTCTATACCTGATAAAAGTAGAAATACATTTTGAAAGTATCAGAAAGTTCACAGATAGAGCTCCAGGCCTAAAGAATCAGGAAGATTTGAGTTGAAATTCAGCCTCAATATGTGCTAGCTGTGTGACCTTAGGCAAGTCACTTAACCTTGGTTTGCCTCTGTTTCCTCATCATCCCCTCAATGGGGATAATAATAGCACCCACCTCCCAGGATTGTTGTGAAACTCAAATGAGATAATATTTATAAAGCACTTAGCACAGTGCCTGACATATAGGAAACCCTATATGAATGTTAGCTGTTATTACTGTAGTCTCAGGCTAGCCTAAGCAAGTTCTTAATTTTTAATTTGGTATTTTTTAATTTAATTTTATTTTATTTTTGCTAGGCAGTGGGCTTAAGTGACTTGCCCAGGGTCACACAGCTAGTAAGTGTTATGTATCTGAGGCCGCATTTGAACTCAGGTCCTTCTGACTCCAGGGCCGGTGCTCTATCCACTGTGACCTAGCTGCCCCTAATTTGGTATTTTCAATGAATATTGCCCTCAGCAACTGGGAGTGAGTTAGGTGAGGCACAGAGTTAGCTCAGGAAAAAAATTATAAATAATAAGTCCTTAGTCTTTGTCCTTCTGGCATCCAGATTAGAACAGAGAGGTAGTGGGGTACAGTGGATAACAATTCAGAGTCTGGAATGAAAGGTCCTGGTCCTCCCATTTATTACTGGTGGTACACTGAGCAAATCATTTAACCTCCCTGGCCTCAGTTTCCTCATCTGTAAAATATGGGTTGACCTAGAACTCTGAACTTCTTTCTAACATTAAATCTATGAAACAATAATAGCCAGTATTTTTATAGCTCTTTAAGGTTGGCAAAGCATTTTATGATTATTGTCTAATTTGATCCTCATGACAACCCTGGGAGGTAGGTGGTATTATTATACTCATTTTACAGATGAGGAAATTGAGGCAAACAGGGTTAAGTGTCTTGCTGAGAGGCACTCAGCTAAGTGTCTGAGGTCAGATTTGAACTCAGGTCTTCCTAACCTCAGGCTCAGCTCTCTGGACCATCTTGGCCTCTATACCTAGCAACATCTTTGAGTAGGCAAGGTAGATTCCCAGCTTACTACTCAGTAAGCAAGGGATTTGATAGCAATACGCACTGGAACACACAGATACTTCTCAGTGTCTGTTCATTAAACTATGACCTTCCTGAGGGCAGGATCTGGTCTGGCACATAGTACTCACTTAACAAATGCTTGCTGACTTGATTTGTCTTAACTATTCCCATCTCCCTTTCTTTCATAACCTTCTCACCTCCTTGCCCTTTCCCTAAACCCTAATAATTCCATGTTTATCAAAGTTTCCTCTCACAGCCCAGGTCTGTACCCTTACATTTCAAAGTTACCTCTCCCATGCCTGCTTCCCACCTCTGTCACCAAAATTGTCATTCCTTCCACTAATTATTTAATCAACCATGTTTTTCCTCCTAATTAATTCATACTAAGATATATGAATTACATCTTCTCCCTCTGGTGGTACCCAAAGTTATGGAAGCCACTGGACTTTGAGGCTGTAGCATCATAATGTACATTGTTATTATTCATCCTTCCTTTTCAAAGAGGACCAATGACATCACAGGGTGTTGTCTTGACTTGCTCGTGATTAGGATTTAAGTGAGGCAGAGTTGCACACAGTCATCAGCCTCACTCTCTCTTCCTAAGTCATTAAAGTCCAGTGGCAAAACAAAAGTCAAGATGACTGGCAGCGGATGACCTTGGCTTCTTTGATGCCTGAAGCCCTAAGTGCTCCTTGGCACCTGCTTCAGCCTCCTTTATGGCTGTTGGAACAAATTGTTCTTATCCACCCATTCCACCAGAGGATGTTTGCACATGCTTGGGGTAGACAACCCCCTAACTCACTAACAGGTTTGAGGCCTATCATTTACCCTCAACTTGGTTTAGCCTGTCTGCCAAGACAGTTTTACCAAATATGGCTGCTGCACGTGCTACAGCTTCTTGGAGACATGGATGAGAGTGGGGTGACAGGTGAGCACAACATGTGGATGAGCAGCCCTGAAAAAAGCTCAGCAAGCCCTCACAGGTGCCAGTCTTCCCTGAAGACCCCATATACTCCGATTAATATAAATACATACATAATATATTCTATATAGAACATGTTCTCTATAGATGTTCTATATATAAATACATATATACACACATGCACATATGTATTTCTTTGCTTACATTGTTGCAGTTATGTATATATATATATATGCATGTATACTTATGTGTATATACATATAAGCAGTATATGTATATGGGGCAGCTAGGTGGCATAGTAGATAGAGTTTTGGGCCCAGAGTTAGGAAAAACTGAATTAAATTCCAGCCTCAGGCACTCAGTTGGTGTGTAACCCTGGGTAGGTCACTTAATCCTGTTTGCCTAGGTTTCCTTATCTGTAAAATGAGCTGGAGAAGCAAATGGCAAACCACTCTAGTATCTTTGTCAAGAAAACCCCAAAAAGAGTCACAAAGAACAAGACATGACTGAAACCACTGAAGAACAACACTTATAGGTTTATGTATGTATGTTTGTATGTATGTATATATGCATGTGTATGTATGTATAGATATGTGCACTTATTTTTACATTTGTTTATATCTTTGTTTACATTGTTGTAGTCATATATGTATACACATATATTTATACGTATATGCATCTACATATTAACATGTTTCTCTGTGTATACATACACATAAAAATATACATATACAAAGTATATGTTGTACCTATGTATATATATATACATGCATACACTTGTGTGTATATACATAGTATATATGGTGTGTATATATGTATATATACAATACATTTATATGTGTATACATATACAAAATATCTGTGTATATACATACACTTATATGTATGTACACATAAAAGTATATATAGATACATACACTTACAGATATACATGTACAAAGTATATGTGTATGTATATGTGAATATGCATATACTTATATGTAGATACATATACAAAGCATATTGTATATATAGACAAATACACTTATAGGTATCTACATATACAGGTATGTATATGTGTGTATATATATATATACACACACATATACTTATCAGGTATATACCTATACAAAGCATATATGTGTATATATGAATCTACATACATGTATGTGCATATGCATTACAAAGTATATGTTTGTATATGTGTGTATACATAAATACATACCTATATGTGAGTGTACATGCATGTATGTATATTTACATTCATATATGTGACTACAACAATCTAAACAAAGAGATCAGTTTTTTTAAGTAGAATGCTGAATATTTGAAAAATCAGAAATAATCCCAGCGATTGGATAATGAAACACCTTCCTTCTGGTGGCCAGAGAGGAAAAAGACTCCAAAGTGTAACGTTGTATATAGCCTGCATTTGTCAGATGTGGTCACTGTATTGTACGTTTTGGCTTAACTGCTTTTCTTTGTTACAAGGGAGGATTCAATCTCGCTTTGTCAGCATGGATTCTCACTTGTTGCAGCAGCAGGGCCCCGGGGCTCCTCACAGACC
Organism: Vombatus ursinus; assembly: GCF_900497805.2. Classification (NCBI taxonomy): domain Eukaryota; kingdom Metazoa; phylum Chordata; class Mammalia; order Diprotodontia; family Vombatidae; genus Vombatus; species Vombatus ursinus. The sequence goes on from NW_020950098.1 coordinate 2,384,945, forward strand.
ATCCCCTCAGCAGCTTCCACACCCCTGGTATCATCCTCTCCCAAGAGACCCCCTTAAGGAGAGCAGCAACTGAGCTTCCAGTTCCACAGCTTTCCAAGGCTGAGGCAGATAAGCATTGGCGAGCCACCGATCACCTAAGCAAAAGGAAGGAGGGAATGTGTCATGTTGCTGTAATATGCAATCATAGACATTTGTCCTGGCCTGCTTTGAGGATGAAATCCAATCCTGGTAGCAGTTTGTTGATTAGTGAATGAAAGCTTTTGTTTTCAACAACTGTTGGCATGGTGCTTTTACAAACACTAAATTTACTGGAAAAAAAAAAAGATGCAGTATGCTCAGGTGAATACTATTCAATTTTAATGTGAGCCGAGGCCCTTTCTAAAGAATCACTGTTCATTTAGTAAAATGCAGTAACTTGCTACCTTCCCTTCCTTCATACACAAAGAACTTTGTTTTCCTATTTACATTCTCCTCCCTTCTGACTATCACTGTCTGATTCAATAAACTCCTATCACCTCTAAGATCAAATATAAAATCCTCTGTTTAGCATTCAAATCCCTTCAAAACCTCCTCTATGTCCAGTCTTCTTACATCCTCCTCCCCCCATGTTACTCTGCTGTAGAATGACGTAAGTCTCTTCAATGCTCCTTGCATAAAATAGTCTATCTCCACTTCTGCATTTTTACTGGCTGCCCTCATGCTTAGGATTCTCTCTTTATCTCTGCGTCCTGGTTTCACTGGCTTCCTTCAAGTCCCAGCTAAAGTCCCACCTTCTTCAAGAAGCCTTTCCTGATCCCACTTAATGCTAATTCATTCCCTCTATGGCCAACTCCGATCTATCTGAATCTTTTTTGCACATAGTTGTTTTCATATTCTCTCTACTCATTAGAGTTTTACCTTTCTTTGTATCCCCAGTGCTTGGCAAAGTAACTGGTACATAGGAGCTTCTTAATAAATGCTTGTTGACGGTCTGGCTGAGTATTCAGAATCTTAGCTTCTTTTTTTAATGTGTTTAAACTCTCCTTGGGTTTCTTAATACTTAACACACAGTACTCTGCAGAAACCACTGGTTGCCATTTTTATCCATACTTTATCTCAGCTTTGGGGTTGTCTCCAACTAGGTATACACAATGCCATGCTTGTCCTTTTCTGGGCCTTTGATGTATAATGTGTCAAAGGCTAGACATGACACTGCCCTGTGGGATGCACTTTGATATCACCTTCTCATAGGCATTGCTAAAACAGGTCTGGTTTTCTACCTTTTCATTATAAAGAGATGACATGTTTTTCCTTCCCTTCTATTCTCTTGGATGAAAGGAGTGCTTGGCTCCCCCACTCTACCAGAGAGACAGTAAGAAGCATTCCTGGGTATGAGTAGCTTCCAGTTAGTTGTGCCCTGAAGGACTGGCAGGGGTTTAGATACAATTGCAGAGGAACTGGGTGGGGGGTAGGGGGGTCAAGTATTTTCGGAGGGGAGTTGGCTTTAAGGAAATGCTGACACAAGCATGAGACACACTGCCTAGAAACTGCGGGGTGTGGGTATGGAATAAGATTTCAGGCTATCTCAATTCAGTACCCACAGAGACCAATTCACAATGAAAGGATCCTGACTCTTTGGTGAGTTTTTTGGTGAGGTCAGAGGTATATGCAAACTGTATGACAAAGGAGAGATTCCAGGTAGAGTCAGTCAATAAACATTTATTAAGTGCCTACTATGTACCAGACACTTTGCTAAGTGCTGAGGATTTATATACAAATAAAAAGAAGGACAGTAACTGCCTTCAAGGAATTTTTAATCTAAGAGGAGGAAGACAGAACACAAAACGGGGGAAGGTACCTGGGTCATGATGGAGTCGTGATGGCGAAGTCCAAAAGCAGTTCAGCTGGTGGGAAATGGGAAGACTGTTGTGGGCCCCCTCCTTAAATGGAGGTTTTGGAGCTCATGGTTCTGCCCTCCGCAGTCAGAAGGCCCAATCAGAGGGGCAGAGAGTACTAATGAGATGGGAGTACCAAGGCTAATTTAATCTTCCAGGATAATGAGATATCCCAATAATGGGCTTCCTGAAGCATGAAGGAGATGGAAAAGTCCGAAGAAGGCCAGGAACCGTGATCTAGCACCGAACGTGAACTGTATGGATGGGGGACCCACCTGTATTTCACACCATCACTAGAAGACTCTGAAATACTTCTTCCTCTGCATTAGGAAAAAAGTAGCTTTGGTTGGTTTTCCTCTGGAAAATGAGCTAGCAACATCTTCTGGGAACTGTAGAGAATTGTAGGCAGAGTGAGGTAGAGAAAGTTGGAGAAATGCAGAGGGGGGATACCCCTGCAAGAATTGCAGGGAACTGCAGAAGGAGTAATGACAGGCATGTACCTGGTGGAAGTCTGGACAACTACGGAAGGTAGCATGCATCCTGAACTATCAACAAATCCATCAATGAGCATTTATTAGTCACTTACTATATACCAAGTATTGTGCCAGATATAAGAGATACAAATACCAAAGTGAGACAGCCCCTACCGTCAAGGAACTTATATTCTAATAAAGAGACACAACATATGTAGAGAAGTGGTGGCCAGGGAAGGGATTTTTGGTTGAGGCAGTCACAGAGATTGTAAGTAGATTCATAGGCAATTGATTATTCAGACCTTTCCAGTAGCAATGGTACTATTGATTTGATAAGATGAGATAACATTTGTAAAGCACTTAGCACAGTACTTGGCACATAGTAGGCAATTAATAAATGTTTGCTCCCTTTCCCTTCTCCTTACTGTTCCCAAAGCAAGAACTCTATAAAATGGAAACAGGATGATCATGTAGCATTGAGGCACATGGCATCCCCAGTGTCCTGCTGGATAGCTGGATGGAATAGGAAGCATGGGCTAAGGTTAGACCCAGACTAGATATAGTAGGTTGAATAGATATGTGTCTAGATACTGTAGGCTGAGATTTCACCCACTCACCAGTAAGGATAGTTCAATCCCAGGATGGAGTCTTAAAACTGAATAGATTAACTCCTTGAGATTATAGGGTGGGTCATGGTCTCTGAAGTTTTGTTTTTTGTAGGGAGAAGGGGACACCAGCAGGGCACCCAACTAGGAGAGGTTGTTTGGATCTATTTGGATAGAGCAAACCCTATGAAGGGCATAAGGCTAGATGGGTCTCTAGGGAACATTGGTGAGGTTTCTATATTTTTCATGTACTCTGTTCTGAGTTCTGTTTGTCTTCTTTGGCCTGTAAACAGTGATGTACTGTAAATGTTTAACAATCAGCTCTTTGGAATTAAAGATTAATCTGCATTATTAGTATTTTTCCCATCACTTTTTAAAAATCTAGAATAGACAATCAACAAATCACCTCACCTGTAGTGTTTGCTGATTTCTCAGGAGTAAATTTTTCTCAGTTTGTAAATTTCCCAGGTGTAAATTTTCAGTTTAGACTGAAAACTTAACAACTTGGTCTGGCAAGCCAGTCCAAGCTGGCTCCAGGATAACTCTATCTGTAAGTAACCTTTTTCTTCCATGAACTTTGCAAACAGTGTGCTTACAAAAGGATTTGGTGACAGCAGACTGAGTAGTCTACCATAAGGGAGTTTTCTGGATGGGAACAACAAATCACAGAGGTGAGAAATCACCCCAAATGTACCTGGGTCTTCCTGGCATGTGAAGCCTCCAATATAATAGTTGTCTTCATCACATCCTTCCACCTTATATGTTAGTAAATTATTAGAACCAGGTTTAAGTCCTCTTGTAGTTGAGTGAATGGTCTTATTTATTACCACTGTGTGCTGAGACTGATGGTTATATTCAGTGCTTTGTGCACTATGGCGCCACTTAGCTGCCTTCACTCTAGACGTAGGAGACAATTATTACAAAGGCACAGAGAGACAGGAGATGACGTGTCCTTGGTAAGAAAGAGACAAAAGCCAGTTTGGCTGAATTACAGTGAGAGGGGGGATAGCAATGCACAACGTTAGTGAAATAATGGATTAAGGCAAGGTTGTGAAGGGCTTTAAAAGAGAAAAAGAGTTTATGTTTTATTCTAGAGTCAATAGTAAACCACTGATGTTGACTGAGTAAGGGAAAGACATGTTCAGATCTGCACTTAAGAAAATCACGAGTTCATCATTGTGGAGAATTGACTAAAGTGGGGGAGAGAGGAGACAGGGAGGCCAGTTGGGGGTGTTGCAATAATAACACTTCCTACCTCACAAAATTGTGAGGAAAAGGTCTTGTAAGCTTAAAATGCTGTAGAAATCTAAGTTATTCTCATTATTATTATTATTATTATTATTATTATTATTAATTATTATTACAGAGGGAGTTCAACCCATTCCTATTAGTCATTTCCAACCAAATGATTTCTGCCCACAGATTCTGTTCTCTATTGTCTCTGAGCAATGCCTTAAGGATTGCTCCCTTTACTAGAGTTAGAAGTACAAGGCATCAGGATGGTTTTCTAGTCTATCACCATTTGCAACCCATGTTTTAAAAGGCATTTAATCCTGAACTATTATTTTTAAAATAATTCTTGAATTATTTAAGCTAAGAATTCTTCGTTGCTAAATCTATTGGGCTAGTATGTCTTACTACAATACATGTGAAATTAATTGTTGGTCAGCGTTGTTATTCTTATTTTTATTGGCCAGATCTGTGACTTAATTGGTGTTCTAAGGAAGGAACTCTGTCTACCAATGAAGACTGGCTCCTGCTTATAGTTTTAGAGATTAATAATAGCTGGTATTATGCACACACAGAGATATCACTTTAAAGTCTGCAAAGTGGCTCATACATGATCTGATTTATATACATTATCTAATTTGTGAGATAGTTACTACAGATATTATCCCCGTTGTTCAGGAAAGGAAACTGAGGCTCAGGGCAGGTAAATGACTTCCTGAAGATGACATCAATGTGGGGGATTTTAATCCACTTCCTCTAATTCCAGGGCTTATGTTTTCTTGACTATAGCAGGCTGGCTGCCTTTTGGGCACTCAACCAAGATTATTCAGTATATTTTAAGCCTTCAGTTTGGGCTTTAGGAATTATAGATAACATTGGCTATTTCTAAGATTGCTCATTTCTCAAAAAAATAATTTTTCATTCATTTAATTAGCATTTATTATTTTATTTCTTTATAGAACTGTATAGCGATTTCTATGCCTTATACAAGCACCATGAAATGTATCTGGGCAAGCAGCATGAAATGGGTCCTTAAATCAATTTTTAAAGACAAATTCAGTTGGAGATGTGCCAGCCATCATGGTCAGATACCCCAGGACACTACAAAGTTACTACCAGGGAAAGTGTTCAAAGAGCATTCAATCTGGAATTTTGGAATCTTTTTGGAGGGCCAAAGTGACAGAGGAGAAACTCATGAGGAGTCCTGCCACTAAGGGAAGGAAGTGGGTCATCAGAGAGCTTCCTATTTTAAGCAATTATCCTTATTAACTAGATGTTAAGCTCAGTTATATTTTAAAATGCTATGTAAAATCAGCTATTATTCAGGAGTATGTAAAGTCCTTGTGGACAATACCTTGAGGTAGGTGCTATTTTCATTTTTATCATTATATCACCTAGCTGAACTATCCTTGCCAAAGTTACCAATGATCTTTTTTGTTATTGTTTTCCTTAAGTGTTTAATTGATGTTTTTGTTTGTTTGTATCACTGTAATTTCCCCCAGTGCCCTTTGCCTCTCCTAGAGAGCTTTCCTATAAAACAGATAGTATTTTAATGACAAAAAAGAAAGAAAAAGGAAAAAATCTGCACAATATCAACACATTGAAAAAGTCTGAAACTATGTGCAATATATACCATTTATGGACCTCCCAACTCTGCAAAGGGGTAGGGCAGAAGTATCTTCTCGTATCTCTTCTTTGGAGTCATGATTATTCTTTATAATTTTGCAATTTTGATTTGTATGTGTGTGTGTGTGTGTGCATGCACACGTGTGTGATTGTTCTTTCCATTTACATTGTTGTAGTTATTGTATAGGGCATCTAGGAGGTATAGTGCATAGAGTGCACAGCCTGGAATTGGAAAAACTCATCTCCCTGAGTTCAAATGTGGCCTCAGACACTTACTAGCTGCATGACCCTGGTCAAGTCACTTAACACTGCCTCAATTTCTCAGCTGTAAAATGAGCTGAAGAAGGAAACGACAAACCACTCCAGTATCTTTGCTAAGAAAATCCCATGGGATCATAAAGAGTTAAACACAACTGCGTCATTTCAAATAATCTTTCCATGCTTCTCTGCATTTATCATTCCCATTGTTTCTTCCAGCACATTAATATTTCATTACATTTATATACCACAATTAAGCCATTCCCCAACTGATAGGCATTACAAAAAGTGATGCTATAAATATCTGTATATATGGATACTTTCTTCTTATCAATGGCCTCTTAGGGGTAGAAGCATAGTAGTGGAATCTCTAGGTCAAAGGGTATGGACATTTTAATTATTTTATTTTGAGTTACACCAAATTGCCTTCCAAAAGGGTTGTACTAATAATTCTCAGCTCCACCAACAATGTACAAGTGTCTTCCCACAATCTCTCCAACTTTGACTATTCCTATCTTTTTTCATCTTTGCCCATTTTAAGGTATGAGGTATCAATGATCTCTTAATTCTGACATCTTTTCTCTTAATTCTCTTAATTCTGACGTCTTTTCTCCATTCTGATTCTCCTTTGGCATCATCATCAACTTCTCACTCTTATTTACCTCACTTACAAATGCCAAATTTGTCATTTCTGTCATCACAACCTCTCTTGTATACATATCATACAGTTATCCCTTTAGTTCAGGCCATCATCAAAGCTTGCTTGGATTACTGCAGTACCTTCTAACTGGTCTCCCTGCCTCAAATCTTTCCCACTCCAATCTCTGCAGCACTTGACACTATTTGCCTTATTCTTCCTCTCTCTGTTTTTGGGACACTGCTCTTTCCTGGTTCTCCTTTCTTTCTGACCGCTCCTCAGTCTCCTTTGCTGGCTATTAACTCACTATTTATCAGTTAAGTACATCTGTCCCCCAAGTCTCCATCCTGGGCCCTCTTCTCCTGTCTCTATCACCTCACTTGGTGATCTCATTGCTTCCCAAGGATTCAATTATCATATCTATAGATCCAATTCCCAGATCCATACATTCAGCCCTGTACTTTATCCTGGGATCCTGTCACATACATCACTATCCTCCCAGTCACCCAGTTTTACAACATCAGTGTCATTGCAACTCCTTCCTTTCACTCATCTCATGTACCCAATCCATTTCCAAATCAATTGAATTTGTCTTTCTACCTTCACAGCTTCTCTTGCATGCATCCCTTTCTCTCCACTCGTATAACCACAACCCTGGTTCATGCCTTCACCTCCTTATGCCTGGACTACTCCAATAACCTTCTGACTGTCCTCCTTGCCTCAAGTCTCTCCCTACTACAGTCTCCGCTAAGCTGCCGAGTTGGCTTTTCTGATACATAGGTCTGACCATGCGATTCTTCTGTCCAGCGAGCTCTGGTGGCTCCCAGTTACCTCCAGAATCCAGTTTGAAGTCCTCCATTTAACATGTAAAGCTTTTTACAACCTTGCCCTGTCCTAACTTTCCAGCCTTCTTCCAGCCTTACTCACCTCCATACATTCTATGATCCAGGTATAGTGGCATAATTTCAATTCCTCAAGCACTGCATTTCCCATCTCCATATCTTTGAACTGGCTGCACCTCCATGCCTGGAATGCTTTGCCCACTGACCTCCATCTCTTAGTTTCTCTGGCTTCCTTCAAGATTCAGCTCAAATACTACCTTAGCAGGAGGTTTTTTGCAGTCCCCTCATCCCCTTGGTGGCACAGTGGAAAGAGGACCAACTTAGCATCAGAAAGACCTGAGTTCAAATCTAGCTTCAGACACTTACTAGCTCTGTGACCCTGGGTAAGTCACCTAACCCTGTTTGCCTCAATTTCTTCATCTATGAAATGAGCTGAAGAAGGAAAGGGCAGCCTGCTCCGGTATCTTTGCCAAGAAAATCCCAAAAGGGGTCACAAAGAGGCAGGCATAGCTGAAAAACAACCAAACAACAACATCCCCCCTCCCCGCCAGCTGCCACTTCCCCACTCTAGATGACCTTCATCTACTCCATCCGTCTCTTTGATGTACTTAGCTATTTACATGTTGTCACCCCATTAGAATGTACTCTCCTCGAGGTCAGGGACTGTTTTATTTTTGTTTTTTTTTCTTTCCTTTCAATCCCCAGCACTTCACACCGTGTCCAGTACATAATAGGCACTTGGCAAATGCTTGCAGAGTTTAGTTTAATTGAGTTGAAATAAATTGTTTCTGCTGTGTTGAAGAACTTTAAGTGTATCCCATGACAAAACAATAGTCACTCTGCCCTAGTCATATATCTTTTTAAAAATGTAGTTTTAAGGAGTTGGCAAAATTTTCCCTGTAATAGTAATAAAATAATATCATTATTTGTTATGCATTAAAATTATATTTTCTATTAATTTATCATCTAGTATATATTCAAAATCTAATTTTAAGGAATTGCTCAAATGTTCACTGTAACAAGAGTAATATTAAATGATAATAGTGATAGCAGTACCTTTAAAACCCAGCCTGTCATCCATGTTGTAAGAAGTGAGGCTTCAGCAAAGTGAAGGAACACTAACCAGGGTGATGGAAAGCCCAGAAACCTGAATTCCCTGAGATCAGTATGATTGCTGGCAGGAACACTGAAATACTGGAACGTTTGGATTCTAGCAATACCACCGATTGGGTTAGCACCCAGCCAGCATATAAAAGTGTTTCTCTGAGTCTAAAAAGTGGACAGAGTAGCATATAGGGTTACACGTAGGCCCTACTTGAAAGTGTCATTATAATCAGCTTGACATGGAGGACAAATGGAATGAGTGGCACTCTTCCAAGTTCTGTTGCCGCATGAATGCAAGAAACATTGGAACAAATCAGAAGTATCAAAACACCACCTGTTGGAATGCTTTAGGGAAGATAGTGCTGATCACAAAAGCAGGAAGTCCACAAGTGAGCATGAATTGGAACATTGCCATTATAACTTTCATTATGAACCATCACTATGTTATGACAAAATTGGAAATGGATCTTATCGGTTATAGCTAATGACTTGCTACTTATTTTGGTCACCATTCCAAGTCATACCACAAATTATTGCTCACAATAGCAGGGTAATCAGAAAATAATATCGTCACTAAACGCAGACTAGATGAGGTAAGAAGCAGAATTCAGGAATGATTAAATCTGAACAGGAAAAGGTTAAAAAGGATGAGAGCATTTAAACTCTTCACTTAATGCAAACTACAGAAAGTGTACATAATAACAAGATCTCTGATAAAAACAGCAGTGACATCTCAAAGATTTTGAAAAGGAAATGGGCATACTAAGCTCGAATTATAAAAATGACTTTTTGAAGACTTGTGATAGAAAATTCTATCCATATCCAGAGAAAGAACTATGGAGTCTGAGTGCAGATTGAAGCATACTATTTTCACTTTTTTTTCTTGTGGTTTTTCCCTTTTGGTTCTGATTCTTCTTTCACAACATGACTAATGTGGAAATATGTTTAACATGATTGTATGTGTATAACCTATATCAGATTGCTTGCTGAGTTGGGGAGAGGGGAGGGAGAAAAATTTAGAACTCAAAATTTTACAAAAATGAATGTTGAAAAATATGTTTACATGTAATTGGGGGAAAATTCTTTTAAGAAAAAAAGTCTTTTTGAGTTTGAATTCAACTAACAGACCAATTTTCATCAAAAAGAGTAATTCCAAAAAGCTCAAATTTACTACAACCATAATGAGTAAATGCATTCTCTCATAGCTTTTAATAGAAAGTATAAAAGCATTTCAGAACCTTGTTGCTGTGGTAAGAATTACAGGTAAGGACTGTATCAGTAAAGGAACCACCGGGTGGCACAATGGATAGAGTACCAGGCCAGAAGTTGGGAAAACTCATCTTAAAGAGTTCAAATATGGCTTTGGACACTTACTAACCACGAGACCCTGGGCAAGTCACTTTACCCTGTTTGCCTCAGTTTCTTCATCTGTAAAATGTGCTGGAGAAGAAAATGGCAGACCACTCCAGTATATCTGCCAAAAAAAAAAGCCACAAAAGGGGTCATAAAGAGTCAGACATGACTAAACAACAGCCAACAGGAATAAAGGTGATGCTATCAATAAATCTTCCCCAGTGAAAGGCATCTAACATCACCATGACAGAAGTGAATTGAAAAACAACTATTGAAGATTTATGGAAAGGTAAAGGAAGATTCTAACGCTATACAGCTGGTTCACATAATAGAAAACTTGAACACCGTAATTGTTGCTAGTTGAAGGGAAGAAAGAAGTAGGCATGCAAAAAGGAATCTGATCAACTAAAACTTGCCAGAAATTCTAGACTCTCTTAATCAGCAATGGAATGCAAAAGTCAAAATGTTCAAGGAGTTAAAGGAGAACAGGGAACAAAATAAACAATTCAACATCAATCAAAAAAATTTATTATAGAATCTTGAGAATAAAGGAATCAGAGGCAAAAGAGAATCCCTGAAGAAGGACATGAAAAATTACCGTTCGTCTAGGTGGTTATAAGAAGCCCAATACAATGAGAGCACAAGTTGAATCAAATGAGAAACATAAAACTTATACTCCATAAACCTAATAAATGGCAAAACAGTTACATCAAGGGAGGTGGCTGAAATTCTAGCATCTCCTCAAATTGTCAAGTGTCAGTATTGGTTAAGAGGCATCAACATTGACTCAAATACTTCTCTCTGTTATTCCTCAGTCGTACCCAATTCTTCAAGACCATTTGGGCTTTTCCTGGCAAAGATACTGGAGCAGTTTGTCACTTCCTTCTCCAGCTCATTTGAGGAAACTGAGGCAAACAGTGTTAAGTGACTTGCCCAGGGTCGCATAGTTAGTAAGTGTCTGAGGCCGGATTTGAAATCAGGTCCTCCTGACTTCAGGTCCAGTGTGCTATCCACTGCACCACCTAGCTGCCCCCAATATTTCTTAACAGAGGCATCACATCTCTGTTACTAAAAGATGGAAACAGCAATCACCACTCTATATGTAGGCCAGTTATGTATGTATACACTTTATGCCAAGTATTCACAGCTTGTATCACACACACACACACACACACAAATTCACACACACAAATTCACACATACACCAAAAAAACAACACCAACACTATAAACATTTCAAGAAAACAGTATATTGGCTGAGGATCAAAAAGGATATGCCCCAAAATCCCAGGTATGTTAAGAGCAATTTATGCCCAATTCAGTAATTATTAAACAAAATGTCTGAAAGTGTCATAATGCTTATACTGCCTTTGATAATTATTGTAAAGTCTTTGACTCAGTTCTGCATCCATGACTTATTCATTCTGTTGTTGTTGTTGTTTGGTAATTTCAGTCCTGTCTGACGTTTCATGACCCCATTTGGGGTTTTCTTGGCAAAGATCCTGGAATGATTTGCCATTTCATTCTCCAGCTCATTTTACAGATGAGGAAACTGAGGCAAACAGGGTTAAGTGACTTGCGCAGGGTCACACAGCTAATAAGTGTCTGAGACTAGATTTGAACTCAGGTCTTTCTGACTCCAGGCCTAGCACTCTATCCACTGTATCACCTAGTTGCTCCTTATTCATATACTGCAACATATAAAATAGGCCCAAGCACAGTGAAAATGCTAGAATATTTGAAGGTTACATGGAAAATTGTTGTCTGTTTGAAACATGCCACCATTGCAATAAAGTCAAGAACAATTACCATAAAATATGGTATTTTTAGGGGAGATATTTTAAGTCTATTATAGTTTTGTCCACCTTTTAATCTATTATCATTGCCCCAAAATAGAACTAAGTATAGTTTCCAAATTTAAAAGAAAATTATTAAACACTTGATGTACACAGAAGACATAAGCTATCTGGGTACATTGAAAAACATAGTCAATATCTCCTTCGTCTCATGGAATCTTTCTCCAGTTTATCAAAATGTCATTTGGCTTCTTAAGTGCAAAAATTGTTAATGTAGGAAGGAAAGACAGAACCCAAAGGTTTTAAGCTTGAACCCAGAGGCTGTTTTGAACCAACAGATGAAGGTAATAAATACAAATACATCAGTCTCCTCTAGGTAACACACATCAAGCAAAAAGATAGCAAAGAGAAGACTGATTGCAAATGTTAAAAAAAATTGTCATTTTGAAATCATTGTTGTTTAGTCATTTTAGTTACGTCTGACTATGACACCATTTGGAGTTTTTTTTGGCAAGAATTACTGGAGTGGCTTGCAATTTCTTTCTCCTGCTCGTTTTATAGATGAGGAAACTGAGGCAAACAGGGTTAAATGACTTTCCCAGGGTCACACAGCTAGTAAGTGTCTGAGGCCAGATTTGAAATCAGGAAGATGAGTCTCCTTGACTCCAGGCCCAGCATCACATCACTTAGCTTAACAGAAACATGTTCAAAGCAATTAACAGTCTTAATGTACATTTTTGAACAAGAAAATAGACTGTAACAGATATGAAAAGTATTTTCACAAAAACTCATATAATATTAATGAAACAGAACCAATCACCCTAAGAAAGCTACAGAAAGATGAACATTTCCTTGACCGAAGAGAGGAACATTACTGATGTTCTTAAATTATGTGATAAACATATCAAAACCCTACAGAAATACTTTTAGAATGAAAACACAACATTTCTCCATGCATAAATGTCAGCATCTACTCCATTCAGGCTAGGCTAGTTTTATTCTTAAAAGATATTAAAACTGTCCTAAAGACTTAATTGTCTCAGGAGGCTAACGCTCAGTCCATTGACATGTTTCCTGGTGCCCTAAGTATAGAAGCCATTCCATAAAGTGGCAGGAGTTTCTCTCTTTTTATCCTTGCTGAGTATCCTTTCCATCCAAGTAGACCTTCTCTTGTTAACTGCTTAAAGGTCTATCAGTATCTCATTTCATTTCGATTCCAACTCTTTTTTTTTTTTTTGGAGGCAATCAGGGTCACGTGATTTGCCCAGGATCATGTGGCTTGCAAGTGTCTGAGGCTGGATTTAAACTCAGGTTCTCCTGACTTCAGGACCAATGCTCTATCCACTGTGCCTCTTGGCTGTCCCTTCCAATTCCAACTCTGAAGCACCAGGCCAGCCTGAATCTGGCCCAGCCCATGACAACTGGCACAGTGTGCAAGACTGAGATTGGAATGGCCTTGAAGTAGAGAAAAGGAATTGCAGAGGAAGGTGATTGTCAGGTGAACCCTATGGTTCTACTAGAGTTTCTGGTGGTATTGACTATATATGGTGCAATGGACAGAGCACTGGGCCTGAAGTCAGGAAGACCTGAGTTTAAATCTGACTCAGACACTTACTAGCTATGTGACTCTGGACAAGTCATTTAATCTATTTGCCTCGATTTCTTCTCATGTAAAATAATAGTACCTACCTCCAGGTTATTGTGAGGATCAGCTGAGAATAATCATAAAGTGCTTAGCACATAGTAAGTGCCTTATTATTATTAATATCATCATCATCATCATCATCATTATTAAAGAGTACCCTATTTGTGAGCATTCAAAAACTAGAGATATATGTGAAGGTGCTATGTATCTTTAAGAACCATGCCCTAAAGATGAGAAATGCTGTAAACTGTTATTTGTTGAATTTGTATAATTTTTATATCTAAGGTGATAGTGGTCTTCAGGACAACCAGTTGTGGTAGGCCTAGGTACTCTCTAAAGACTGGAATTTTGTAATTCTCTAAAAACCACAATGAAGGAACCATCTGGTACTTTCCATACGGCATTTGAAAGGCTCTTAGGAGCTGCATCACTCAGATTCTTTGGGACGCTTTGGTACAAGGCACTGGAGGAGTGTACAATACTTGATCTTCCCCAGAAGCCCAAAGACCTTTCAAGAATTGAGGATATGAGCAAATGTGCCAAATGTGCCCCACATGATTTGCTGAGGGGGAGGTGAACTACAATATGTTCCAAATTTTAAAAAGAGGGTCAGCTTCTGCTGTCACTCCTCTGAACTGTAACTCTCTTTCTCCCTGGGATTTCCAATCAGGGATATGTACGGGGCCCCTAAGGAGTAGATTCAAAGGCAGGCACTAACATAGGGCAGGGGGCTGCAACAGCATTGAGCCCACACAGTGGAAGCACCTGCAGACATGATCTGCCTCCCCAGCACTGCTAGGCTCTGCCATAGTAGAGCCCTCAGGCCAGAGTGGGCAGCAGAGAACCCCAAAAGTAGCTGATTTAGCAGCAGCAAAAGCCCCACTGACAGAAGGCAGCAGAATGGGCAATGGTGCAAACCCCAGAAGCGGCAGAGTGGGAAATGACATGGGCTTAGTAACTAAGAGTGGGCCCTGTCATGGGGAGTGACAAAGGTAGGCCCAGAATAGCCCTTTGCTTACTGTCATCCAGAGCTTAGGGTGCCACTCTGCATTGCTGCTATATAGTGCCCAGTAACCTTTAACCAACATTTTTCCCCAGGGAGACTTTAGGGGCAGAAGAGATGAAGTGATTGAGAAGTGTTCTCCTTGCTGGTAACAGTGGGAAGATGAACTGTTTACTCAACCCCTACAGAAGAAGAGGGCAGTCTTTAAGCTCAGGCCTCTGAAGTGGTAAAGACTTGGTGTTCTGCGTTCCATGTGGCTCCCAGAGAGGGGTAGGTCCTGACTGATGGGCACAAGAGCACTGAGTGGGAGATGACAGAGTAAACCCTGGCACTGGGAGAGACTTTATGATATTGCAAGCAAGAGGGTAATGATCTCTCAGCCACCTTACTCCAGATGAAAACCTGATTTATGAAGGGCGTCAGTGACCATGCCAGGAGTGTCATCATCCATTCAATGGCCCTTTGGTTCATGGTGCTGCTCCCATTCAACACCATTTGCTTTGCATCGAGACCGATTGAAAATTGCAAAATTTTGGCATCACTCACCGCATGGAACAGATTGTTAAAATCTGACTCAGTCCTTTGGAAATGGGGAGACAAAGCCTGGGATATCTGGTCCATGTTCTACATGTTCTTTTATTCTGCCATTACATTGTTTCTTGATGTTTTGTTGTGGTGGTGGTGAAGGTTGTGGTTGTTGTTATTGTTGTTGTTCTCTGTTTATATCTTAATATGTGTATGTGTGTGTGTGTGTGTGTGTGTGTGTGTGTATATTTCCTCTCCTTCAGTGATATCTGTGTCAGACTGCTCACATTCGTGAGATCAAGGTTTTCTTATAACAACCCTACAGCCATTTAAGTGATAGAAGGTTTTCAAAAAGACTTTTACAGCCTTGCCACCAAGGGGTGGTTTGTCGTGGGTGCAACATGTATGCCACAAAGGTTATATTCTTTTCCTCTTAAATAGAATTAAAAATGTCCTTGAGACTTATTTAGCCAAGGGGGGGGGGAACCTGCGGCCTTGAGGCCACATGTGGCCCTCTAGGTCCTCAAGTGCAGCTCTTTGACTGAATCCAAGCTTCACAGAACAAATTCCCTTAATAAAAAGATTTGTTCTGCAAAACTTGGACTCAGTCCAAAGCCACACCCAAGGACCTAGAAGTCCACATGTGGCCTTGAGGCCACAGATTCCCCACCCTTGGATTAGGCCATTGACATTTCTGGTGGTCTGAGTACAAAAGCCAACCCATTGAGGCAGCTAGATGGTGCAGTGGATAGAGCACCAACCCTGAAGTCGACCAAACACTTGACACTTGTTAGCTGTGTGACCCTGGGCAAGTCACTTAACCCCAACTGCCTTAAAAAAAAAAGCCAGCCCATGAAGGGCAGGGATTATTCTCTCTCTCCAGCTTGACAGGCCAACACCAAGAGGCAGGAAAATTGTGTTCAACTGAGTTAATCCTATATCCTTGTAAGTATTTACGTGCTATGGCTAACCAACCTAAATTCTCCTTTTGTTAACTGTTAGATGGTCTAGGAGTGTCTCATCCCAATTCTGAACCCGAAATGCCTGACCAGCCTGAATCAGACCCATCCTGCAACAAACTGTAGATGCCAATAACAGATGCATACCATTAGATTTATTGAATATAACCAAATGTAATTTGCCTCCAAATAAAGATTATGAAATGACTAAGATTCATGGGTGACAGTCAATGAACTCAGCCAATAATACATCAACAAAAAAACATCAAACAAATGACTATATCTTGTAGATTTGTTTGTAGAAATGGAAGGGCTTATGAAGGTAATTCAAGACAAGATCATTGCCACCAGAAACTATGAAAGGATTATCTTCAAGCAGCCCAGACTTAGTGATCAATGTAGATAATGCAAGGAAATGATAGAAATTGAACTTTACATCATTGTAGGCTATAAAAATTTAGCCTGTACCAAATATCTAGCAAGACATGTCCTAGCAGCTAGAATTAGATATCAGAGACCGAATTGGAGAAATCCCTATACTATAAATATAAATTTCAAAATATACTTGAGAACTCAACCAAACAACTGTATGGGAACTGGACCATAATTACAAATTAAACAGTTGCCAATAATAAGCCTGATATAACATTAATTCATAAAAGCATAAGATTCTTTGAAGATGGGAATTATCTTAACTACATATCATCAGTCTTAACACAGTATAAGGCACATGGTACTTAAGTACATTCATTCATTCATTCAAATACAAGGACATAGAGAAAAAAAGCTTAAAAATTGTGCCAAATGATGTGTTCTCTCAGTCAGTTTCACTGAGATCAGTGTAAACAAATGAAATTGATTGAAGTAAAAAATTACTATGCATACATATATATATATATAATCATATTTAGATAACATTCTTCTAAAAATCTAGGGTCAATACACAATATCAATCATACAACGTGAAGGCCACCCAAATTACTAGTCAGAGTGTTTTTTAGTCACAGTATCCTGACTATGGATGCATAAACATTTTATTAGGGAAATAAAAAAAGATTAAATTGTCTTTATCTAAGTAGCACATTATGAGATGAATCAGGATTGACAGTAACATCATAACAAAGACTATAAATTCTAAATTCCAGTACTCTAGGTTTATGGAAAGAAAAGCTTTGAAAACCCAGGGATTTTGAGAAGATAAAAATCATGTTGGAAATAGGATGAAAGGTATATCATTCTTGTTTTCCCCTTTCCTGCTGGAGTGGTGCTGAAGATGCTTTTATTAAATATGAGCTTACAAATGAAAAGTTTTATTCAATTACAAAAAGCAGAACATTTAATATTAAAGAAAATAGCAGGATGGCGAATTGACCTAGTATCATTTTAACTGAACCTTATCAAAAAAGGGGAATAGAATGAGGTAATTGTAGCTATTATTATTATTATTATAGCAGCTAGTGGGCACAGTGGATAAAGAAGTAGTCCTGCAGTCAGAGACATGAGTTCAAATTTGACTTTAGACACTTACTAGCTGTGTGACCCTGGGCAAGTCACTTCACCCTGTTTGCCTCAGTTTCTTCATCTGTAAAATGAGCTGGAGAAGGAAACGGCAAACCACTCCAGTATCTTTGCTAAGAAAACCCCAAATAGGGATCACAAAGAGTTGGGCACAACTGAAACAATGGAACAAAAATTGTTATTTGCAAGGTACTTAACCAGCTTCCTCTCAGATGCAACTCTGATCTCAGCTTTCTTAATAGAAATCTTTATATATCTCTTCCAATGTATGAGAATGCCAGTGACTCCTCCAAATATAGGCCAATTGCACGGATGTGTACTTTATACAAAGTATTAACAGCATGTGTCACTAAAAAAAAAAATTCTATAAAACAGAAGAAAACAGTACATTGTCCAAGAAGCAAAAACAGTGTGCCATAAAGTCCCAGGGGTATAAAAAGCAACTTCGTTCTAAAATTATAAATAGTGTAGTGAGGCTCCTCCCCAATAGTTATAATTTTGAGGATTTAGCTTTAAATTTATAAGCATAAAAACTGAGAAACTAGAATCTAGAATTTCTAATATTGGTTGTTTATGATGTTATTATTACTCCTGTTTAATCTCATAATGTGCTGCTTGGACAAAGATAACAATCTTTTTTTTTAAATTTTCCCTAAGAAAAAGTTTATGCATTCATAGGATACTATGACTGAAAACATTCTCGTTTTTTGGGGGTGGTTTGTTTTTGGCAATTGGAGTTAAGTGACTTGCCCAGGGTCACACAGCTAGTGTCAAGTGTCTGGTCTGAAGCCAGATTTGAACTCAGGTCCTCCTGACTCCAGGGCTGGTACTGTGCCACCTAGCTGCCCCTAATTGAAAACATTCTGATTAGTAACTTGGGAAGTCTTCATGCTTTGTGAAACTGTTTATTTGCTCCTAGACTTTCAGGAAAGAGCATCCAAGTATGCTGTAATATTTACAGCAGTTGTTTTCCTTGATTCCATATCATGTTTTACATTGATAATGAAGGTAACTAAGAGGACAAATTATTTGAGACAATTTTTTTTTCAAACTGGAAAGAACGTTAGAGACCATTTAATCCAATTCCATTTTACCAGTAAGGAAATTGAGGCCTAGAGAAGTGATTTGCCCAACATCTCACAGATAATGAATTTCATAAGAGCATAGATTTAAGTCTAAAAGGGAAATAGGAGGTTATTGAGTCCAACCCCTTTAATTATAGACAAGGAAATAAAGAGTAGAGAAGTAAGTGACTCACCTAGGGTTAAAAAAGCTAATAATTATCTGAGGTGAGAGTTGAACTCAGGTCCTCTTGACTCCAACGCCAACACTCTATACATCATACTGATTCTGTCAGCTCTCCAGACTCATTATTTTCACTGTTATGGCACACTGTTTTATCCATATGCTTATCTCACTACCTTAATCAATCAATAAACATTTTTAAGCACCTACTATGTGCCAGGCGCTGGACTAAAAAGAGGCAAAAGATAGCCCCTACCCTCAAGGAGCTTACAATCTGATGTGGGGGTGGGGTGGGGGATACAGACAAACAAATATATACAAAGTGAGGTATATATAGTCATCCCTAGGACATAGAGAGTCAAGAAAATAGCCGCAGCTGGCAGCCTGTGCTTTGGATGCCTTGTGTTGCTGTGGGAACCAAGCACCTGAAGGCTGGACCACAGTGACTCCTGAGTAAGCTAGAGATAGAAAACAAACGGTTTTGCTAGATGGTGCGCAAAAAGATGGGAAAGGTTCATATACAGACAATCAGAATTGAACCCCTCCCCCGCCATCCACAAATGGAAGGCAAAGCTAGGAGATTCCCTCCCTATATACACCCCTCCCCCCACACACACATCCACACAGATACACATACATCCTTCCAGCAGCCTCTGATGTTTACTTTACTTTTTTTTATAAGCCTTTAATAATATTTAGCTTATTTTTTCAGCTAACAAAAATCTATTTTCTCTTCCTAGGGAAAAAAAAAGAAAAGAAAGGAAAAGAAAAACAAAACCCTTATAACAAATATGCATAGTCAACCAAAACAAATTCCTGCGTTGGCAATGTCCAATAATGTTTGTCTCATTCTGAGTCCATCACCTTTCTCTCAGGAGGTGGGTAGTAAGCCTCATCATTGGCCCTCTGGAATTATCCTCAGGCATCACATTGATCAGAGTTCTTAAATCTTTAAAAGTTGTTTGTCTTCACAATATTGTTGTTACATAAATTGTTCACCTTATTCTGCTCGCTTCATTATGTATAAACTGTATCAGTTCTTTCGTATCTTCCCAGGTTTCTCTTAAACATCACCATTTCTTATAACTTCATCATTTCTCATATGTAGCACAATAGTATTCTATTACATTCATATCCACGTGCCATAATTTGTTCAGCTATTCCCCAATTGCCGAGCAACCCTTTAGTTTCCAGTTCTTTCCTGCTACAATAAGAGCTTCTATAAATATTTTTGTATTTATGAATCCATTTCCTCTTTCTTTGATCTCGTTGGGGTTTTATAAACATTTAAATGGATTGAAAAGTTACCGCATGATTTGCCTCTGTCCCTTCACCCCCTTAAGGAGGAACAAGGATTGTCATTCTACAGAACTCATAGCACACTATTCTTTAGCACTTCACAATTTGCAAAATGTTTTCCATGTAACACCCCTGTGAGAATCTTAGTTCAAGTAGTACTGTACAGACAGATCAATTTGCACTGCCTATTTACATTATTGTGGAACCAATTGCCATAATTTAGAAAAAATTACAGCTTTAAATGGTATAAATTCAAATATGTCACTTAAGGTTATTCATTATTTGTGCTACTTAGGACCTAACTGATGAGAGACAGTTGTACAGATTTGGAAAGAGAAACTAAAGAAAAGTTAAGTGACATACCCATTATGTCATCTAGTTAGTAATGTGCTGGTAAATATTTAACAACCAGCTCTCTAAAAAAAAAACAAACAAATGCACAACACACTTAAAAGTTTAATTTACATTATTCTCCATCACTTTCAGGAGTCTAGAGAATAAAAAAAATAAATAAATAAAATTCTGGTTTGTTGAATTAGTTGATTCCTGAGGTGTAAATACTCACAAATTTTAGCAATTGGCTATATAGCTTGTTTGAGCTGGCTCCAGCTCCAATTAGGAAAGGCTAGAACCAGAACTCAAACCTGGCTTCAAGATCAATGAGATTTCCACTAAGCTACAATCTTTCTTGATGAATATATGACCATTTGTGTCTACTGGCCCAACACAATTCTGGGGTTTTCATTTCAGGATTTGGTCCCTGCTTTTTGCAGACTGGGGCCTAGTTAAAAGATCCTGTGTCTAGGTCCCATTGAAAAGATTGCTTTAATGGGGCAGCTAGGTAGTATAGTGGATAGAGCACTTACCTTGGAGTCAGGAAGACCTAATTTCAAATCTGGCCTCAGACACCTAACACTTAGTAGCTGTGTGACCTTGGGCAAGTCATTTAACTCTGATTGCCTGGCCAAAAAAAATGTGCTTCAAGAAAGGCCCATGCCTAGCAGTTTAAGACACCTTCAATCTAAGGTTAAACTTCTAGGCTAACGTCCATAACTTTACCATAATTACAAATAATCCATTTATAATAGGCAACTTTATGCAAAACTTCTGTAAGTTGCTCACCAAATATAAGACGTGTTTGGAAATGGACACAAAAGCCCAGGACCATCTTGTTAGCATTGTCAAATCTCATTACAAATACATTTAAAACTATTGTAGGGAATAAAGTGGAATGTTGCTCTTCTGTAAGAAACAACACATATGATGAATACGTACAAAGAAGTATCAAAAGATTTACAGGATCAGATGCAAAGTGAAGTAAACAGAGACAGGAAAACAATACACATAGAGACTGCAACTATATAAATAGAAAAAATAACCACAAAACAATTAAAAATGAATGTTATACAATTACAAAGAGCAAGCACGGCTCCAAAATGATATATGAGAAGATACCCTTGCCCCCCACTCTTTTGCAAATGTGGGAAGTTTGCAAGTGTAGTACCCTTGCATACATTTTCAGATTTTTCAGATGTATTTATTAGTTTTGTTGGGGAAGTGTCTTTTTTTTCCTTTAAAGAAATTTTAGTGATGTAAAAAAAAAGATTAATAAAAATTGTTTTCTAAAACAAACATATTTAGAGCAAACTTTTTAAAAAGAAAACAACTTCCAAACCACAGCCACTACCCACTTATTGAAAAAAAATTCTAAGAAACATGTAAATAACCTGAGTGGTAGACTAATACCCTTGAGGTAAAAAAAAGAATGGAAAGAAACATGTTAGATAGCTCTGTGGAAGATTTGTGATAAAACATGGAGAAGAATCACAAAGGGAAAAGAGCCAGAGGGGCTGGGATTTGCATTGGGAGAGAAAGTGCCAGTTTCAAAGTATTCAATTTTATCTATTATTTTGCTAGACCTTTAGTCAGATTTGCCTATTTCATCTTCATATGTCAATACCTCCTAGTAGCAAAGATCTTAAGAAACCCTTGAAAATGAGTTTTAAATGTTGTTTGTTCAACTTTGAAAGCCTTAAGAACTCTGATTAACACAAAGACCACCCATGATTCCAGAGTATAGGTAATGAAGCATTCTACTCCACCTCCTGACAGGCAATTGACTGTCAGGGTACAGAATAAGACATAAATTTTCTTGGACATAGCCAATTTAGGAATTTGTTTTGTTTAATTATGTATATTTGTTCCACAGGTTTTGTTTATCTTTTTTTTTCCCCAATGGTAGAGGTGGATGGGAGGGAGAGAAAATTCATCTTGGTTCACTGAAAAAATAAAACATAAATGTTATTTTTTATTTCTAGAAAAAATTTTAAAAATCATTTCTTCCCAAGCTTACCTAAGTTTTAGTAATAACATATCCAATGTAAAGTTATTGATGACAATAATAATTGTTGTTATTAATAACTAGCATTTATATTGCCACCATTATGTGCCAGGCACTATAATAAGAGTTTTGCAATTGCTATCTAATTGGGTCCACATAACAACCTTGGGAGGTAAATGCTATTATCATCCCAGTTTACAGTTGAAGAAACTGAGGCAAACAGTTGGTAAGTGACTTGCCCAAGGTTAGTGCTCATCTGAAGCCAGATTTGAAGTCAGATCCTTATTTTAGGCTCAGTGTAATCCACTAATTGCCCCATTAACATTAAGGAGTTAACAAAGCATTCGGGTTATGCTTTGAATTTTTATTCATGTGTTTGCTCCACTAATATCTTGCTTCGATGCCTCATCACCGTGTGGGTGCAACCCTGGGTTTGCAAAGGATCCAGCAGCAGATCTCAAGTTCTGTCAGGTCCTATCAAGCTGGAAAAGCTTCAAGTACCAGCCCTCCTAAGGCTCAGTCTGTCATCAGAGGCCTAATGCAGCTAAGTTCAGGGAGGGGTTACTTACAAGGTGATGAACTATTTTAGTAATAGCATTCATGAAGACTGAATGCTAAGGCATAAAGAGAGAATACCAATGAAATCATGGATCCTTTAAGTCAAGGATTCTTAATCTTCTTCATGTCCTGGACCCCTTTTGGCAATCTGGTAAAGCTTATAGTCCCCTTCTCAGAATGCTTTTTAAATATATAAAATAAAATATATATTATTACAAAGGCATTCAATTTTATTGAAATCTAGTTATTAAAATGTTTTTGTTTTAATTTAATATTTTATTTTTCCCAATTACATGTAAAATCAATCTTTTTTTTTAACATTTTTGAGTTCCAAATTCTCTCCTCCCTCTCCCCTTCCCTTCCCCTTTCCCCTCCTCATTGAGAAGGCAAACAATTTTATATAGGTTATACATGTGCAGTCATGCAAAATATATTTCCATGTTAGTCATGTTGCAAAACATAGACAAAAAACCCCAAGAAAATTAAGAAAGTAAAGAAAAAGTATGCTTCGATCTGCATTCAGACTCCATCAGTTCTTTCTCTGGAGATGGATAGCATTTTTCATCACAAGTCCTTCAGGATTGTCTTGGATCATCATATTGCTGAGAATAGCTAAGTCATTCACAGTTGACCATCACACAACACTACTGCTACTGTACACAATGTTTTCCTGATTCTGTTCATCTCACCCTGCATCAGTTCATGCAAATCTTTCTGAGCCTTTCTAATGAAAATGTTTTTTCAAAACATAAATTCATTGACCATGAATTAAGAACCCCTGCACTCAGTTTTGAGGTATAAGAAATACTAAAATTACTATCTATTACTTTATTTTCAAGGTTAGCTGTTTAATTTGCATATTCAATTTAATCATTCAGTTGTGTCCAGCTCTTAGTAATCCTATTTGGGGTTTTCTTGGCAAAAATACTGGAGTTGTTTGCCTTTTCCTTCTCCAGTTCATTTTACAGGTGAGGAAACTGGGTTAAGTGACTTGCCCAGGATCATACAGCTAGTAAGTATCTGAGGCCAGATTTGAACTCATAAACCACCTCACTATCTAGCTGCCCCTTTCATTTGCATAGCTAATTCAAACTTTGTAGGGTTTGATTCTTCCCCAGATACCGGGGAATGGGTCAGATTTTTATTTTTTGTTTTTTAAGGTAGATTTTTGTTTTAATTTAAAAGCCTCAAAAATAACAAGTAATATGTTTTTAAACATGTAGTAGATGCAATATAGTCTATTATATAATATACACTATACACAAATGGATTCATCTTTATAATATGATACAAAATAGCTTAAAATTCCTGCTATTAAGTATATGAAAAGAAAAACCCTAGATTCCATATTTGAAGAAATAATTGAAGATAATTACTTGGGGATGTAAAGAATAGGTAACATTCTTTAAGGAGATAGAATTCATCAGACGTCAACATGGAGAAATTTAAAAAAAATAATCTTGAAGACGCCTATCAAATTTCAAAATGTGTTAAAGACAATAAAGCCTTATTCATTTGTCAAAAAAAATACTTAACAAAAAGTTTTTTTTTTAAATTTGTTATCAAGCAAAAATGGCGAAGAGGACAGGAAACTGGGTGAACCAACAAGATATAGTAATGATAGGAAATTTAGCTATCTGGACATCTGTTGGAGGTCTCTGCTAAAATCAGATTAGCTGAGACATTACTGACTTATCTTGTGCATAATTTCATTCTTCAGGTGGTAGAAGAAGTGATGAAAAAAAATATTATCATTCATTTGATTTTGACCATTAAAGAGTAACTAGTCGTCAAAAGAGAAATGATGGGAACCTTAGATGGAAGAGATAGCTTCATCTTCGAATTCTTTATAGATAATGAAGGAAATTCTGGATGTAGTCTAAAGCAAAGTCCAGACTTTGGGAGAGTGAATCTAATAAGATGAAATTTATTAGTGCAAAAGTCCTACACTTAGATTTATGAGTCAGTCTGATCAGATTAGGCCCCTGCTCTCAGATGGAGATTGGAGACACAGACAGAAACAGTGAGGTTGACTGATAAGTCCTTAAGTGTAACTACTGAATATGAAAGGAATTTTACTCACCTTTGTATGCACATATACTTATCTAGCTACCAGACGCCTAGGATGGTCCATGGGTTGGAGTGCTGGATTTGGAGTACCGTCTTTCTAGGTTCCCTTATTGTGTTGTCTCATCTCATTAGAAGGCAATGCTCTAATTTGGAACTATGCCTAAAAGGCTATAAAACTGTACACACCCTTTGATCCAGCAATACCACTACTAGGTCTGTATCCCAAAAATATCATAAAAACGGAACAAGGACCCACATCTACAAAAATATTATAAAAGCTCTTTTTGTGGTGGCCAAGAACTGGAAATTGAGGGGATGCCCATCAACTGGGGGATGGCTGAACAAATTGTGGTATGCAAATGTAATGGAATACTTTGTTCCATAAGAAATGATGAGCAGGCGGATTTCAGAAAAACCCGGAAAGACTTATATGAACTATGCTGAGTGACGTGAGCAGAACCAGGAGAACATTGTACACGGTAACAGCAACATTGTTCAATGACCCGACTTAATTCTTCTCAGCAGTAAAAGGATGTAAGATAATTCCAAAAGACTGGTAATGGGAAATGCTATCCAGAGAAAAAACGATGGAGTCTGAATGCAGATTGAAGCATACTGTTTTCTCTATTTTTCTTTCTTTCTCATGGTTTTTCCCTTTGATTCTGGTTCTTCTTTATAACATGACTAATATGGAAATATGTTTAATATGATTGTATATGTATAGCTTGCATCAGATTGCATGCTGAATTGGGGGAGGGGAGGGAAGGTGTAAAAAGTTAGAATTCAAAATCTTATAAAGGGGAATGTAGAAAACAAAAAATAAAGAAATAAATTATTTTTAAAGGTTTTTTGGATTTTGGTGGCATATAAACTCAATTTGAGCCTTCAGTGTGATATGGAAACCAGAAGAGCTAACATAATCTTAGCCTGAATTAATTTCATGAATTGTGTCTTAACAAGAGACTTTGAGAGAGGGGTTCTACCCTGGTTGAACTGTATCTCAGATATTTTGTTCAGCTCTGGGCACCATGTTTTAGGAAAGACATTGACAAGCTAGAACTTGTCCAAAGGACGGTGCTCAAGTGTAATGAGGGGATAGGAAAGCACACCATATAGGGATCACTTGAAGGAAGTGACTGGTGTTTATTCTTTAGAAGAGAAATCTTAGAGGGAGCATGAAAGGTCCCATTTTAGTATTTAAATGGTCTCGTGTTGAAGAGAAATTAGATTTGATTCATTTGACTCCAAAGGACAGAAATAGGAGAAAGAAGAGAAAATTACAGAAGTAGATTTAACTTCTTGGTAATGAGAGCTGTGGGAACAAGTGGAATGGACTTCCTTGAAAGCTAGTAAGCTCCCCATCACTAGACATAGAGGCTGGGTCAGTCAATCAACTAGAATACTTACTGTGTGCCAGGCACTGAGGATGGGGATCATGACCTTTTGTTAGAGATATTACAGCAGGGATTCCTACTTGGTAATGAGTCAGACTAGGTAAACTCTGAGATTCCTTCCAGCTCAAAGTGTACATGGATGACTTGCTGGAGGTTCAAACTTATTACATGTTAGAAGCAGGAATCAAAGCCAAGTTTTCCCATTTTCCCCCACTCCTTTGCAGAAATGGGGAGGGACCCACTAGTGTCAAGCATTCCATAAAATGTCAGATTTTTTTCAACGTGCTGATTGGAGCTACTGAATTTTTTCCCCTCTTCTTCCTCTTTCTTTAAAAAAAAACTTTTTTAGAACTTTTTTCTTTCAAAATTTTTTAAGGAATAGCTCTCTGGGAGGAGGAACAGGGTGAGATATACAGGAGGAAATATAGGTAATTTTTTAAAACTGAAATAAAATCCATTTTTTAAAAATCCAGGCCTTGAAGTATATTTCCACTATATCATGAAGGAGAAACATGACTATCTCACACATAGATGCACTCCACAGAGGATATCCAGAGTTAGGGTTTTGTCTCTGTCAAGTTCTCCAGCAATTTCCTAGAAGGAGGAGAACAGACAGGGAACAAAGAAGGTTGTAGAAATGATTACAAGAAAAGGGTAGCAGGAGAGACATTTTCAAAATTCCTCCTCTTCTATTTTTAATAGAGAAATTTTGCCATGTCGTATGGAAGCTGGCTCTCATAGGCTTGCTAGAGTCCATTGATAAATTTTCAATGTGAGCATTTAAACCTTGGAAACTGGCAAATATTACAAATCAGGACTTGATGAATTGTTTTAATTGTTTAAACTTAAGAAAATAATGGAGAAAATGTTAATGCAGATTAAACTTAAAAGTTGTCCATATACTCCCCACCTACCCCCCAGAGTCAGTTGTAAAACATTTACCAGCATATCCCTGGTGGGAACCCTTATTTTTCTCTAGCAATGAAAGAAAAATATTTAACATTGGTAGCCTCTTTTCTTACCAGGTGCATATCTTGAGGAAAACCATCAGTATTTGAAAAACAATTATCTTTCCATTCCTGCAGACATTAACCTAGAAAAGACCAATGATTGGTAAAAGCCAGGTAATCTCTTCTGCATATGCAAGTAGACATAGGCTAGATTTCTCTGGAACCTAAAGGGAGGAGAGTAGCCATCAACTTTCAATTGTCTCTGTCAATAACTGAAGAATAATTGGAAGAGTTTAATGCACTCTGGGATGGAAACATCAATGCCCGTATTACATGATCCTTGAAAAGGTCCCTCTGCCCCAAAACTGTGTTTCCTTGAGAAAAAGAAGAGTATTTCCCCACCTTTCTTTCCTGGCTTTTATTTTTCCTATTTTTCATTTTGTTTTTGTATTCCCAGCACCTAACAACAATGCTTACACTTAATGCATGCTTATTGGATTGGATTGTCAAGTCCTAAGGCAGGTGTATCAAGAGCCCCTGATTTCCAACTTGGATGGTTTATTTTCACTGATTCAGTTTGAGCCAAATTCAGTTACAGAAGAGGCACCCTGCACAACGTGGATAAATGCTGAATCATTCTTTCACAACTCGATAATAACTTCTGCCTGGGAAAAAGGTGGCATTTCTAACCACAGTATTGTTTTAATTCAATTCTCTCCTTTGTTAAGGACCTACTTTCA
This sequence comes from Vombatus ursinus, assembly GCF_900497805.2. NCBI lineage: Eukaryota > Metazoa > Chordata > Mammalia > Diprotodontia > Vombatidae > Vombatus > Vombatus ursinus. Next base: position 2,412,989 of record NW_020950098.1, read on the forward strand.
GTAGGTACAAGGCACGTACTCTGCTAGGTTCTAGGAATAAATGAAGAAAAAAACAAAACATCTATACAGACCCCGGCCTCAAGGAACTTACATTCTACTAGGAGGGTATAGCATGTAAATAGGTAAATAATTACAAGGTAATTTGAGAAGGAGAGGGCATTAGCAGCACTAGGGTTCAGAAAAAGCTTAATAGCAGAGGTGACAAATGGAGCTGAACCCAGAAGGAATGTGAGAGGTGACAGTGAAGTGGGGATAATTCTTTAAAGGCATGGTAGACAACTTGTGTAAATGCAAAGAAGGGGATAGAAGGCTAAATTCAGGAAACAACCAGTAGCCCAATTTGGCAGGAATGTACAGTTCATGAATTGGAATAATGTGGAAAAAAAAAAGGTAGCATCTGTGGCATTCCACTCTCACAGATAGTGTTGCCAGAATAGCTACCATAGATTCGAGTTATTCTGTGGTTTCACATCCACTCAAAATGAGCTTATGAGCCCAAAGGCATTTAATAAAATTGTATAGCAAGATTTCCAATTGAGCATCCCCCACTTCCCCTCCCCCATAAACTCTCTCATAAATATACAGGCCATCAAGGGAGAGAATGAAGAAACATACACAGTTATCACTTTCACATTGCAGGGAGTTAGGGGTACAGAATCCCCATGATCTGAAAAATCTGCATAAAATTTTTGACCCACCCTTTGTACCAGAAAAGTCTGAATTTTTTCTTTTTTTATGAGGTGTTTACAGTATCTTACTATAAAATTTGGGTTAGTATTATACAATACTGTACATATATTTATGCATTTCTGAATTTCTAAATTTTTCCCATGTGGTCAGCTGGCCTTCACGTGTTGTCTGCAGCTTCCACAAAGCTCCCCCAAAATTCCCATTTAATTACTTATACCAACCCAAAATATATCAAAGCAGCGATGGGGAAAGCTGTGATGTAGAAGAGATTACTTTAGATCAAATACAAGGGGACTATAGGTAGGAAAAACATGTAGCAGGACAAATTACACCTCCAACACTATAGGACCCTTGATGTCTTCTAAAGATATCCTAAATATATAAAGATATATATGTATATATGTGTGTATAGAGATAGATAGAAAGAAAGAAAGAAAGAAAGAAAGAAAGAAAGAAAGAAAGAAAGAAAGAAAGAAAGAAAGAAAGAAAGAAAGAAAGAAAGA